>NW_019174497.1:8707154-8799654 GCF_002260705.1 Seriola dumerili | reverse complement strand
AGGGACAAACTTGGCTTCAAATCCTAAATATTTCTCTGTAGCAATCAGAATGTATTAATGATCATCATGAACATCGTTAGTTATTATCTACTAAGACTTTCACGCTCAAGAAATCTTCAGCCTCATCAGGAGGTTTTGATTAGATTTCAATTCGGTAGGTGTGTGTTGTAGGATCCCATCAGTCATAGCAAGATGTTTTCATAGGCTTTAAGTATACGGATTATTAATTTGAGATTCATTTGAAGAAAAAATACGAACTCGGTTGTGTAATATTGAGTATCGGTACAGTGACAAGAAAAAAGTTTGTGAACCCTTAGAAATGGCCTGGTTTTGTCAATTAATTATTAGTTTAGTTTTATTAGTCATAAAATATTTCATCCTAGTCACAAATATAGACAGACTTGTGCTCAAGCCTCGTGTCTTTATGGAACACATCCATTAAACATTCACTGTGCTGGTGGGAAAAGTAAAAACCTCAAACCTTGGGTTTAAGAACTGGTCGAACTTCCAGTAGCTGCTTATCAGACCTGTCAATGCTCAGGACCATTCTTCCTTATAGAATGTATTCTCAGGCTGTCTGGTGTGAGCGTCTCTTCAACTCAATCCCCAGCATCTCTAATGAATTAAAGTCTGGGCTCTGACTGGGCCACTCCAGAAGGTGGATTTTCTTTTGTCTGAAGTCATTCTGTAGTAGATTTATTTTGATGTTTAGGGTCATTGTTCTGCTGCCTCAGCTTCCCCTGAGCTTCAGCAGGTGGACAGACATTATCCGGGAAGAAACCTTGGTAAACTTGAGAATTCATTTTCCCCTCGAAGATGTGGAGCTGTCCAGGTCCAGAGGCAGCAACGCCCCAGATCATGATGCTCCCTCCACCCTGCTTCACCTTTGGGTTGATGCTCTCAACCCTTTCTACACCACAAATAGTGCTGAATGTTCTTCCCAAACAATTCAACCTTAGTTTTGTCAATCCATAAAACATTCCCCAGTCGTGTTGTGGAGAGTCAAGCTGCTCTTTGACCATCTCCAATGTTTCCTTTAAGCATTTATCTGTTTCTCTGAGCATCTTTGTTACATTACTGATCATTCTGCGTCGTGCCTTTAGAGTCATTTTAGCTGACACCCACTTCTAGAGCGAGTAGCCACAGAACTAAATTATCTCCATTTATAGACAGTTTATCAAACTGTGAACTGATCAATATCTAAACTCTTAGAGATGACTTTCTAACCCTTTCAGCTTTTTGCAAATCAACAACAAATATCTCTTTTGCAAGGCATGGTTCATATCAGGAGATTCGTCTTGTTAATAGTGTTTTTGTTGTTAGTCATAGTGTCTCTAACACCCACATCCAATCTTGTTCCACTGATTGAACTTCAGATTTGCTAATACTACTTCAGGTTTACATACTTTTTCCAACCCATGAATAGTGTTTTGAACAATTCAATGATTTGTGTATTATACATTAAAATTGATCGTGTTTATTCATAATTGTTACTTAGATGAAGATCTGATCATATTTTAAGTCACATTTACACATAAATTCAGATATTTCCAAAGGGTTCACTTACTGTTTTGCCACTATCTATATTAATCACTCCTCAAGCACATCATATTAAAAAATTGGATCAGTTAGATCACTTAAGTTTGTTGGTACATGGCTGTCCAGGCATTTGTAATTTATGTAGTAGTGACATGAGGAAAGGTCCGACAGAAGAAAGCCTCTGTATTCTTGGCATATAGGACTGGATTTAACATCATGTGTAAACACAGAACACAGAATCCCATATTTACTCACATTAACACAACTACAACATTTGTCCTGTGTTTCCCACAGGGACTAGAGAGAGAGAAGAGAAATGGGAGGTGTTGGGATTTGTCATTCAGCAAAGGTTAAACCCCACCTATTAGTGCGGGGTCGGAGCAGCACGCAGATAAAGATTTCCTGTTGTGTGGTGTCAAAAAATCAATAGCTCTGCCGCGATGTGCTCATTTGATATCAACAATAGTCTTTTTAAAAATCAATTAGGCTGGATAGAGGAGAACATCAGTGTTGGGTTACACCTTTTTTTTCCCTTATTTGACATTGATATCCAATAAGGCTGCTTGTTGACGATGCTCGTTCCTGTTTACTGACAAAGTACTATGACTATATGCAACTCTGTTGGTCCACACAATGTTAGATTTCACTTCTAAGAATGAAAAAAAGCCTCTACAGACTGACTTCATCATGTGGATTTGGTGCAACTTGATGTGTGTTACATCTAAACACAAAGTTTTCTTGTCATGAAGTTGATGAATTACACATAAAAAAACTGAGGCCTAGTTTAGGCATGATGGTCTTCACCTCATGCAAGTTGGTGTACAGTTCATTTTTAATCAATTATTTGACAGAAAATATTGAAAATGACTGTTACAAGTTTCCAGATTTCACACTAACATCATCAAACATTCAACTGCAGCAACGCAAATTAGAGAAAAGAAAATAAATCCTCACATTTGAGAGACTTGGAAGAACAAACATTTATTTATTTTAAACATTTATTTCTGTTGTGTAATATACAGCACAGAATAAGTCCCTCACATACAGTAAATATAACAAAATGAGAAAAAAAAGAATAGAAAGTGAAAGTGGACCCAGGATACTTCCATGTATGGTTCCATGTACTGTCACATGTTTTTGTTTTCAAAGAAGCACCCACTGTGAGAAGTGATAACTGGCTCCTTTTAGAAATATATCTCTTTATACGATATCAACCATTGTTTCTAAAATAAAAAAGAAACTTCTAAAGTGTCTTTTTAAACACTACCAGCCTCCTAACAAGCCAGAAAATCATCTTTTCGATCTTTGAGTACAGATACAGTTTCAGATTCTTCTCTAAATTGTGAACAGTTTCTACTTAGTATCTTGTATTAATAATATGACATGTCAGTTAAGATAACAGCCCACCTGCAGATTTAATTAATTTTCCTTCCAGATTGACTTTACCCAGCAATGCAACAATTAATCTGCCTGATTAAGTATAGAATAACACTGAATGTCCTTCATATTATTTCCAATAGGCTGCATCATTCTTTTTGTCCATAGAGTAAATCCTTAGTAAATGGTGGCTTCACTATTGCTTCAGCTTTAAGTGCTGTTTCCTTGATTTTCAGTTTTTTATGTAATATAACTCACTAACTTGGTGTTTCATACGCTACCTTTTGAGCTTTATCTCTTTAAAACATGAAAGATAAACTCATCATTAAGCCATGATGTGGTGTTACATTCTCTGACCTTTGCAGACTTGACCATGTCCAACTTCATCAAGGCATCCTTAAACTTTACAAACCCTCAATCTTCAAATCTCTTAAAATATGTTGTATAAACCCAGTTCCTGCCTTAGGCATGTTTTCCATTTCTAGTTAAAACGGCTCATAAATATAAATATTATGAATGTTGAAGTTAAAAACCGCCACACAGAGGTAAAAATTCCTCTATATTCTGTTAAGTTCTGGGACTTTGGGGGTCATCTCACTGAAATTGAGTCTTTTAGTGTTTCTGTTTTATTGTATCCACAGATGAAAGAACAGCTTTTCTGAGTCTAACAACCCTGGTGGGAATAGATCCACTGTATTAACCAATGTCGGACCTCAGTGCTGCAATAACAACAGTTACATCTGTGTGGCATGAATGAAACTTAAACCGATCAGCCACAACAACATAACCAGTAACTGGTTTTAATGTTGTGACTGTTCCTTTTATATTTGACAATACTAAGTGCTATCTATTTTGTGGTTTTATGTTTCATATTTTACATACATACATCAGCATCATCTCATTAAAGTAACAATATTCAAGTTGTAGAATTGAAACTAGCACTAGCATGACACCGCTCTGCTCTGCCCACCCCTCCCTGTCCCCGCCCAGCCCTTCAGTAACATCCTCATCATGGGCTCTGTCTCAGTTCATTCAGGAATCAGGAACTTGCTTGTCTGTAGGTCAACCATAGCGATGTCTTCCAGCACTTAATATTAGTTTGAAGAGTAGTATACCAGAAGTGTGTTGCCATGTCGAACTCCCACCCATGACATGGCCTTCTCTGATTGGTTGCAAGCATCTGCACTGCAGCTGGGCTGTTCAGTGAGTCTGGCTCACAGAAGCCTTTGACAGCACCTCTCCGCATGACAATATGTTGTCTCACATGTTTCAACCAAAATATATGACAAAAATTTCCATTGACAGGAGTCACTCATTAGTCTGAGTCAGGAAGCAAACTCCAAACACCCTGTAACAACATCATCAACCCTGTCCTGGTCTGTTCCTAATGGCTGTCTGCCACCTTCAGCTCTGTACTCTACCCCCCTCCCCACTAACACACACACACTCACACACACACACATACTCATCTGTTAATTGCGTTAGTCATTTCATTAATGACAGACTGATTGTTTTATTGTGTTGGCTCATCAAAGAGGCCTGGACGCCCCAGTGGCTGCTGAAGCGTCCGTATTGATAAGCTTTTGTGTCTGTGTATATGTGTGTGTAGCCGGTGACAGGGTGTGTATATCGGTGTGATGATGTGTGTGAGCGCAGTGTGTGTTTGGCTGCAATGTGTCAACGTGTCGTCTCGAGGACCTGTGTGTGTGTGAGAGAGAAAGAGAGAGAGATTCAGTGCACGTAGCTGACGCAGGTAACTGGGGAATGTGTTTACGTGCACTGTAGTAACTTGGTTACTGTAAATCCACGTAGACGTGCAGCAGATCAGTCATCAGATTTTTCCTCTACCTCTGGCTCGTTGATTTTAACTGTATAGTGATGGAAAATGCAGCTACTGTCACAGCAAACAAAATGCTCAAATGTTCAGTGGTGGAAACCCACTTATTCAGACTTCTACAGGCCTTTTTGTGACTTTTTAAAAAAAAAATATGAGCATGTATCAATCTCTCCTTCCTCTTCCATCCAGCCACTCCACTACTTTCCCCTGTGGTTGATCAGAAATCTACCTGTGGTAATCAGGTTCATTTAATCCCTCCCCCTGATTAAGGAAACAAGGTTTCTTGACTGTTTACACCACATAATGATAAATCATCTTACTGCAGAAAGCTGACTGTAACCTGGTTCCTTAAGTGCATGTAAAAGCAGTCATTGCAAGGTTGTGTGTGTGTGTGTGTGTGTGTGTGTGTGTGTGTGTGTGTGTGTGTGTGTGTCAGTGTCAGAGCTAAATCAGTGAGGCTGTGTGGATACTGTGGAGCTGGTTGATATTGATAACAAGCCCATCCAGCCTTGTGTTCTTTGGAATGACAGAAAGAATGATGTGTGTGTGTGTGTGTGTGTGTGTGTGTGTGTGTGTGTGATGGGGGTGGTATCATACAGTGCAGTAATGGTAGTAGCAGCAGCCAGTGCAGCCATATTGATAAGGAGCACTGGGTTATTATGCAGGTCTGTGGTGGGCAGGAGGGGTAATTAACAGGGATTAGGATTGTTGGAGGCCTCATGTTACCCCAGCGAACACAGTTAACCTGCTGGGATTAGCAAACTGTACTCATTAGCAGAGGTGCACTGATAGCATTTTCTCTCCACCAATATGAGAAGGCAGTGTTTTATTAAACAGCTCCCTGACAGCTACTTACTCCACAGTTACTGATGCTGCCCATAATGAACCAGTTTCACTTGATCACTTGCATAAATGTACATTTCTTATATTTCTTAATCAGATCATCAGTAATAATAACATTACTGTGGAGATAATTAAGCTTGATAATGTAAAAAAAAAGAGTCTGCAGTCATGCTAGCAGCTCTGTGCAGCTGTTGCACAGTGGTACCTTGACCTTAATGCTAATGTTAGCACGCTAACATGCTTATAATGACACACTGAGCAAGTAGGTTTACCATGTTCACTGAGTTAGTTTAGAGTTAGCATGCTAATATGCCAATTAGCAATAAATCCAAAGCACATCTGAGGTTGGAATATTTTTTAGTAGTATTTATTTATTTTTGTCATGAAACAAATTATTATTATTATCATTATTATTATTATTATTAGACTATGTGTCTAATATTTCAGTTGAAGACTAATATAAAATTTGAACTAATAGATGAAAAGTGAGGGAATCAGATTCACCTCAGGGCACCATGAATGTCTGCACAAGATGTCATTACACCACATCTAAGAGTTGTTGAGACACAGTATTAACACACATATAGCCTATTCCTGATCTATGACTCAGTGGTGACTTCAGATTTGTTGTCGTGGTAACGTTACAGTTGGCAGGCAGGTGAGTTTTACAAAGGTAGCAGACAGATCCTCCTTTATCTATGAGCTGACTGTCGTTGGTGTTGAACGCTTCCCTACATTATTTCTCAGCTGGTTTTGTGTCATTATAATCTGAGTGACAGAGGAGTGCAACACATGACCTGATGCACTTGTATACTGTAAATCTGGAATGTGGAATATTTTTTCTCACAAACACAAATTGACAGGATAACTTGTCAGTTTTAATGACACATTGACAGTATCCAATTCCCCCATTTGTCTGCTCATGTCAAAGGGCATGTAAGTCCAGCTTTATCATCTAATCAGAGTAAAAGTAACTTTGATTTGGACTGGTATTGATCTGGATCACATCCAACACTGTACATTTCATTATGCGCACCATGCATTAAGTTCACACACTTTCTTCTCTTTAACTTATTAGGTGTGTTTCCAAAAGTGGAAAAACTAAAAGTAAGAAAAATAAACAGAAATAGTGCAAAGAAAGGGTTTAAAGGCATGGCTTAGTAGGAAAAGTTGTCATAGCAAAGAAAGAAATAAGAAATAGACTTTAATTGAATACATCATCTAAGCATATTTGTCATGCTGCCACTCACCATTAAATACCTTTACTCCATTACCAAGACCAGAATTTAAAGAATATAAAGAACAGTGCATTACATGACCACAGTGTCACCAGTTCCAGTCCAGACTGGGCCACTTCTCTGTTGTGATGGTCGATGCAAACAAGCCCCAGCATCTTACAGTAGTCGGGAGGCAGTCACTAAAATGCCATGACTTTTAGTTCTAGGGCTCAAAATGTAATTTCGTCATGTTTATGTTAACTGATAGAAGCATTTTCAGAAATGCACTTGAAACTTGGCTCATTAACTATAATGAAGGGGTTTTACTGTTAGGCCTGTTTATGTATCAAACACTTCAGAAGACTCCATGAAAACAATTTGTATACTCAGGTCGACCATGCCGCAACAACAAAGGACCCATTTGATTCACCTGAAGTTGTACATCTGATGCAACAAGTCATGAAAGGATCTCTGAGGTCAAATCCTCGCACTGTTTCACAATGAGGGTCAATGGAGCTGGTCAGGCTGATAAGAGTCCCGCGTGGTGAAGCTTAGCCAATGGCACGGAGGCAGACTGGACATTGATGGAGTGGAGAGATAAGGAAGGTCATAGTGGCCAAACTGGGGCCCCATAGGGCGATAGGAGATTGGATACTGGTTGGTCAGACGCTGGACTTCAGACTCTGCAGCCAGCAGGTTAGACTGTCTGAGGAATCACGTTTGGGCTGATGCTTGACCTCGGACTGAAATGTGACACCAACAGAATCTTGACAGCGATCATGTGTTAGGATGCCGGACCCCGACAACCTAAACAACAACAACCTTTTTTTTTAACTGTGTGTGTGTTTTAGCAATAAAAGTGCAATGAGTTTTTATTTGTGAAATCAAACTCCACCCAAAACCATTCAATTAAAAATTCAGCCCAACCTGAGACAACAATAGGTCGGCTCAGCTCACATTGCACCTGGCTTCAGTGTCACGCTCTCATGTGCACCGGGGCAAGAGAATGAAAACCTGGGGCTGCTTACAGTGCGACATACCCCAGGACTGGCAGACAAGGTGTGCCGGCACCTGTTTTTCTGAGTGTACATACTTCAGTGTTGATCCTAATTAAACAGAAACTATCAGGTCAGCTGTTTCTATAAAACATGATCACTGTGTGACCTGTGTGTTATTCATTATACTGAGCAGAGTGTGAACATGCCACTTCCTGTGTGAATGTGCCGCAACAGCGAAACAATATTTTCAACCGCTCGATTTTTTTTTTTTTTTAAATTAAGGTCTGCCTCTCACCTCCCTTCACCACCATTCCTCTGACTTTCTTCCCTCAAACCACACTCCTTCCTGCTCCCTCCAGCCCGCCGTAACCCCCTCCCCAGCCCCATCACGACACCACAGACGCAACCATTTGCCCCACCCGCAACCCGCCACCCCACCATGATGCAGCCCCACCTCCCCAAACCCCATCCCCCCCACCGGCTGTGGGAAAGCCATTTTATCAGCGTCTGTCCGTTGTTCTCTGGTGGGGATAGATACAGAGAAGATAGATGAGTGTTTTGACATGGAGAGTGTTAGACAAACACTCTTATCAGGCCCGCCACTTTAGACCGACCCCCCGAAACAGTTGCCTGAACCGTGGACAAGATGAGAAGGGGTGGGGAGTGGGAGGAGAGGAGGTGAGATTTTTGTATGTTTTGATCAAAGTGAGAGGTAGTTGGTCATAACACGTAAAGCTTTTCCAGAGGCAGACCCTGAGGCCGCTCGTGTCACTGAAGCAGTTGACATTAATCCCATTAGTCAGTCAGTCAGTCAGTCGATGGAGTTTCCTTCTGCAACGCTCATTAGCGCTGCTCCTCAGATTTGCAGAAACTTCTCTAAACTGCAGACCAGCTGCTCCTCCTGCACTCCGAGCTGTCTTAAGTTTTTAAATAAATGGATCAGTCCTCTCCGTGCCTCCTGGCTATCTGGCTCTATCTGGGCTGCAGCAGGCTCAGACCACAGCCGCCGTCACTGCCATCCTTATGCAGTTATCACTTTGAGGAAGTACACAAGAAGTTTCCCTGTTTGAACCAGTCAGTGCTCAGCTTGTATCAAACTCCCCCTGCTGTTGGCCGTCTGATAGCTCTCACTCCACGGCCTGTGCTGCTGCGAGGGTTCAGGTCAAGTTCAAGCCACATGATGCTTCTGCTGATTGTTTTTGAAATGTTTTTTAGCCTGGTCACATGGTCTCTGCTGAATGTTGTGGGCCAGTTGGACTTTTTGAAGGCTGAAGCTGATATTTAGATACGTGTTTCTACCAATCTTCACTATCTTTATATGTTTAATACAAATCTAAACTACTCATCAAAGTTTTTCTAGCAAAATCTGATCAGTAAAAGTGAAATGAAAACTTACGAGATATGAAGGCTAACTTTCGAAACAGTTTCTTCATCATATTTATCAATGCCTGGATGATAGCAGCTGTTTAATGATAAGGTCATTATCACTGCGGCACATTAACATGTTGATACATTTGTGCAATCTGGCTCATTTCAGCCTCCCTAATGGAGACTGCTCCTCTCTCCTCTCCTCCCCCCTCACAGATGACCTGGAGTTAAGTGACGAAGGCAGCGACAGCAGGGTGGTGGCCGGCAGAGACCTCCACCCAGACACAACGTGGGGACCTTACCCAGGAATCCTCCAATCAGAGGGCAGCACAGATGATCAGGAGACAGAGGTAAGAATTCTGATGCGATCACTGTCCAATAACAACTGCCAAAGATTCAGTTACAGTTATTGTAACTGTTGATTTATTCTCATAGAGGAGCTCTTAAACCCAAATGATGCACAGTCACATCAGTGCATCAAAAACGTGATTAAAAAAATACCTGTTGCAAAAAATCGAGAGATGAAAATCTAGCAGTTGTCATGAAGGCTCAAACTCAGTATCACAGCAGCCAGCACAAACTATAGAATGTGTAGTCTGTCCATGTGTGATGCTGATCTATATGGTCTAGATTAAGTTAGTTTTATTAAAACTAGAGCCATGTTTTGATTAATTGTTTGAAAATTAATTGATCAGAATTTATTCTTATGATCAATTATTGACTTGTTCTTTATTAAAAAAACAAATAAAAATAACATCACAAATTGCACAAAATATGTTAAGATATTATCTTGCTCTGGACGGGAGTTCAATAAGTCAAGCAGCTGAAAATTAAGCAACAATTTATTAAAACAAAATATCAAACATTTTCTTCGGGCTTCTCAAATGTGATGATTTACTGGTTTCGCTATTTTATATCATTGTACATTGAATATCTTTGGGTTTTCTGTTGGTTGACAAAAGAAGGAACCTGGACATGTCTTCCTGGGCTCTGGGGAATTTATTGGTATTTTATGTGCAAAATAATTTATTTGATTTGAAAAATAGTTGGCAGATTAATTGATAATGAAAGTATTTGTTAAATGCAGCCCTGTTTCTGACTGCTCCATATTATAACAGAACAAATATTAGCTTTTTGGCAATTAATTTGACAGGAATCTTTTTTTTTTTTTTTTTAAATAATCAATGAATCAAAAAACATATTGAAGATTTTGGACAGTGAATATAATGGTGACATGCAGCCCTGAAGTCAATGTCTGGCCTGTCAAACTTTATAGTAAAGAGGCTTTATAATAGTAAATCTTCTTATATATTGTAACACTGAGGCGAGAGCAAGTCATGTTGTTTAACTGAAGTGTTTTCATTTTGTAAAGGCCAAAGGTCAGAGGTCGGATGGTCAGTTAACAAAGAGAGACAATGAATAAACACCTTATCACACATGAGTGTTGGACAGTGGTTGGGAATGAAAACAGCTGTGTGTGTCTTTATGTGTGTGTGTTCCTTGGGAACAGTGTGTGGGACCGGATGGAGCCCTATCAGAGGCTGGGTTCGTGCATCATGTGCAAGTCCATCTAATCATATGATACTGATGCTGGGAGAGGCTTCCTGGCACGCAGCACAAACACACACACACACACACTCACACACTCACATGCTGGGTCATTCACACTCACATGCTGGGTCATTCACACACACACATTCCTGCTTAATTTTTGTAAGTGACCACCTTGCTTTACCTGGCTTCCTCGTCTTATTTCAGGTTATTTTTCATGTTTTTTGGCTCAAGGTGCCAAAAACTGAGCTAAATGAATAATAATCCAGCTCAGTCCAGTTTAACAAGTCCACATCTGGGTCCAAACCAGCTCATATCCGGTTAACGAAAACTCCACCCAGTTCAAATAAAGCCTGATGGAGTTTATACGACACAATCAGGCCTTTCCCCATCAGTCCTCTCCTCTCCTCTCCTGTTCCATACTCTCCCCTCTTCTCCTCCTCTCCTCCCAGCCCTCCCCAGACGTCCGCCTGCCTTTTATCTTCACATGGCGCCATCCTCCTGGACAACAAACCCCAGTGATTGATTCCTGCTTGATAGGCTCTCATTTCTAAGATTTCGTTTATTATCAGTGAGGTTCTGAGTGTACAGATAGATGTGTGTGTGCGCGCGCGTGTGTGTGTGTGTGCGCGCGCATGTGTGCACACGAGCACTCAATCGCACACAAACTCACTCACCAATCACCTTTTGTTCTTCCCCTCCCTTCCGCAGCCCATACCGTCCTCTTCCTCCTCTAAACTGTAAAGTCCATTTTCGTTCTTTTGAGGGCTTTGCATTCATATGGAAAGCATCCCGTTCTGACTCTTAATACCCATTTTCTCTCTTCTTCCTCATTTTCTGCCCCCCCTCCTCCTTCCCTCCTATCTGTGGACTGAAGGACTGAGGAGACGGACCTTCAGTATCTACTGCAGATAGTGGCTGTAATCTCACATTCCTCCTGTGTTTCTCCCCCTGTCACTCCACATCCTCCCCCTCCTCTATCCATCCCTCCATCCCTCTATGCCTCCCTCCCTTGCGGGTCAGCAGGGGTCAGGGCTATCCTCCTGCTGGAGAGGAGAAATCTGCTCATCTCCCGCTGCTCGGCTAAAGCTTGAGCCATCACACTGCATTCCTACAGTGGATTAGAGTGGATGTAAAGTGTAAACTCCCGTCACATCCCTTTTATTTGACAACAAGAATAATATTTCATGTTAAAGAGCACTGTTTGCATGTAGTAAAGACAACTATTATCATTTAAATCCAAAAAGAGGTAAAGGGGTAAAAGAAAAACATTCAGCTGCACAGTTTCCCACCTGGAGGCCGTCCTGTACAGCCACAGTCAGTCTGACCTTTTTATAGTTTATAGTAAAACCTGCAACATTTATGTATTTTAATGATTCTAGTTCAGTATGTAAATATATATCACAATATAAATTGTAAATGCACATTGAAATAGATGAAACTCACTTAAAGTTTCTCTCAAGACATGTTTTAAAGTCTGTAAAAATACTCTGCTGTCTGCTGTCTGGCTGATGCTATTACTCCCTGATTGAGAAATGTGGATCAGGCCTTGAGCCCCTGCTAACTCTCTCTCTCTCTCTCTCTCTCTCTCTCTCTCTCTCTGTACTGACAAGGTTTCAGGTTTATTTAGCCCCGCCCCCTGTCCCCACAAGTTGACAGGATTGGTTCCTGAGGTTTGTGACGTATGAAACCCTGGCTGTCTGAATCTGTGTTTATGAGACTGTCATTGGTTCACTGCAGTTCAAAGAGGAGACACTCAGTCATGGTGTTGATGATTTCTCTCATCATATGTCCTGGATTATATAAAAACATCATATGGATGTTAACGAGGTTAAGCACTGGATTTTCATCAGAGGGTCTTTAAGAAAAGCCCAAAGAGCCACAAACATTTTCAGATGCCATGTTAATAAATGTTCTCTGTTTTCAATTGATTAGCAATAAAAAATAGTGTGTTGGCACACACTAGTCTTACAAATAGGGCCTGGCAATGAACCGGAAAGGTATCAGAACCCACATTTAGAATCTCTCACCGAATGGACCCTGCTCAAAAGAAGGGAACCTCATGTTCAGTCACAAGTCTCCGCAGTGTACGACTGACGTTAGTCCCTGTTCACTCAAAGTAAAGCTGGTGATGTGGACGTCAGGAGCACAAACACCGAGCCTCAATCTGAGCAGCTTCTAGCTAAAGAGAAGCCACGTCCGTCGTTTGGTCATTCTGGCTTCAGTGGAAACGACACCAAACAAAAAGAAGTCAAATGCCAACAGATTGTTTGTCACTTGGAACACAATCACATTGCCGAATGTGAAGAGTGCATGACTCAAAAAAAAAGAAAGACCAACAAGCTCCATAGTGATCGTTAATTAATTGTTATCAAGGTAAATAATTGTGATATTGATTTAAAGTCATATACACCAGCCCTCCTTGTTACAGAGAGGGTTGGAATAGGAAGGGAGGATGGGTGAATCCTCAGTCCCTCCTTATTTCTCTGGAGTTGTTTTCTAAGTCGTTGTGGTGCAGACGCAGTACAGTGGGATGCAGTGTGTGAAGTATGTAGAGGTAACAGTTAGTGATATACAGAACGTTTGTTTGAACTTCTCCTGCGACTGTTGGACTTTGTCTCCTGACAAAGAGAGGAAACATTAATGTGTCATGTCAGTTCTCCCTCATGGTAAACCTCTGCAAATAAATTTTAATGTAGAAGTAAAAGAGTTATAGAATTTTTTTTTTTTTTTTTTTTTTTAATCCTGTATTTGAAGTGTGTCTAAACGCTTTTGACATCACATCACATTTACTTCCTCTTGAGCCTTAACTACACAGGTCTGTGACTAGCCTATCAATCTATCAGGCTGTTTCTGAACCTGCACCCTGAAGCTGTTATCATCACTGTTGCTGTAGATAAAGCCGTTTTCTCTGGAAACAAACTATGGCCTCAAATATTATCATCAAGTTGAATGAACACTTGTTTGATGCTACTTGACAAACATCAGATGTCACGTTGCATGTACTGTGTTACAGATCTACTGGACTGCTCTACATATTCATTTGAAAACCAGTGAGGACAGACACTTCCAAAGCATCATCTAAAGTGATTGCAATAGTTTTTATTGATGTTTTCAACTGGTTAAGCATACTGTAAGGGTAGATGTAATATAGCATGCACTATAACAGCCTCAGTAAATCCTCCTCTCTGAACTCTGCTGGAGGGATGAACACCATTGTTCCAGCAGATATTTCCTCATCAGTTTGATGCCGGTGGTGGAGAGCACTGATATGTCAGTCCAGAATCAGTATCAGTCTGCTTTTATTCAGGGTTTTCTTCAACTTTTTTGGCTCATCTGCGCCTTATTTTAGAAAATCTTCTATTTATTTCCAGAAGGTAGAGGGGGGCTTAACTCTATCCCGCTCTATCCCTCCATTTCATATTGATCATATACAACGGATATGAAATATGCATAAATTAATGAGTACAATATAATTTAACATAAACACAGCCACATCGGCAAGACGTGCAGCAAAGATAAAAGTGGGAAAACAACTATATATTAAAAAGTTTTTATACTGTCAGTGTTCATTTGTATCTTATTTAATAAGAATCATTTTCTTTTGGCTGGACACTGTTCTTCCTTTGTCAGCTTTCCTCTATTTGACATGCTGTCACCATCTGCTCACTTCTATACCTGTGCATTTGTTTCCCAGCTGTATCTCCTTACTTTTCTTCTGTCTCACGCCACCTGTCCTCCTCAGTCCTCGCACCCCCCCATCTCAGGAGCCCCTCCCCTCCCAGCTTTGTCCTCGTTCTCTCAACTTCTCTCTGAACAAATTTGGTTCTAGATAAGGTATCGGTTTAATACAAGACCCACGGAACGACACAACTAGACTGGCAAGCATTTTGGCCAGGCCACACATACACATGTACACTGACACAGCAAAAAAAAAAGTGAGTTTTTATTATTTGATCTGAAACAATATAACATTACATGTCTTGGACGATGTCGTAGCCTGTGTGTGTTTGTGTGCGTTATGTGGTCGATGGTGAGTTTGTGAGGAATCAGGGTGGGGCAGAGAGAATGAGAGAGAGGCTCGGAGAGGCAGATGAGATCCAGTCCTTGCTCTCCCTCCAACAGATCTCCTTCATTAGATTAGCGGCGTGTTAACTGGCCTGTGTCATATGGAAATCCTGTCATTTGCATCTCTTGAGAAAGAGGCGTAAAACCATTTATCTATTTAAATATATTCTGGCTGATATGGCTGTTGGACTTTAGAACAGGGTATAATAATGTTTACTGATCAACTGATCAGCTGGCTGCTGATTCCTCACAGTTTTTGGTTGAGTGAACAACCAAGTCTTCGTCTGTGAGGCTCCCGTGGCAACCCAGGAGCGAGCACGCCACTGCTGCTCTTCTGATTGGATCGTACATAACAAATCTGATATTATATCTCCTCTCCTTCTGATTGGATCCTGCTTTAATTAACTGATAGTGCAAGTGCATGTTATTGGACTGAATTTGCAGATTTGTTGTAAAATTTCAGCTCAGATGTAGGATGAAGTGAGAGCGGAAGAGTGATGATGCTAAAGTATGTGCAGACCGAGAGTTTGTTGCATCTGTTGCATCTCTCAAAGGACATGTGTCCTGAGTGAAGTCTTCGCACCGCACCACTGGAGAAACTCCACTTACAACATTGTCCCTATTGTTCTCCCTCTTTCAGCTGCACCCAGCAGCTCACCCCACCCCAATCCTGTCTTTCGTGGAAAGGCAGCCTGAAGGCACGATCCTAGAAGGAGCAGAGTAGGGGAGTTCAAAGCGTTATCACGCGCCAAACGTCTTTTCATCATGTTTTAGAAACAAGCGTTCGCACTAATCCCCCAATAATCTCTCCAGGAGAACTGGGGCGATAAGGCGCGCCACCCACGGCTTTTCAAACACTTTTTGGGTAGTCTCTTCTCACTCTCTATCTCTCCTCCTCTCTGCCTCCTTTACTCTCCTCTCTCCACTTACTCCTTCCCTCACTCCCCTGGAAGGACGAGTGAAGGTGATCATCGTCTCCTCCGTAGTCTCTTCCCTTTTTCTTTTTTTTTTTCTTTTGCATTGACTCTGAGCTGGTTTGTTTACAACCGGATTCTGATCTTTATATTTTATCTGGATACATCAACAGTGTTTCTCTGCCTCTCTGTTTCTCTCCCTCCTCCGCCCATCAAATTAGAATATTAATTAAAATGGTGCTCCTACAGAAGATGACAAATTGATGATTAGGGAGAGTGTTGAGACACCTTCTGTGATGCCCCCCAGAAGAACACGGTACATGAGGAACCTTCTTAAAAAGGAAAGGAAGAGAGCGAGAACAAGAGTTTCTACCTTTAAAGACACATTGTCTAAGATCTTATACTCTGTTGCTGTTTTTGATTATTTCAAGATCAAAATCCCTCTTCTGTCTTCCTCAGGCCTGTACACAGATGAAGTTAAAGTGATTCGGGGCGACCTAACCTCTCTCATCATATCGAACCACATTAATCATTCATGGCTCATGGGTTGTGGTAGTTAGCAGAGCAATAGGTGTTTGAATATCATTTGGCAAAAGCCTTGTTTACGTTGCTAAAAGAGACACCAGTGAATAATTCCTCGCCTTTCTTCCACATTCTGTTTTAACTACACAGGTGAGGAACTAAGGTTGAAGCATACTGACGACTTAAAGGTTCCATATAGTATGAAGGTAGATGTCCATGTGTTGTTTGATTATAGATCAGGTCTAGGTTCTATATTAATACTGTGAAAGTATCAAAGCCTCAGTCCACAGAGAAATGCACACAGCCTGTATTCAGAAACTGAGCCTTAAAACCAGCCGTCAGGACTTCTGGAACTTTGTGATGTCACAACAAAGCAGTCACTGCTCTCAGCTACACCCCATGCGCTGCACTCCTGGACCTGGTTTCTGTGAGTGTTCACGTGAAATCTGCTATATTTTCATTAGATAACTCAGAGAAGTGTGAGCCAATCAGAAGAGAGGCTCAGAGCCTCCTCTCTTCTGAGAGGAGATGTAAAACTACACTGAGATGGCTTTTGGTTCTTAAAACCACAAATATATCTTCTTATGGATCAACACTTCAAATAAAACACAGAGAAGAGAAAATATGGAGTTTTAACACCTGCTGCACCCTAGCCTGCGGGTTGTACAGTGTCAAGAACCATGTAAATGGTAAACAGACTGCATTTTTATTGCACTTTTCTAGTCATATCAACCACTCAAAACACTTTACACTACAAGCCACATTCACCCATTCACACACACATGTATTTTCTGTCTGTCACACACACACACACACACACACCCATACGCAGATGATACATCTGGGGCAATTCGGGGACATGTTGACACGTCACAGCAGGAAAAACTCAGATGTAATTATTGAAATTATTCTGAATTTCATTTTTGCTGCTTCAGTTTCAGGGTCCTGGTTTTGTTGACTCACTGGGAAACTTGAGTAGCCGTCGTTAATGTTATGATGAAACCAGTTAAAACATCTGCGAAGAGAAAAAGGCTATTGCTCAGGGTTGTGCTCATTGGCTCAGTAGTCTTTCAGCATTCATTGCTGGCTGATTGAGTGAATGCAAGCTTAAAGTAAAGAGTCTTGTACAACTGCACATCCTGGTATCCAGCTTCACATCAGACTCCATATTCACTAATTCATTCCATCGGCTCAAATCCATGAAAGATTTGATGACAATACACCCTGTTAGTAAAGCTAATGATGCTCTACTGATATTTCAACAACATGTTGCCTCACAGTGTTGACCCTGCACATCTGGGCCTTAAGGAGAGGCGGCTTTTATCTGTGGGGATTGAATCAGTGTGCTCCATATAGGCTACCTCTGCTCTCACCTGTCGTCTGACTTGCCCACATCATGACAGTAGCTCTCTGTCTCTTAGTCTGTCTATCTGGCCCTGACAGAAGAGCCTATCACCCTGAGAGAGGAAGAGAGAGGAGGAATGATTAGAGAGAGAGAGGAGAGAAAACCGCCAAGAAAGATAAAATACTGATAGACAGAAATGCAGCCAGCTAGGCCAGGAAGGAAGAGGAATAAGAGACCTGAGAAAGGAGGGAAGGGTACATCGACTGAAACAAAACATGAGAGACAAAAAGAAATATGAGAGAAAAAGAGAACTGCAAGAGAGGTGAGGCAAACATGGAGGAGGAGGGCTGGAGGAGACAAAGGGAGGAGGTGTTCATCACTCAGTGGCAATGACTGGTTGGTATCTGCATCTCCCTGTCATCTGCAGCGGCTTCTGCAGGGTGGAGGAGGAAGGGAAGAGGAGGAGGAAGTGTAAGGGAGGAGAAGAGGAGAGGGAAAACCTCTATCCTCTCTATCTCTGAGCCTCATCTCCGGCAGTTCAGGAGCCTGCTTTCCAAGAGTGCCTCATTTTCAAATCTCTTATCTCGGCCCCCGTTTTAAGTATTGCAGTTTTATATTTTTACATGTCATTTGCATGCAGCTCATCAAACCTGGCTCCCTCTATTTTTTTTTTTTTTTTCTTCCTTCGTGTTCGTCTTCTCGGAGGTGTGCACTGATATGAGCAGCTGTGCATGAGCACGCCTGTATGAGGGAATGGGGATTCACTCCACCACTGAGCCACAGACATGTACTGTACTGATGATATTTGTACCTTGTGAGTGGAATATACAGTGTAAAATAGTATCTTGTGTCTCTGGTGAATGTTAGAGAAATGCTTTGTGTGTGTGTGTGTGTGTCTGTGTGTGTGTGCGTGCGCGCGCGTGTTTGAGAGGCGGATGAGAGCAGGTTTCTGATTTTTATCTGCCTTCCTTTTCTTTGTATTTTTGGAGGATTCACACAGTGACCTCTTTGTTTGGGACAGTGAGTACAACCCTCCAACCCCCTGGATTGGGGAAGAAACCATTTCCTGTAGCCGAGAGATAGAACGAGAGACGGAGAGAGAGAAAAGAGAGATAGATAGGATGGAGAAGGAGGGGCGGGCAGACAGAAGGGCAGGAATGAGAGTTGGAGAGAGGAAGAGAACTGGAGATTAAGGAAGAAAGAAAGAGGTGTACAAAAGGACGGACGCGGTGCAGGGGGAGAGAGAGTGAAAGGGGAGAACGGAGGAAGAGGGTGAATTGGATGATTGAGTGAATGATTTTGGGAGGAATGAATGAACGGTGGTTGAAAAGGTCAGGAGAGGAGCAGCTAGAGGAGCACAGAACGTTTGAAACACTTCATGCCAGAGAGGATTTTTAGAATAAAACTCACCTTTTTTCACTTGCTTTACAAATATTATTGCATTTTTTAAATAGATAATACTTCTTAGACGTGTTTGATAATGTTGGACCAAACCCTTCTGGCTGCTACTGATATTCATTTATTGACCCTGACAGTTGTGGCTATGTCAGTGTTAAGGAAGCTTTTTTTTTTTTTTTTTTTACTATTGATAAATCTTAATATTTAATTGGATTAATCATTTATTCATTATTTACTGGTTAATTATGCCACAACATTTCTGAAAGTCTGACACCACAATTTTCTCAAAGACCAAGGTGCTTGAAATAGGTTTCATTTGACACAGAAGGAAAAGCAGCAGATCTTCACGTGAGAGAGGCTCAAATTAGCTTGATAGTGTGAGTGTAGTGTCATGTAAAGATATACTGTATATCTGTATCTGCGCGGGTGAATATGTTGTCTGCAGTAACATATTACACTTCAGGCTGTAATCTCCAAACTGAACATGCTGTTGAAGCCTCTCTAAAATGGTTTCAACTAAAATGTAACATTATAATCCTAATCGTAAACGTATGCTTTATTGCAGGACTGCTGTATTAGACTGCATTCGTTTAAGCTACAGTAGGTGTACTTAATAAACTGGCAACTGATTGTATGTTGTGGTCATTTTAAGAAAGGCTGTTCTAAAATTTGTTTAACAGGAAACACTGAAGCACTGAATACTGAAACTATCCAATACTGTCAGCTCAGATTCATAATCTTCTTTACTTATTCTTTGATCAGATCAGAATTTAGTTGATTTCAGACTGTAGTAGTATCGTCTCGGAAAGGTTCTTGTCTAGTTATGTGTGTTAAGACAACATGTAACATTTGAGAAGTGTTTCTTCTTAGAGTTTATAAAGCTAAACTTTTTTTTAGACAAGAAAATATTTTTATGAACATCAAGAAAAATATAGTTTTGGTCCAACTTTTATTCTTGCAATACAAATACTTCAATTAGAATATATGCTGATACTGATCCAGAAATTAAAATCTGTACACCTCACTGTGTGGAACTCATTGAAAACATTTTATGTTCTCTAAGGTAACTGAAAACTGAACATCATAGTGCCATTGACAATCTCCCCACAGACAGTGTAGTGTTGTTAAATGTATGCAAAGCCTGCACTAACATGGATTATTGACTTGCACACTTTACATTTGATGACCATTAGACTTGTTCAGGCCATTACAGAGCAGTGTAAACCATATTAGAGCGTGTGAAACAGTATACACCATTGAGACATAGATGTGTTAGATGTACCAGTTGTGATTTGCATATACAAACACGTTTATTCCCCAGTGGTAGCAGTAAAACTGTGGCCGTTGACAGCTGTACAGAGAAATCTTAATCTGCTCATCTGCAGGGTAGGGTGGTGGTGGTGTTGGTGGTGGGGACTATTTATTTTCTCTATTTCCCCTTTAATAGATGTGTACGTGTGTGTATACGTGTATGTACTGTATGTAAATGCATAAATATATTTGGGGTTACTTAAGGGAAAGTTCTCTGCTTCCCGTTTCACGTCCCCATCACCATCACCATCATCATCAGTGCTGTTTGGCTCCCCAGAGAGAGAGAGAGGGAGAGGGGGAGAGGGAGGGGGGGAGGGGGGGTGAGGAGCCATTCTGATACTGAGAGAGGGAATGGAGGAAGAAAATGAAGAAATGAAATCAGCCTGGCATCATTTGCATTCAAGTTTTATCGGCGTAGGAGGAGGGCGTTTTTGGGCCTGATAAGGAGAGGGCGTCGCAGGCTGCGCTGGAGGTGGAGGGCTGTTGGTGGGGAGAGAGGTGTGTGTGTGTGTGCGCGAGTGTGTGTATGAATGTAATATGTGAATTGACTTTGTTAGAAGGAGGTGGCTCTGGAGTTCAGTTGGTGTGTGTTTGCACCGACACACACACACACACACACATATGTGAATGTTACAGCAGCTATAGTGAGGACAGGGCGTTGGGGGTGGAAATGGTGTGTGTGGTGGTGGGGGTGTGGGAGTGGGGGGTTAATATCAGACCAAATAATTAGATTCGCTATCGTCTCAGCGGCAGCAGTGCGGGTATCAGGCAGATTAAAGCCGGGCTCGGGGCTGGTTAATATTCATGAGGGGACCAGGGTCCGGGCGAGGGGCTTAGACTGTAGCTCAAAGACTCTCCTCCGGCTGATGGGGCTTAAGGCGATGCTCTCCACCAAGATGGAGCTCTGCCAGGGAGGCCTGACATCCCACTGATAGATGGAGGGCTACGTGGATAGTTAGGGTGAGGAAAGAGGAAGAGAAGGTGACAGATACAGATACAGATACAGCAAGGTGGGCTGGCAGGTCACACACCTTCATCTACCTGGATCTCTAGATCTTTATTTCATCCTGTTGTTTTTACGAAATGACAGCTACCTGAGAACATGTCCTTGTCTCCGTCTGGTCCTCTCTGTCTTTTTCTTGTCCTCCTCTCCAAACAGTGACTGTTCACTTCATGTCTCTTCACACTTGTAGTCTCGTTGAAGACTCTTTTTGTAAAGAGGAAAAACACATGAAACATGGGGGGAAAGATACAGTATATGTTATCAGCTAAGTGGACCTCTGTGATGAAATAATGACATTGCTGACAGAGTAGCGTCCTTCTTCACATTCAAACACGTTTTCAACTAGTGTTGAAGCCATCTATGAAACAGCTGTGAGTTTGTTATAAATTATACAAGATACTAGACATGACCAAATCAGTATCGCATTTATATAATATCAGTAGGACACCAACAATGCATGTGTGAGGAAAGAACAACAGATTCAGGATAGCAAAACCTCAAACTCATCACCAGCAGAGTTTCTAAAAAAGACAGCAGATGAACACAGTTGATAGAAGACAACATTTTTATTCATCAATAAATCAAAGAGGAATTCTTTAGATTAAAGAGACACTTACATCTTTTATGACAAGAAGCAGCGCTTTGAGCAACACTACATATGAATGTGCTGTTGTCACAAATGGCTGGGTGTTGTATGAACATCAGCAGCAGACACAGCTAATGCATGAAACATCATGCTTGAGTTTAGCTTTGTTGCTGTATGATAATGCATTCTCACAGTTATAGTCTTACTTATCTTATGATAGTCAGACTGTCAAACTTTTCAGAGCAGCCCAGGTTGACTCTCTGTGGGTCCAGACGTGTTCCTGCGGTTACCAGCGGCCATTTGTGTCAATGAGATCGGCGACAGACCAAGAGACGTGAAAAGGGTTTGATACCATCCAGCGGCCTCTCCCCTCTGCTTAACTCCCCCACACATCTCTGGCATTTGCATTCTCTACTGCCCTGGTTAATTACACACACTCACACACATGCACACAGGCACACACTCAAAGTGTGATCTGGCCCTATGCCTTTCTTATTCTCATTATCCCATGTGAATCTGTGTTGTGTGTGTGTGTGTGTGTGTGTGTGTGTGTGTGTGTGTGTGTGCGTGTGTGTGTGTGTGTGTGTGTGTGTGTGCGTGTGTGTGTGTGTGTGTGTGTGTGTGTGCGTGTGTGTGTGTGTGTGTGTGTGTGTGTGTGTTTGTAACTGAAGTGTTTAAAGTAACACGTTTTCCTGTTTCAAGTTGACATTGCAGATTATCTGCTATTGTAACTGGTGTTTGTTGTGTTGCAATTTAGTTCAGTGAGTTAAATCCTTGACTTCAGCTTTGTGGAAGTAAAAGCAGCAGAATCTGCAGCTGCAGCAACAATTGATCAGTATCTCCTTTAAATTCAGCTGTGGTCACGTTGAGGACATGCTGACAAAGTGACAGATAGATTTCCAAGAGATCTCACAGTTTTCACAAAGCCTGCATATGTGGTTGCATGTATTTGCATGCTGCTGTAGCTCCTGCAGTGTTTCCTGAATCCCAACGAGTCCACAGACAGGGCCCCTAAATAAAAACATTTTCCTGCAGCATCTGATTCTGAGCCTCAACTGGCTGAAGGGGGCGGAAGTGAAATTGATTTCTTAAAAAAAATGTTATTTGCTATTTTCAGGATGAAAATACCATTAAAAAGCATTTAGCTATTTATAAAACTATTTATCAATAACTACCCCAGTGATGCTGTATATTATTTCTTTTGTCCTAGAGGACAGTAGAAATCTGACTTTACCATTCATTAAAACATGTTGACGTAGCTAAGAGGAAACTCCATCAGGGAGATGTGGACAATATTGACTTTTAATGAGGGTGTGATTCATTCTCAGCTAAGAGAAGATGGGAGAGTACCATACTCTTAAGTATTATTATGATAAGTAATTACCTAATATTTTAGATCTTTGAAGAACGAGTCGGTGGTGTGTTTTTTCTTGTTTTTTCTTGGTGTGTGTGTGTGTGTGTGTGTGTTCCACTTGCGTGCTACTGAGCTTTCCCCATTGCCCTATCATGGTGAATTCCAAAGCCGTGGCCGTGATGAATTAGTCTGAAACAAATTAGCAGTACTTACAGCTCAGACGGCTCCAGCGTTGGGTTACAAATTAAAACAAAAGCAGCCGTATCTCCACATCAGCGCTAGTTCTCCATGAAATACAATACGCTCTGCCTCAATCTTCAGTATACAACAGACTGAGAGGCTTCCTTCCTTCTGTTCTATCCTTCTCTCTTCTCACTGTCTTCCCAAGCCATCCCACAGACAGTGACCATCTTCCTCAGGTATTTCAAGATCCAACTCTGGCTGTGAAGTAGACACTTGTGAAGTAAATGTTTTCACCTTATGGAGGGGCAGGATGCAGGTTAGGGATACAACATGTGGATCAAAATTCTTTTTTTATCTACACCAGTGATGTTTTAAAGGAGTTATCTCTAAGTTTTGTTATTGCTACATAGCCAGCATAAGCCTTATCAGCTGTTTACCAGTCTAGTTTAACAGTCTAGAAGAAACATGAGTTCAACATCAAACTTCATTCCTTTACTCACCAACAGCTGTCGCCAGAGGTGGAAAGCAATGCCAATGTTAACTCTTGTCTCTATCGTGTATTTTCTTCTACTTAAGTTAGCATGCTAACCAGCTAGCCCTGGTCTTAGCTTTGACACTGAGGTTAGCCTTGATGGCTTTAGGATCATACGAACAGACAAATTCAAAAACTCAAGTTTGTGGTAGTGTTGTGTTCATGTACATTAACTCCAGCTGGTGTACTTGCATCAAGATACATGAGAAGAACTGTACTCCAGACCTGGAGTTCCTTGCCCTGTCCAAATCCCTGGTCAGGTCCTGAAAAACTTCTACTGAAGTTAGCATGCTACATAGCTAGCCCAGGCACATCTTTTACTTTCTGATAGCAACTCACTGTAGCTGCCAATTTGCCCTGAAGATGTAGCACTGCTCAGAGGATCTATTATGACCTCTCGCCTTGTAAACACAACGATGGCCGAAGTTCTTGTCAAGCAACAATCACCACCGCCCAAGAAACCACGTTCAGCAGCAGCGAAAACTTACAAATAGCCACTTTAACTTTTAATGACATTTGATGGAAAGTTTGGACATTTGAGGACAATACTAATGGTTCTGCATGTTTTAGCATTTATTCCTATCCTTTTGGCTTATGACCCTTTATAGCCCTGTCACATCTTTTGTCACTCCATGAGCTATGACCAGTTAACTAGAGAGTAAATGTATTCATTCTTCATTGTCTTGAGTGTCCCACATTGGGCCCACATCTGTCAAACTGACTAGAAATAGCTTACACCTTACATCAGTGATGAATGATTTAAAAAGTCCACATTACAATATCATGGAATGATGTAAAATTTGAGTTTGGTCTGCATCACTCAAGTAAATTTCGAGTCTACAAATAGATTGTCTACTAATGAATGGAAGTGAATGGAAACCAATTGCTGCCTAAAAAACACCATTTAAAGTACATCCAAAAATTTTGAATGCTATTGTATGCCACAGCAGTCGCAAACTTACAGTTCTGTACCACTATTTAATGCCAATGAAAATGTTCTAAACATTTTCCTTTAATAAAATGACAGTAGAGGATTGTATGTACTCTTCGCTGTGTATTGTAGTTCTCTAATGAAGGAAATTTAGGGAAGAACTGACTGGGAGCGGAACCAGGATTTTGGCAGTTTATTACAGATGGAAAGAATGGAGGTCAGATACATGTGCAATGAGAATACTTATCAGTCTAGGTAATCCTTTTTTGGCCAAATGCACGAAATGTGCCAGTTTTTATGAAACACACTTCCTGTTCTGGGCTCTCGCTGGCTTTCCATGACATCATACTGTCCACTGCTTAGTTTTAATCACAGAGAGAGCCATTGATAGATCATGGTATCACTCACTTGGAGGTTTATTTTCACACTGATCAGCCTGTCTTTAAATGCAGCATTACTGATAACACAAAGGAAAAATAATCACTGTAAAATTACAATAAAAAGCAATAACAGAGATTAGATTTTGATGACCAAGTACCGATTAGCTTTTTATGATTTGAAAAAGGCTCTCACTGGTCTTGCCATTCCTGGAATATTTAATTCTGAGAATTCTGTGTCCAGACAGGGAATATTCAGTGTTTTAGATATAAACTTAGTTGACGTTTGTAAAACAGAACTTTTTAAAAATGCACTATTCAGGAATAAATAAAGGAAAGTGTCCTGACTTTGAAATGAATAAGAAGTCATGTAATGTAACACCAGGGAACGATGGGAGCCTGATATGGGTGAAATTGCACAAGTGCTAACTTTGACGTCACGGTCGGTGCAGTTCATGTCCAACTATTCTGTCTTTAATAGTAAAAGTTTACCATGGCTGAAACATTATGAGGAACTGGATGGGTTGTACTTGGATTATTTTCATCATCATATTGTTTGTGATTGTGTTGTTGGAGCACTGTCAACTGAATCCAACCATCCTTATCATGCCTGATGTAAAATGCAGTCCAAAGAAGAAAAGAGGTAGATAAGGGGAGTGTGTTGCAGACTCAGACAGCGCCCGTACAAACCTCCACTACCCTCAATTGTTCTTTCATACGTCTGTTCATTGAAAATAAACTGGACTTGCTACATGCTAAATGTCTTAAGGAGGCATTGTCCAGAGGTGTGTCTTTGCTTTGACTGAGTATTGGTGGGATGTGTCTGGCCCGGACACTGACGTTAGCCCTGATGGCTTTAGGATCAAAAGAACAGACAAAATGAAAAACTCAGGGAAAGTTTGTGGCAGTGGGGTGTGCCTGTACATGAACTCCAACCGGTGTACTTTCATCATGGAACAGAAGAAGATCTGTATCCCAGACCAGGGGTTGCTCACCTTGTCCAAATCCCAGGTCAGGTCCTGAAAAACTGTACCCTGAAACTAACACCCATCCTTCACTCTCTCTTTCTCAAATAATTCTGTACTTCAACAATTCCAGTTATATGGATATTGTAATCCCTATTCCTAAAAAAAACACACGCATCAGAGCTAAACCATTTATTGTAGGCCTGTAGCTCTTACCCTTGTTATGTGAAATGCTTTGAGAAGCTGGTCCATCATCATGGTACATCATCCCTCCAAAATGTTTTACCGTTCTCAGATCCCCTCCAATTTGCATATCAGCGAAGGAGAGGCACAGATAATACAGTGGCCTGTCTGCTACAACACCTAGACATCCCCGGAAACTATGCAAGACTTCTCTTTATTGATTTTAGTTCCGCCTTTAACACAATCCAGAGCCATCAGGTAATCAAGAAGCTACAGCGCCTACAAGTTACATCACCACTAATCCACTGGATCCATAACGGCCTCTCCAACAGACCACGAGCAGTAAGGAGTGATGATTCCCTGTCCGCCACAATTATTCTCAATACCAGCACCCCACAGGGGTCTCTACTCAGTCCATTTCTCTACAGCCTAAGTCTCTCTCTCTCTCTCTCTACTTCAGACATGCAGATGACACAGCCATTCTTGCACTGCTCAATAACAACAACACTCTCTGTGCCAATCAACATCCCATTTTAACACATGGGGCAACAATAACATTCTCCACCATAACTACCACTGGTCCACCCCCCCAGTATCTCCATCACTGGAGAGAAGCTAGAAGGTACCCTGGCATTACACTGAACAGTAGCCTCAGCTTCAATCGGCGTACCATCGACATTTACAGCCGTTGTCAACAGAGACTTGCAGTCATTTGTGAACTAAAGCACCTACCCATCCCCTTCTTCTTCTTCTCCTTCTCCATAGCACTATTGATCCAGTTCTTCTCTATGGTGTCATCTGTTTTCTTACATATGCTTACAGTCACAAGTAAAAACAAACTCTTAACACTAACTTATTTAGCCAGCAAACTCATTATTCCCACCCACAACGTATCGGAGTGTGTCACCTCATCCGTGATCCTTAAAGCACTCCCAATCACACATGACCCAGACCACCAACTCTACCAGAACTTCCCCCTTCCTTCAGGCCATGTGCAGAAAGGTTCATTTTAGCAAGAGCTAAAGCTTTAAAATAAGTATCACCCTCCTAAGTTATAAGAATTCCAGCCTGTGGTGTCTTTTGTGTGAACCATGTAATCAAGTGTTCCCACAAACTCTATCAGTCCATCTATCTAAACTACGTACTTCTGAATGCAACATAAAAACCCTTTGTCAAGCGGGATACACCGTCATGTGAGCTTTGACCCTGATGGACTGCTCAGTCAGTCTTGGTGTGAGGACTCTCAGCTCCAGTGCTGAGGGAATGCTGCCTCCTGATGGAGAGGGAACAATACTGCATCACAGACCCATCACAGACATAACTGAGCTGCCCTCACATTCTGGGTTTGATAGAAAAGAGATTAAGCCATTGCACAGGCATGGATGAATTTAAAGTTTTTTAAATATTGATGACATTGTATTTTATATCATCTATATGGTTTCTACTACACATAAATCAGACTAGCTGAGCTATACCTTAGAGTTTCCTGTTAGAAGTTATAGCAACAGAAACAAGAAACATACAGGACAGAACCTGTGTAAAATCCACTTTATTACTAGTTCTTACCTGGTGCAACCTTTACCACAGCAGTGTTGGCATACTCAGTGTGTCTGTTGAAAATAATGAACATCCTGTATGCTGACACAGAATGTGAATTCAGCATTAGCTTTATTTACACATTCCCCTGTATTCATGATGCTCCTTGCTACAAGGGGGCAGTGGCACTGAAAAAGTGTGTGTGTGTGTGTGTGTGTGTGTGTGTGTGTGTGTGTGTGTGTGTGTGTGTGTGTGTGTGTGTGTGTGTGTGTGTGTGTGTCATGGAGACATGGAGACATGGGATAAGTCTGTGTCCTGGGAGTGATTGTCAGAGGGAATGCTCCTGGAGCCTCATATGGACAAAGAGCAGATTGTACTCAGTGTGTGTCTGTGTGTTTTATGTGTTCTTCTCCCTCCCTCTCCTCTCTCTCTCTCTCTCTCTCTCTCTCTCTCTCTCTCTCTCTCTCTCTCTCTCTCTCTCATACCTACACTGGATGCTGACTCTCCACTCTTTGTCCAGTGTATCCACTGTGGATCTTATTATGGCAGCTGTTTGAATAGCAGCCTGTCGACCTCATCAGATCTTCTTTCTCTTCCTTTTCTTCTCTCACTCTCCCCCGGGGTCTCTCTTCCTCTTTTATTCCTCTTCTCCTCTTTCTTTTCCTTTATTTTCAATGTGGCTTTGTTCAGCCCGTGCTCCACTCATTTCCTCATTTCCATCTTGGGTTGTAATTATCCTCTGCTCGCTGGCCGCCTTTTTATAAACAGTGTTTACCTCTGGCCACACACTGGACAGGACCATGTGACCGTGTATTCCCAATTGACAGCAATTAAAGCTTCGATTCGTATGCCTTCACACTGGCTACAGCCGTGGCCAGACACATTATGTCCGTCCGTCTGTCCCATTCTTATGAACAAGATATCTCAAGAAAGCCTTGAGGGAATGTCTTCAAATTTGCTACACACTTCCACTTGGACTCAAGGATGAACTGAATCAAATTTGGTGGTCAAAGGTCAAGGTCACTGTGACCTCACAAAACTTGTTTTTGACTCAAGAATTCATTCCCTAATTATGACACAATTTAACATAAAACAGGATAATATAATGAAATGATGGCTATTAATATCCAGAAGGTCAAAGGTCAACTTAGCTGTGGCACCATAATGTTCTGCAAACACTGTATCTTAGGAACAGACGAGGAGGTTGTGGCCATATTTCCTGCAACTTGACAAGCATGCACCTGTGAGGTCGTGATTCATATTCTGCATACTATAAAGCAAACGAGTCAAAGACGAGAATGAACACTTGAAAGTAACAATGGCATGTCTCTGAAGAGCATCTCTCTGACTTCAGTTAAGTTGTCTCATTTGAAACAATGTTGGGGATATAAAGGAAGGGTGAGAGAAACCTGAGAACCTATAGGATGGGAGTTAAGAATTGATTTTGATTTTTTGATTGATTTATTTGCACACATAAAACATAACAAATGCATTGTATATTTTTTATTGAAGTAGATGTGCAGGTGAGGTAAGGAACCAATTTAGGGCTCATGTTAAACCTCACCTCATATACATAAAAATGTAGATCATATGAAATAAAGAAGAAGTGAGTGATAGTGGTTTGGGATGCTGGCACTACACTCTATGTAGAGCTTTCACAAATTGTTAGCACTATGAAATTGTCAATGAGCATGAACATGTAATTTATGTATCATTATATTAGACTCTTGTCCTTTTGTGCACTTTTATCATTTTAATAAGGATAATATCTTGCAGTAAAATAATTCAGATACAGTGTATGGCAGAATACCATTTGTTCATAGCTCATTTGTTTGATTTTAGGCATTGGTGAATTTTAAATGGTTAATATATCTAATATCAAGAAACAACGTCATCACAGTGTCTATTATATTTTCCAATTTACACTGATATAAAAGAGAGAAAACCAGTGAATCCTCATTCGAGAAGCTGGAGCCATAACATTTGTAACATTTCTGCTGTTAACAGTGAAAGTAAAAACTGCAGTAGTCCGTTATTACACACATTTGTGTTGAGTTGCACCCTCAGCTTTAATATATGCTGTGTCTGACCAATGAAAAGCTTGTGTTCACTCCTCATCTCTTTCTCTCTCTCTGTGTTTGTGTGCAGAACTCTAAGTTGACTCTTGTGTGTGAAGATCCGAACTGTTGGATTAGTCGACTCCCTCTGACCTCTGACCCCTCAGCTGCCAACTGTACCATCTACAGCCAAGGTGAGTTTTTTATGTGACACCAGTGTGGCTCTTTGTGATGTGCAGTGTATTTGTGTTTGAGGTTGTTTCAGGTTGAGCATATTTAAAACTCGTATGATTAAGAAAAGTTCTATGTCACCATATCTTTCCAAACTAGAGACGACTTTTATTTTTATTTTTCCTAGATAAAGAAAAAGTTCTGTTTTGTGACCAGAGTCTGTGTGGTTTCAGGTGCTGAGTTGTTCTGTAAGGTGACCGGAGAGCTTGCAGCTGGTGAAAGGCTCTTGGCCTCCCTGTCACCTCCTCCAGGCTCCTCCTCCTCCCCGCGGGCCCAGCTCTCTCCTCCGCTCAGCCTCGTCACCCAGAAACAGCCTGCGGTGAAGGAGGAGCCTCCGTACCCGGCAGCGTTGCGCTCAGACATTCAGCTCCTCCCACAGCAAGCTGGCATGGCCGCCATCTTGGCTACTGCTGTGGTCAATAGTGAGTGTTGTGTTTAAGGCATGAAAATAGGGTTTCTGTTTATTGGAAGTTGAGTTGATTTTTAGTTTGTACAATTAAGTGTATATTTTCAAGTAGATTCAATTTTGGTTGACAGAGTTGTTGATTGGAGTCTAATGGTTTTTAATTGAAATAATCTTTATGGTGTAAAGTTTATTAGAGATGCAGGAGAGATAATTCTTAAAGATTATCTATTTAAAAGTCCCATATAGTCTAAAGGTCTCTGTCCATGTGTAGTTTGATTATAAAGCAGGTCTAGGTTCTATATTAATACTGTGAAAGTATCAAAGCCTCAGTCCACAGAGAAATGCACACAGCCTGTGTTCAGAAACTGAGCCTTAAAACCAGCCGTCAGGACTTTTGGAACTTTGTGATGTCACAACAAAGCAGTCACCACTCTCAGCCCCAACCCCCGCCCACCTGGACCCACCATCCAACCTTGCAGGATTCGATTTCGAGTGTTTACCTAAAATCTGCTATATTTATATTGGATCACTCAGAAAACAGTCAGCCAATCAGAAGAGAGGCTCAGAGCCTCCTCTCTTCTGATTGGCTCACTGACCTGCTGCTACTAGAGCTCCAGAGAGAAGCCTAAGAGAGGAGATGTAAAACTACACTGAGATGGTTTTTAGTTCTTAAACCACAAATATATCTTCTTAAGGATCAACACTTCAAATAAAACACAGAGAAAGTGTAAGATATGGAGCTTAAATATGTACAACAAAATTAGATATATGGCCTGTAGTATCACATCCAGTACAGTGTTCCTTTTCAATTATGCTGTACATATTTTTTATCTTTTCTGCCTTTACAGCTTTTATCCAGCCTTGTTACTCTAAACACTGTCATATCGACTGGTGCCAGTTGTCTTAAACTTGTAATGTTTTCTTTGACCACAAGATGGCACTGCAGCTCTTTAACATAGGGCAGAGCATTTCTCCTCAAAGTTTTCTATCAGCTTGGTCTTGTGCTAATTCTGTGGCTGATACCCATAAACACAAACGCAAACACTGTGACTATTGGTAATCAATCCGTATGATTACACATTCCAAGATGCAGCAAATAATTGGATTGTGGGAAAAAATAACTCTAAATGGTGAGATGTATAATAATTATTGCCTTTGTGTCCTGTTGCCTTGGATACTCGTCGCAATTGTGTGTGTGTGTGTGTGTATGTGTGTGTGTGTGGCGAACATGAATGCTTACTCAATCTATTAGAGCTGTTGAGCAACTTCTGAAAACATATTTAGACTAGTAAAGACAATTAGATTAAAATTTGATTAAATTTTGCACCTGATGTAGTTAAAGTTGAGCATCAGTGATTTTTATCAAGTTACTTGAAACACAATAGGGTTAGCACACCTGAATCCTTAAAACATTTCCCCTTTATTTATGTGCAGCCTCCTGTGCACATATGTGATCATTTAAAGGAAATATCTAAATGATTAGTTTGTGTAAACCCCAGCTTCCCCCTTTTTTGTCTTTGGTTTACCACAGTGTTTATTTACATCTACATCAAGTTGCTCAACCCATACTGCTTTGTTGTGTTTCTGTTCAGTCGACTAACACACTTTGTGTGTCTGCTGGTTATCAGAGGACATTTTCCCCTGCAAGGACTGTGGGATCTGGTACCGCAGTGAGAGGAACCTGCAGGCCCACCTCATGTACTACTGCGCCAGCCGTCAGAAGCAGCCGGCCGCAGCCTCGTCCCCACCGCAGGACAAACCCAAGGAGTCCTACCCCAATGAGCGCATCTGCCCCTTCCCGCAGTGCAACAAGAGCTGCCCCAGCGCCAGCTCTCTAGAGATCCACATGCGCACACACAGTGGTGAGAGCAAGATAAATATGTACTGTGGGTGGGAACATTGGGGTCTGATTCGTAGATACATGACCACTGTGGCTTCATCAGCCACTTGATTAGCTCCTCTGGTATAACCACTTCCTCCATTGTCCCTCTCTGTCCTTCCACAGGTGAACGTCCATTTGTCTGTCTCATCTGTCTGTCCGCCTTCACCACTAAAGCAAACTGTGAGCGCCACCTAAAGGTCCACACGGACACACTGAACGGCTTGTGTCACGGCTGTGGCTTCGTCTCCACCACCAGGGACATCCTCTACAGCCATCTGGTCACTAGCCACATGGTTTGCCAGCCCGGCTCTCGCAGTGAGGTCTACTCCCCGGGGCCCGGGCTTCCCAAGCTGCCCCTGTCCACTGGTAGGTCACACCGTCATCTTCACAGATGATATTCAACATCAAGACTGCTGTTCAAGTCTCATCAACGGGCTGCCCCATTCCCGTTTTTACAGTATCAGTCTGGACCAGACATATTGTTCAGAATGCTGCCATTTAAGTCAACTCAAATGTAAGATACTGAGTCAGGCAGTCCTATTTTAGCCCCTGACTAAGTTTAGAAATCGCCAGTTTCTTTTTCTGCCAGATTGGTTGTGGTTTGACGTGCAGATTGAGGGAGAGTCATGGCACCCGATTAATCACCTCAAAGATGAACGATCTGGCTCCAGGATGATTGGATGGATATCTGGCATGTCAGAAATTTTGGATGGCAGTTTGATTTCCCCCCTGGCTGCTGACAAAAGATCCGTCATAAACTTCAGAGAGTTTGTTCTAATATTATAAAGTGCTCTCCAGGTAAATGCAAGGGGCTCCTGAAGTTGAAATGGTTTATTTATATTAATTTAGACAATGGGAAGCTACAGTAAAATATGTAACAAAAAAATCCAAAAGAAAAGGGAGTAAAACGCAGACCACTTTCAAGCACCAACTTCCTCCGGGCGTGGTTGGAAAGAGACGTAAACCAGAGAGGACTGTGGTGATTCCTTATATAGACAGCTCTCACCAGCATATCATACAATATATTACATGTAGGCTATGTTGACAATTAATAAAATATATTTAAAAATAAATGTATGCCAACCGTATTTAAACAGCAGTTATTATTATTGTAATTATTAGTATATGTTAATATTGTTTTAAAATGTTCCCCTCTGTTTTCTTTTCATATTATTGAAGTTGTATTTTACACGTTGGGCATGAACTGTAGTTTGTTCTCCAGTATTGTGTCACAGCAGTCTCTGTCTGCGTCTTCCATCTTTATGCTCACAATACTTTTTGTCAACACTGAGGACCCAGCCAACTCATCTGAATAAACTTTATTGGAGTAGTCACTGGACAAATCCAACAGGGGCTCCATGCTCAGGTTCAGTGTGAGCTGCACATTGTGGATAGGGGGGAGTACTGAAGCCTGGTATTAAACGGGCCCTCGGGCTACATTTTTAAAGGCTGTAGAATCGGTAAGCTCCGACGTTATTGGTTCTGCTCTCAGTACAGCTGATTGTTATGGGTGTTGTTTCAGGTCACAGGTGTCTGCTCAGCTTTATAGTTCACTAACCTTGGCTCTCTTTGTCAGGTCTCAGTCCAGGAGACTCCGGTGTGGTGCTGAAGTGTCAAGTGTGCGGTCACAACTCGGACTCCCCTGCCCAGCTTCAGCAGCACGTACGAACCCACCTGGAGGTCAGGGTCCCAGCCGAAAGGAGCTCCACCCCCCGTCAAATGACCCCATCGTTAGTTGACGGTCCCCAGCTCCAGCTCTCTCCGCACGAGAGGGAGCCCCTCGCCTGTGTCCCGAAGCCAGACTCGTCCAGCCCGGGCGCAAACGGCGGCTCAGCCACACCCCGAGACTACAGTCCTCCTGATGCCCCCACCACCGACCTGAAGATCAAAGAGGAGCCGCATTCAGACTCTGAGATAGAGGAGCAGAAAATGGAGATTAAGGAGGACGGAGAGGAGGAGGAGGACGAGGAGGAGGAGGAGGAGATTGGTGGAGAGGAGGGAGATCAAGAGGCAAGAAGGAAGACAAAGGAGGCACAAACTTCCACCTCATCCAGACAGTCATCAGACTCTTCAAAGAGTCCAGCCACCACAACTGTAAAGGCAGAACCGACTAGTCCCACCCCTGGTTCTAGCCCCGCCCATGTGGGCGGGACAGAGTCAGTTCTTCCAGGAGGAGCGATGTTCCTGCCTCAGTACATGTTTAACCCTGAAGCAGCCATTTTGCCTCAGGCCTCAGAGATACTGGCTAAAATGTCAGAGATGGTCCACAGCCGTCTGAAGCAGGGTCAGACGGTTCCTCAGAACAACCCAGCAGCCTTCTTCCCCTCCGGACCGACTGCACCCGCAGCCGCAGCCACCCCGCCTCACAAAGGAGCCACCTGCTTCGAGTGCGACATCACCTTCAACAACATCAACAACTTCTATGCACATAAGAGGCTGTACTGCTCCAGCAGGCACCAAGCAGACGGTGCCACCTCAGCTTCAGGCCCTGGATCGACGAGGGACGCGGCCCCAGCCACGGTGCCCTCCGCTGGGGCACCTGGCTCGTCTGCTTCTCCTCAGGGTGGAGCGGCGAGTAGAGCAGCCTCTGCCTCCCCCGCTGACTCTGACTCTCCTGCTGGGGGAGCAACAGACTCCAGGAGAGTGGTGGAGGTGAGGACAGAAACCCCTGTGGGGAGGGAGGGAATATCATCGTCTTCTGAAGGGGAAGGCGGAGGTGCAAGTGTGGGAGGAGGGGGTGGAGGAGGAAGGGCGAGCGAAGGTAGCCAGAGTCCTGCTAGTGGTTCTGCCGAGGACCTAGAGGATGATCCCAACAGAACCTTCTGCGAGGCCTGCAACATCCGCTTCAGCCGTCACGACAACTACACTGTTCACAAACGCTTCTACTGCGCGTCACGCCATGACCCATCCAACCAGCGGGCCGTACACATGGCCAAGGCAACCACCACAGCAGCCTTCCTCCCCCAGCCCATACGCACACGCAAGCGGAAGAAGATGTACGAGATCCACATGGCCAGAACTGAAGCCTTAGCCAACGCTGCTGCTGCTGCAGCCGCCGCCGCCGCCACTGCTGCCGCCTCCGCCCCATCTCCCTCTGTTCTCGGCTTGGCAGTGAAGCAAGAGGTTTCTCCCAACGCGGCGGGCGGCTCCAGCCCTGAAGGAGACGGCCCCATCGACCTGAGCAAGAGACCCCGCCTGAGAGACGTTCCCCGGCACAGCAGTAACAGTATTCTCCCGGCCCTGCCTCTTACAGACTATCACAAGTGCACCGCCTGCAGCATCAGCTTCAACAGCATCGAGAACTACCTGGCTCATAAAACCTACTATTGCCCCGCCACCACACTCCAGCCCCACACCTTGGAGCAGCTTCACAGGCTCAAGAGATCAGCCTCTACCTCTCCCAAGAGCAGGCCCCAGCAGGAGCGCCCGGACCTCCTGCACCCTGTGGAGGCCAAAGCTCTCCCTGCTGAGTGGGCTGCCCAGACTCGAGGCGCGTCACCCAGTCCTCATCCCTCTGCCTTACCCGCCTCTGATGCCACATCTCCCCCCCATACCACCACCACACTCGCAGCCACCCCGGGAGCTGGAGCCAAAGGCACGGGTGCTGGTTCCCCTCAGGTGGTCTGCCCGTACTGCCCTAACAGGCCTATCGCCTGTGACCTGATGGAGCACTTCAGGACGACCCACAGCCTTGTTGTAAGCATTCAGCCGCCCCAGGAGGCCCTGCCCCAGCCAGGCAGCGCTGTCAGCCACAGCCCCAGCCTTAGTCCCAGAGACGGAGCTGCTGCGACCACCTCCACGAGCCCAAACAGCCAGCCCCGACCGCTGTCCCAAGTCCACAGAGACAGCATCAATGGGCAGGCCAGGAGCGGAACCTCTTCTCCTGCCTCCCCTGTGGTAAACGGCAGCCCTTCACCTCGGGTTGGATCACCTTCAGCCGGCTCACCTCTGCCTGTGTCACCCCCAAGGGCTCCCTCTATGACTTTGTCACCTGTGCCTGAGGTCCTAGGGGAGACGGTGGGATCGTCACACCATCCAGACAAGGTCACCGCGACTGTGGCCTCCAATCCCGTCCCCACGCCGCAGCCCGCCCCCGTCCCTGGTCCTAAAACCACAGTGATCTCCCCGGTCCAGAACGGTAACTCTCGCTTCTGTCGGCTGTGCAACATCAAGTTCAGCAGCCTCTCCACGTTCATAGCTCATAAGAAATACTACTGCTCTTCCCACAGTGCCGAACACGTCAAGTGAGCTGAGTAATCACCTTCCTCCTCTTACTCTTCCCCTTCTTTTATCTTTCTGACTGGAGGCTTCTCCTTTACTAAGTTCCGAGAAGCTCCGACGTCCCTTTTGTGCCAGAGCGGCGCTCCACTGGCACAACTATGAATGACAATGAATGACTGTTACTCACCTGGCAGGACCTGATGCCCAGCTGCTCCAGAGCAGGTGGTGTTACCAACATACAGTGACTGATATTCCTCCTTACATGGGTCAAAGTTTGTAGTACACTAAGAGCTGAGATGGATGCTACCTGTCCACACTGGCGTGCCCTCGTCCCCTAGATCAACGTCTGTTTTCATACCCAGTTCAACATCCACCACTCCCGGGCCTCTCAGTATGTTGCATTATGGGACGTTAAAATATGTATTTCAGCAAACCTCTTTTCTGTCTCTCTGTCGGACTGAGTTTATAATGGTAGTAATTAGATTCTGACTGTTGGAGGCATTTCTGACTGATGATCACGCAGCGGCGACGGCGCTGATTATAATGAATCTACCGTCTTTTCCTGAGCCCTCGATGCTCCAGAGCTGAGCGCAGGAGGCGTCGTTCCTCTCACGTGGAAAAGACTTGATCATTGTTAATTTTTTTATTATCTGTGCATAGTGTATGATGTCTGAAAAAAAGAATTCTATAATGCTTTTGGTTTCAACACTGGCTCTTTTTTGCTTACTAGAGAAGCTAAAGTGTTTTTAGCTGAAAAACAGATGTGTTATCACAATGTTACTAATTACTGAAGGATGATATTTCAAAAAAAATGGACAGTTTTTTTCCTTTTTCTTTCATACACACAAATTTTTATTTTCTCTTTAAAATGCAAGGGAGAAAAAAAATGTGAAATATTTATCTTTTAGTCCTCACTGATTTCATGTCAACAGAAAACTACCTACCTAGTGTCTGAGAGTATTTGTATTTTTTATTTGTATATTTTTCATACTGTTGGAAGGAACTGTTTGGATCTGGCTGTGTTGAAGTGTATTTTCTATATGTAGATATGTAATATCTTCTCACAGTAATCACTCGGATCACACTGAACTTTGTTATCACGTTAGCATTTTGTTGTTCTGTTTAGTTGTAGTCTTTAATTGATGGTGAGGTCTGAAAACCAGCGGCTTGTTTATGTTTATCCCCTCCTCCTGTACCTGATCGCTGATTAGCAACACGATTAGATCAGAGCGGCTTCACTTACAGCTTCACACGTCAGAAACTTGAAGCTGCTGATACTGTTGCATTCATACCCCACGTTTTAGGGTACACAAAATACACACTTTCAATCAGAAGTCTATCCTTAGTTTAACCTCCATACAATGCAAAGTAATGACCTTTAAGGACACACAAGCTTTACATTCTTTTGTTGCAAACTGCCATTTCAGATGTATATGAAGTGATACGCAAAACATTTCAAGGCTTTGGTATCCAACACGCATCTTAAAAGATGTTGTCTTTCTGTTTAATGATTGTATTTCTGTCCGGCGATGAAGGCGTAGCAGGGAATAGTCACATCTCACTCAGTAGAGTAAGCACGTGTAATAACCACTCGTTGTGGCCCATGGTGTGTGTGGTAGAGAGGCTGTCCTCTTCCTCTTTCACTTTGTTGTTCTCTCACTCATGCACACACACTCACACTCTCACACACACACACACACATACACACATACAGTTTACGCCACATTTTCCCATGCTGCTTTTGGAGTTGCAATACAGTGTTAGCTAGAACTGTGAAATCATTTATTTCTCCAACAGTGATGGAAAAATCTGCCGATGTAAAGCTCATCTTCATTTTTAAAGGCCCAGACTTTATTTTGAATTGAAAGTTGAAGCCAGTATTGCAAATTTGTTACAAATTTGGTCATTTTCCTCCCACAAATTCTCAAGAATGAACATTTCCCTCAGGATTTGACTCTTTGTTAAAGTGCACAGCATCGGGACCTTCATGAGACACTAAAACTCCAAACTTATTAAATAGTATTAGCCGTGAAATCAGCTGTGAAAGTTTAACTGCAGATTCTGAGGCCCATCCTCTCACACTGAAGGGATTTCTGTGGTCAGCAGTGGACGACACGGACCAGCTGCTCTTAGGCATTTCTGATAAGATGATAATATCAGCCTAACTGTACCTACAACCTACAACCACAGGACCGATCTGAACCTCTGTCTCTTCAGCAGGAGCACTGAAGGACCCACACATGCCCCGAATCATAGTCTTCACACCTCTTGTCAGCAGTGGTTGGGAGGAACATAATTCCACCTGTTAAAGCTGTATCAGTTGACACATATATATATGTATATATATATATATATGTATTGGGGGGATTTTCATAATTCCAGGTGCTTCAGTGCTACTCTGCCTAACAAACCGTGGACAGTTGCGTTCTCTCTGCAGTTTCCATCCTCCAGTGCATAAGTGATCACATTATTTTATCAAAGGTATCTGCTGTACAGTTCTGACACCACCTGTCCCCATTTGACATGTCATCAGAAACTCCTCACTAACTGATTAATGCTCCATTCCCCCAAACTGGAAACTAAATGTAAAAGTGCAGGATTTCTTAACAGAATTTAAAACCCCTGGTAGATTTTCTGCTCTTCTGTGGTTTGGAGCAGCAATGTACCAGACTCATCTTACTGCTAAGTGTTTACAATTGTGCTGGTCCATCTCTCCCGGCTCTTAAACGGAGAGAGAAGCAGGAGAAAAGTCACATCAACTCGTCACAAATTGAGTGCTGGAAAATCCCCCTTCGAACTTCTCCCTGTTTTATTGCACTGTTGTATAAAAATGTGCTGAATGTTTTAGTTTCTAGTTTTCTTTGTAATGTATTTATGTTATACAGCACTTTTCCCCATCCAAAATGCATCATTGTTCTACCTTGAAGGACGTTGTTGTACCTTGAAGAACTTTCTGAATTTTAACCCTCGCTAAAACTTTTTATTCCTTTTTCATTTTAAATATGTTTTGTTGATGATTTCTCAGATGATGTCCACAATGGAGGAAATCTCATTGAGTGTCAAAACTTTTATTTCCTTATTTTTTAATTTCATTTCAGTTCCACTACACTCTTGTCCAAACTATGCATGGGAAATAAAAAAGTTCTGAGAGACACTGATGGAGAGCGTGTGACTCTACTTCTTTTCTAGTGGCTTCAATATTTTCCTACGCACGACATCTCATCATCTAGTGGGAGTCCTTGACTTTTGGAGCTGTTTGATTCACCGCTGCACATGTGTAGTCACTTGTAAATCACTTCCTTTTGTAACAAAGTTTCCATCTGCTGTTTCTGTTTGATACCGGCTCATGAAGGAAAGGCCGAGTGAATCATCAGCTCTCCTTTTAAAATAATGTGCATGAGTAATAGCTCTGCTGGAAAAAGGTTTCTGAGCCCATTCAGAGCTCCAAGGCTGCGTCAATCAATGGCAAAGTGCGCCGACAAAAACTCTGGAACATTCAGGTTTCACACAGACCAAATGAACTGATACATTGTTTTCATCTGCCTTTTTCATCCTGCGTTTAACCCTTTCAATTACAGGATGTATATTAGCTGCTCCCTGTTGTATTCAGTTGCATTCAGATGAGTCGGCTGTGAAATCCAGCACTATCACTGTTTGTATCTAAGCAGAGCCGCAGTGACCACACTCTCTTTATATCCTAACTCTGAGTCCACTCTGATGACCCTTACCTGACATCATATGTAGATTCTCACTGATGTGAGGTGTCACACAGAGAGAGCCCTTCTCCTTGCCCTCAGATGTGTGGATAATGATTGATTCAATGCTGAGCGCTGAGCGCGGCCTCCGCTCAGGTAAACGGTTGCAGCGCAGAGATTTTAACACCTACAGCTTCTTGAGTGGAGCAGCTTCTGGTCTGGTTTGTCGTCTTCAGGTGGGTCACAGCAAAACCTCAAACAGTCTCCGACATTAGTCTGGGCCAAGAAAGTTACCAGAATGAAGTCATATATTTGTAATAATGCTACTGTTGTGATCATATCATAATGCTCAGTCTTTTTTCCATCTCTCCATTTGTCCAGCGTGAAAATCTTATTGCTATAGCGTCGTGCATTTTCTACCGAGCTGTTCTGCTTCCTTTTCTGAAGACCTCCATGAGCTACAGCTGGATAAAAACGCTTAACCCAGACCAGTGGTGGAATGTATAAATACCCATAATCCCATGTGTGTGCTCCACTGCAGATATTTCAAGGTACAGCGACCAGATGTCCAGGTTTGTCAAACATTGTCCCGGTTTAGAGCTGGGTGACAAATATCTGTAAAACACTAAAAATGTCCCGGTTTCCACGACAATTAAAATGATAATAATGTTATAAACAATAAAAACAATAATAAACAATAATGTTTTCAGCGCTTACATAAATATTTCTCATGTTCCGTCCCACTTATTGTTCCCTATAACCCAATATAAAAAAATAAACAAAGCACCATTCAACACTGAACATGTGTGTCAATCAAACCACACACCTGTCGTTGTCAAGGGTGTTGCTAGCCTACAAGTCATAGGTAGGGCTGGGTGGCTCCTTCTGACCTGCCACTATGCTAACGGTTAGCTGTCATGCTGCAGGGTCTGTCTCTTCTGAAGAGCTGCACGAGACTTACTCCTTCCTTTACGGGGTACCTGGTAACGAAATGGCTGCGTTCACGGCGTCCAGGGTGTTGAAAGGTACTGAAATAATTGTCCCCCATCCTGATGAAAATATTTGTTTCATTTGTACAAATCTGACCCGTACTACAGAATGTTTCACGATGTTTATTGAAAGTGTTTTCTTTTATATATGTGACGGATTACACTGATGAAATGAAGCGTCAGGGTTACAGTACAGAAGCATATGTCAACCTGGACTGAGCTCAAGACTGAACCTGGATCTCCAGTTCTTTCTATTACTTTGCTCTGGTGGAGAGAAAAAAAATCCTTTTCACCTTGTGTGGATGAATCATTATCTTCATTTATACCACCTATAGTTAATATGTGTGCCTACTCCCTGGCTTCTCTACATTGTCTAATGGTTCAGTACATGCATGAACAAATCTTTTATTCCAAACCCTCATGTTGAACTGACCGTACTGAATCATAATCTTCACTGGATGAACAGAGAGAGCTTCAGTGGTGACTGGAGTGCTTCTGTCTGCTCATCTCTGATACACAGTCTGTTCAAATTAACAATATGAAAGTCACGTACTGTGCTGTACATAGGCAGTGGCTAAGCTGCTAAGCCACTGACATCAATAACTTTGCTTTGGTCAGAAGTGCCTGGAGTAAATGTAACATAAGTAACCAACAGCACGAGTCTGAGTACATCGCATCACAAGTCTTGTTTTACAGGGTCCAGCAGAGTGGCTGTTAAAGCTGAGTGCAAAGACGGTACAACGCTTACATACTGAACTAAAGGCGCTGCTGTCTGTGCATCACTGAATGCTCAGCAGGGCTGCAACAAAAGTCCTAATTGCTCCAGTGCAACCTCAGCTCCTCTTTTCAATTTTCAAGTTTGATTTATTTAAAGGTCCCATATAGTCTAAAGGTCTCTGTCCATGTGTTGTTTGATTATAAAGCAGGTTTAGGTTCTATATTAATACTGTGAAAGTATCAAAGCCTCAGTCCACAGAGAAATGCTCACAGCCTGTATTCAGAAACTGAGTCTTAAAACCAGCCATCAGGACTTCTGGAACTTTGTGATGTCACAACAAAGCAGTCACCACTCTCAGCTATGCCCCAAGCCCCGCCCACCTGGACCCACCATCCAACCTTGCAGGATTTGGTTTCTCTGAGTGTTTACTTGATATCTGCTATATTTTTATTGGATCACTCAGCCAATCAGAAGAGAGGCTCAGAGCCTCCTCTCTTCTGATTGGCTCACCGACCTGTTGTTACTAGAGCTCCAGAAAGAAGCCTGAGAGAGGAGATGTAAAACTACACTGAGATGGTTTTTGGTTCTTAAAACCATAAATATATCTTCTTATGGATCGACACTTCAAATAAAACACAGAAGAGGGAAATATGAAACAAATTAACAAGTTAATATTTTCCTTAAATCTGATCTCTCAACATCCCTTCTGCATATAGGAGTAGAACTGTAGTTGTGAGATATAATTCCCTTTCAATTTAATCAAATAAAATTTTGTCTGATAAATTTAAAATTAAAATGGCCAATTGTTACTCAGTTGTTCCTTATGGTCTTGTTTTCCTCCACTGTGCCTGCAATTGTATTTTATCTGAACCTGATTCATACAGCTAGATTACTTTATAAATTATAAATATAAATATAAAACACAGCTGGTATGAGAGCTCTGCTGCTGCTCACGGAGCTTTCAGTGTCGCTCCCCTCTCTCTCTGCTGTGCTGAGTTCAGTGTTTCCTTGTGGGCAGTGAGGAGGTCGGATGCCAAACCAACACTGTACATATTCTACATTCAAATAATCCATTCAAGTGAGTTGGCTGAGTGAAATGAATTTTTATGAATTTTATGAATTGTGAATAAAATATTTCCCTGAATCATTTTATGTGGCTTTTGTCAACGAGGACCCTCCCTCAGATAACAGCCAAATACTGACGAAAGCAAGATGTCAGCAGTGGAGTGTGAGCAGCTGTACTCCAACCTGCCGAGGAGACTCAGTGAGTGTGTTCTGCTCCCAGAAGTCACCTGCTCTAATGTAAGCAGCATGTTTCTGTGAATGAGCGTGTCCTTCAGAGATGAATTGGTGACGTGTTTCCTGTCTGTCTGTTGACAGCTGTGGACTCCAGTAAGAGCTCAGAGGGCCGGTGAAAGAAACCACTTTTCCTCCCTGAGAGAAACAAAGTCGCAGGAAGAAGCTGAATACAAGTCGTTTTTTTTTTTTTGGAGTGGTCAGTTTTGACAGTGGCACTTTCAGGTCAATGAACAGCACACACTGTCCTCTGCACGTCTCTCCTGTGGTGCGAGGGGAAGGAACATGAAGTCAGGAGCAGCCACAGTCATACATTACTACTTTAAATACTGTTCCTGCAGTTCAAAAGGATAAACCAAGAAGCTTCATCAATCATACACACACACACACACACACACACACACACACACACATACACACACAACATCTCAAAGCACGTCATCAAACAAATTTATCTGATGAACTCGATGACAAACGTGGTGACAAAAAGTGTGAATGAGGAGCCAATACCAGCTGTCCACAGGAGCAGCGTGGTGAGACTGGTGAGTGGAGGAATCACGTCTGTTAATGTGAGCAGTGTGCGTGTGTGTGTGTGTGTGTGTGTGTGTGTGTGTGATGCAGCTACTCCCTGATATGCCACAAAAGAGTTTTTAGTTTTAGTTGTTCATTTTTGTTCAAGTCAAATAAAGTGTCAATGTAAACATTATAATTATTTTATTTCTAAAAAGACCAAAAAGAGTAAAAGACTCGAGCCAAGGGGCTGCTATACAAACCTGAGCTGAGCTGATCTGTGTGGATAAGCTAAATAAAAACTAGATATGTTCAAAAACAAGGTCTGATGTTTGAGGCAGACAGGCGGCCTAGAATAACAGAGCTGAAAGAAGAAAACCATGCACAGAGAGCCTTGGAGTTAGATCAACATCAGTGAGGGATAATTTAATCCTCACTGGAGAATGAACTTTAAATAGATCAGAATACTATTTCATTTTATTGTCTCATGTGGGTTTTTTGATTTTTTATTGCAGCAGCTTGGTTTGGTTTTGATGTTGCATACTGTTATTACCATCTTTAGTAGTTAGTTAGGAAACTGTTCTTATGCTGCTGATGCTGAATGAGGGAATCTGTTGCCTCATGTCGACTCATTTCTCGGGGATAATCATTATAGTATATAATAGTATATTGTAGCCTGTTATTTAGCTGCTGCTGTGGTTTTTCAGGCCTGTTGGTTGGTCTTTGAAATGCATGTGGTAGGAGGCTAACCAGAGTTTTATTGTGGTGTTATGTCATAACTTTAACGCTAAAATACACAAATGAATCTCTCTCTCTCTGTTGCTCGCTCACCCGTTCGACGAGGAGAAATATGTGCGTGTGTGGGAAACCTATGAAATAAAGTCCTGCCGGCGCCGCTGCCCTCGACCTTGTGTTAACCTTTGGCATCACACTCAACTCTCTAAAACTGCAAGATGAAAGACTTGATGATCTTGCTGCTAATTTCAACAATCTCATCACCACCAATAGAAACAGTCCCAAGTTTCTTTTTAATTCTAATAAATGGAACCATCCAGACTCCGGCATGGCCACACCTTTGGTGGAGGATTGTAAAAACCCTAACCCTAACCCTAACCCCATTCATTCGCTATCCTTCCATTCTTTCACAAATATTCAGTGGAAATATATCAGCTCTGAAAATGTTGTTACATGTAATGATACACTTTCTATAAAAAAGATTCCAATTCTCCTATACCTTTCAAATTCCCTTCAAGCCTCTGCACAGTGAGCCTGAGCTGGCTGGTAGTCATGGTACTAGGGCAGCATACAGTAATAATCCCTCTTGGTCTGAAGCTATCAGAGGCCCTGATGACTCCAAATGGAAATGACTGAGTGCCTCTCCACTGTTCTTCCATACAGAACTTAATGAAAAGGGACTTTTATCTCTGTATCTCTCTCTCTGCTCTTTTCTCTGCTCTCCTGTGCTGCACTCAACAAGGCTTATTAGGGACACAGTGTGTGGACAGGTTTAGGATATGCCCTGCCTACTGTTCAGGAAGAAAACGGCAGATAGCAGATAGTTGACGTGATTGTTTCCTGATTAATTCATCCTCAGTGGAAGTGTGCCGAATGGAAAGAAAAAAAATGAAGGGGGACCTCTATCATTGTCGGATATGGCCTATGAATGAGAAATACATTTTAATAAGTCTCTATCAGACAAACGCTATGCAGACAGAGACACTTCCATACTTGATTAGAGAGCTGGATTCAGAATTGATTCAGATTCATCCTTTTTCTTTAAGCCTCAGGCTGAGATAAAAGTTTCGCCTTGCATAAAAGAAAATCCTGGAAATGCTCAGTGCTCCATAAACAGTAGCTGTTACTTAAAGGGGTTTGTATTGGGAAAAGTAACTTAAAGGAGCAATTTTGTTCTTGCTACATATATTACTCCAATACAAGTTCATTCAAATATCTGCTTGAGTTAAAGTACCGGAGAACTTGCTTTTAAAATACTGTAGAATAAAAAAAGCTTGTGTGACACACAGACTGTAGAAATGGCCATAAAAACACAATCAATAAAAGGAGCTATTGTCATTTTCATATTTCTTTCTTTAGGCGGTGATGAAGTTTGGTTGTGGTAAAAACAGCAAAGATTTAAAAATGACAGGAATCTTTCTTTATTTCTAAAATTGTAAATAGACTTTAGATGAAGAATCTTCTGCCTCGTCTTTGTCTAACGTCGCCATCGTTAGGACACTGACAGGTTCAAACTGAGCTGTTCAATAATGAGTGACAGAGTAGGAATTGGCTGTGATTGGTTTTTCTCCTGTGAGGAGCACAGTGTGTGGTCTACATTTTAGAAAATAAAAGAACATTTATTTCACTGCTTCAAATTAAGAGTACTTCATTGAAATGTAGTGGAGTCAAAGGTACAATATTTGTCCACTACACCTAAGTGGAGTAAAAGTCAGAAGTTTACAAAAAGTATAACACTTAAGCAAAGTACAGATACTAGATAAATATACTTTACAGTACTCAAGCAAATGTACTTTGTTGTCCACCACTGGGGAAATGTCAGATCACCAGAATCATTAGGATTTATTCTTTGGGGACCATAAATATTCAAAGCAAACTCACTGGGATTTAGTCTGATAGTCGAGGTTGTAATTTCTATTCTTAAATTCTGTACAGGTCGACTATTTAAAATCGCCCTCCCTAGGTCGAAACAGCATCTAACAGTGGCACGACCACTGGAGGTTTGTCCACGTTTCCCTGATGTTGTAAGTGCTGTGGCTCAGGAGGCAGAACAGATCGTCCGCTAATTAGAAGGTTGGTAGTTCGATCCCCGGCTCCTCCAGGCCGTGTGTCGAAGTGTCCTTGGGCAAGACACTGAACCCTAAATTGCCTCTGATGGCTGTTCCATCAGTGTATGAATGTGTGAGTGAATAGGTGAACGTGACATGTATTGTAAAGCGCTTTAGAAAAGCTCTAAATAAGTGCGGTCCATTTACAACAGCTGTGAATGAGGAAGTAGCGTCAGCTCTACTGTGACACGGCGTTTAACAGCAGCCGGGAATAATGAAAGGAGAGAGAGGGCCGGAGTGTGCAGCTGAGAAGAGACAAATCATTATGAAGGAGAGGGAAGCAGACCCCAGACCCTTCTCACCACACAACTGATGATGCTCAGCACTCAAAGTGCACACCCACACACTTTCACCTTCACTCCAATACATCATCTGAGTCCACTCAGTCGTTTATGACCAGGACTGGGAATAAAGACGGAGCAGAACAATCCAATAAAATCATAAGTCATCTCCAACTACTTTGCTGTGTACTTAACATCTGCTGCCACAGCCTCCTCAAGTGCTGATGTCAATACCTGTTATCTGTAATAATGTCGCTCTGCAAAGAATAATGGAGACTCTTGTATTTACAAGTAACTGAGACTCAATTCAAATTATGCAAATGTTTCACCACAGAAAGAAAACATGATCTTCAGCAGATTTTTTCGAAAGTTTGCTCATCTGTTAATTATTTCTACTTGTTCTGGAATAAACCATAGTCTTTCATCCACTGTGCTTTAATGAGAATCAGAACCAAGCAAGATGAAGCAGCTTTTAGTTTCCTCTGCTCCTCACCTGTGGAACAACACACAGCTTCCTGAGCACCGGACATCTGCTGAAACTATCAGCTCATTTCAGTCAGGGCTCAAAATGTCACTATTTACTGCAGCTCACCAAGAAATCACATACATAACATCTTTTTTACTCTTGTGTCATTTGCTTGTTTTTAATGTCTTTCATCACTGCAGCGCTTGTTTTAAAATGGTGGATTGTATGCAATCTATTGACTTATTTCAATATCTTAATTTATTATTTGTTTGCTATTTTAATGTCACCTTAATGTTCTGTTTTTAATGTATTTCCATGCCTCTGTAAAGCACTTTGAGTTGCCTTGTGTCTGAATGGGGCCAAATATGCATTCACAGGGACGCACACAGGGCACATTGTCTGCCCAAACACACAAATGACACAAAACATATACGGTGAGTGTGCAAGATGAAACACTGATTTAATGATACATATACAATACGATACACATAAAATAACAGTGTCCAATATTCCCACGAATTCATAACTGCTTCCAACTCTAACAAAAGATTTGGAGACAAACTTCAGTGCAGTGAAAGACCTGTGTGTTTGATGCTTCTGTAACCATTCAGTGGTTGGCTGCTGCTGCTGCTGCCTCCCTCAGCTCTTTCCCCGTCCGTCTCTTTGAAGAGTGTAATGTGCAACACTCAGTATGAAGCTATTTACCTCCAAGTGAGGATCAAATAACACGACTAGCCTTCACTGGAAGGATCATAAAGCTCCACGTGAGCAGGGAAGCAGTAGAAAGGAACATCACCATGTGGATATGTGTAATTGTTCAAGAAGGCAATAATAGAAACTTGCAGTAATGCAACTACATGCAAAAGGCTGCTGTTTTTTAATAAATTGCTCTGCATGTTCCCTCATCATTAATATTAGATTATAATTGCTTATGCCCGACCAGGGAGGAGAACATTTTGGATCAGGGTCATGATTCCTGCACACAGGCTGAAATTCAAGTTGTAAAGCTATAAAACAGTGAAGTTGTAGAGGATCTTCACAGAAGCTTTGACGTCCTACATCAGCTTCTTTGAGTGACTGCTGTCCAGCATCACAAACCCAGGGTGAGTTACACCAACAAAAAAACCTGGTTCACAGCTGAGCTCAGTCAGTTAAGGCTGCAGAGGAAGAAGCGCTCAGGAGTGGGACCAGGTGACGGGTTTACAGAGTCGCACCGACCTCTGTGGTAATGAAGTCATTTGAGCAGCTTCAAAGCCATCGCTGACCCACTCCTGGATCCCCTGCAGTTCAACTCAGAGCCAACAGGTCTGCTGTCAACATGGCTCTACACTTCAGATTCCAGGATGGATCATACAGGTTCTACTGCAGAACAAGCTCTCCCAGCTGAACTGGATCGACCCAAAGGCTGCATCCGATCTCCTCTGCTCTTCTCCCTGTACGCCACCAGCTACACCTCCAGGCTTCAGTCCATCAAGCTCCTGAAGTTCATGGACAACACCACCCACATTAAACTCACCTCTGGTGAGGATGAGTCCACCTACAGGTGGTAGATTGACCATCTGGTGACATAGTGCAGGCAGAACTTAGAGCTCAGCGCTCTAAAGACAGTGGAGATGATTGTGGACTTCAGGAAGAGCCCAGTCCCACCCACCCCCCTAAGCCCATAACCTTGTCTGCCCCCGAGTCGACACTGTGGTAAGTCAGTGTTTCGACTTTGGTTTTGGGGACCGTGGCAGAAACCTCCTTGTACTTTTATGTTGCGCTTCTATTTCCCTGGACTGGAGCGTGGCATAAATTGGGGTCTTGTCTGTTCTTTCTTTTCCTGTGCTTATCATTGTTTGGTAAATTGATTGTTTGTGTGGCGATTATTCTTTGTGTGTTGGGGGGTAGGAAATCGTTTGAGACGGATTGAGTTTGCTTAAATCTCACTCTTAATAAATTGGATAGATGTTCAGAAGCAGATTTGTTTTTGATCGCTAAATTACGACGGCAAACACACTACAACACACTGCAACACCATGAGGAGAAATGAGCTGCAAATTCAGAAACACCTTGAGCACAAGCTTGAACTTCGACCCAAAAGGCCAGACCTACGACTGGATCTTTGACCTTTGACCTTGGACCAAATGAGAGAGTATGTGAAAAGAAAGAACATATATTATATTTTATATTTGCAGCGTGTTTGCTGTTAATGTATTGCGTTGTGTGCATTATGTACGTATTTGTTTTGGTTTCCTGCCGCACGTTTCCGTTCTTGTATCTGTTATGTTTTTTGTGTTTTTGAATCTCCATCGTGTCTGAATTTGCAGCTCATTTCTCCTAATGGAAGTTTTCTGGGATGTCTCAGGCAGAACTATTTATTGAAAGCTTGATGCACCAAGCAGAAAAAGATGAACAGTACAATGTCAACATGTGGATCACAGTGGAGATAGCTGCACATCTCATGCCTTCTGCCTCACCTCATTCATCCTCATCTGGAACTATATTTGGGCAGTTATGCTTTTTTCCCCCACATCCTTATCTATAAGACCTTTGTTGCCATAGCAATGGAGGATAAAGATTGCTCCAGCAGGTCACTGTCGATCATGATTGTGGCTAAACAGTGAACCATTGTATAACACAATGAGGTCTTTATGACCTGCACTCAGGTCTGTACTGGAGTGAGAATGTGAACCCACAAAATAAGAAAGAAACCCTTCACAGAGGACTTCTCTCTCCTGGTCACCATCATCACACAGGAGCTTCAGAGAGAGTTCAACATCTGGTCCCCTCATCAGGACCGCCCAGCAGAGGACAGGTCTGTCTGCTGCACCTGAAGAAGTTCAGCCTGACAAAGATTATGATGCATTTCTACAACACCATCACTGAGTCCAAGCTCTCCTCCTCCATCAGCGACTGGTACACTGCTGCCAAGGACGAGGGCAGAGTGCAGCGCGCCATTCACTCTGCCGACAAAGTGATTGCAAAGGGCCGTCCCTCCAGGACCTGTACGCCTCCGTGGCTGTGCTGCGGCAGACAGCAGCAAACAAGTCAAACTACAGTACACACACAGACAAGTGGACATATTCTGTCACTCGTGTGGTTTACTCATTGCTTTAAGATTTCCATCCTCTCTCTCTACATCACTTTTTCTCCTTATTTTTTATTTTAAACAGCCTGATTTTAAAAGCACACATTGTATTGACGTTGTAAAGCTTCACTTGCTGTTTGCACAGGTTAACTAGAGTTAATGTCCTCCTAATTCTGCCTGTAAGTTAATCAAGCCAGTACTTCTGTGAAAGGTAGAAGTAAAAGTTTAACCATGGTTTATCCTCCTCATCCTGATTCTTCTTCATTTCCATCTCTTTATCTCACTGATCTCCACCTGGCTCATAGAGGGAGAGTTTGTGGAAACAGACTGTCGCTCTGTGAAGGACGACACTGTCAACAGGATTTAGTTAGTGTGAATGACGGAAGAAGAGCAGGAAGACAGGTGTTATAGTGTAAGTGTTCATCTTTCTAAATAATATATTAATAATATATAAATAATACAAAAATATATGAATAAATAACATCATTTTTTCAGCAGCTGCACTGACTATAATTACACAGTATAATAACACATATTTTCTGCAGCTGAAGTGAGCTACTGAAGTTCACTGGACTCACTGTCATGTTGATGAAACCAGTTTGAGACTTTAGCTTTGTGACGTGGAGCATTATCCTGCTGGAAGTAGACTTTAGCAGATGGTACTGTGGCCATGAAGGGATGACCATGGTCAGCAACAATACTCAGACAGACTGTGACACTCAGACCGACTGGACTGTTGACAAAAGGCAGGTTGGTCCATGGATTCAGATTCTGACCCGACCATCTCCTGCTTCAGCACAAATCCAGATCCATCAGACCAGGTCTTCACCTGTCCAGTGTTGGTGAGTCTGTGTCCACTGCAGCCTCAGGTTTCTGTTCTTGGTGACAGGAAGTGGAACCTTCTGCTGTTGTAGGTTGGAGGTGTTGTTCACTCTGAAGCTTTTCTGTTCACCACAGTTGTAAAGAGTGGTTATCTGAGTGACCGTAGTCTTTCTGTCAGCTCCAACAGGTCTGACCATTCTCCTCTGACCTCTCTCACCAACAAGGTGTTTCCTCCACAGAGCTGCTGCTCACTGGAAGCTTTTTGTTTCTGGCTCCATTCAGAGTAAAAACTCTCGAGACTGTCGTGGAGATCAGCAGCTCCAGAAAAACTCAAACCAGCGTCTGACACCAACAATAACGTCGCAGTCAAAAGTCACTGAGTCACATTTTTCCTCATCTAGATGTTTGATGTGAACATGAACTGAAGCTCCTCACCTGTATCTGCAGGACTTTATTCATTGCGCTGATTGGATAACTGCATGAATAAGCAGGTGTGCAGGTGTTCCCAATGAAGTGCTCAGTCAGTGAAGGTCAGACTAAAAAAGACTAAACACTGAACTTACCTCTTGGTTTGATGCCCTTGTAAGTGGTTGTTTTTTATTATTCTTACTGTGTCATTAACAAGAATGATCAAGCAGCGTTTCCAACCTGATGCCTTTGTCACTAGATTTCCCAACTTTTCAGACCCTTTACTGACTTTAGTTAAGTTATTTTTTGGGGCGTTTTTGCCTTTATTCAGATAATGAAGTGGCAGACAGACAGGGAAAGACCCACAGGTCGGACTTGAACCCATGACCGCTGCGGTTAGGACGAAGCCCATGTGGTAGGCGCTGTACCAGGTGAGCCACCGAGGCGCCCGAACCTTAGCTGCTTATCACAGAAGACAGTTGCCAGTGTTGCTCCGCGAGCCTGATGACGAGCTGAGGCCTAAACAAGCACAATCGAGCGCTTAAGTGAGAAATATGCCATTATGTAGCCGCTCCGTCTTTTTCACATTCTACACAAACATTGTACACTTTCCTAAATGTATGATTTTACAGATGTTTTTCACATGGGGGAAATACACACTGTGAAGTCCACAACCTGCTCCATCTACTCCTTCTCTGCTCGTTCAGTCTCACTGTCAAATATAAATAACGGTCCACTCAGTCTCTGTGACACTGAGCTCCTCCAGGTTTTCAAACACTGGCTGGATGAGCTGCAGTCACAACAGGAATCATCAGAAACAGCAGGTGGTGCACACCTCACTGACGGTAGAGGTCACAGCTGAAGGATCCACCGACAGTATTTTAGCATTCAGCACTTAGCCAGACCCAGCATGCACCTGCTGGTTACGTAACATGGCAGGTGTGTTTGATTTGGGACACCAGCCGTAGTCGCCGCTTCTTCTCTGCCGCAGCTGCTGGTGTGGCTCTTTTCATTTGTTGCGTTCTCTCTCTCATCATGTGACCTGTTTTTGTTCTGTAACGATTTCCACTTGAAATGTAGCAAAGTAAAATACATTAAATATTTAAGAGTGAAACTGTTCATTTTAAAAAAAATACAATAGTAATGAGAGTAAATGAAGCTTGTTACTTCCTCCCCTGCTACTGACAGATGAAAACAGAAACAGTTACAGACAGCTGAGTCTTAGCGCTGCTCTCCTGGAGCTGGGGAACAATAGCCTGATTAAGGGGGGCTCACTGTACACAGCAACATTTAGGAAGGACCACACAGGGTATTAAAGGTAGAGTAATGTAATACACCTCTTGTCAAATTCATTTAATATCTCCTCAGGGTCCACTAACTGTCTGTTCTTTGTGTGTGCTAAAAAAAATCTGTGTTCCTTATCAGCTCAGACCAGTAATTCCAGCCAATCAGCAACAGGAGGTGTTCATGCTCGTGCACAGGACAAGGGGAAGAAGAAGAGAAGAAGGGAGATGGGGAAGATAAGATAAGATAAGATAAGACAAACCTTTATTGATCCCACACCGGGGAAATTCACTTGTTACAGCAGCATAGGAAAAAACGAGGTAGAAGAAAAATAGAAACAAGTGTAACAATAGAATAAAGTAGAAAATAACTGTCAGCGTCTCAGCCGTGAAGACAGGATCTCCACCCTCCTCCACTCTCTGGCTGTGGGCGTTGCGGCAAACCTGAATCTCATCCACCTTCATCAACCTCAGTATAAGAACCCTAGTTTTTCCCTGTGCTCACCCTGCGCATCCTCAGCCTCACCTGCCTCCCTGCTGCCGATCCAGAACCAGCACCCAGACATCGGCTCATCTACCTGCCTGCCTGCAAACAGAGGAATAAGTGACAGCATTCACATTAAAAACCAAAATTGTATAAATAATCCAAACAAACTCACTAGTTTTTACTCAGTAGTGTTTTGGATGTTTATGTGCATGTTGCTTGTTTGACGTTTTATATTCTAAAGTTTGTTTTGCTTTAGCTATGAGAAAGATCCACCTCTGGATACGGCCTGGGAACGGCCTGGATACGGCCTGGGAACGGCCTGGGAACGGGCAGTGTTGGCGAGGAGGCTTTGAAAGCAGAGCTGTGCAAGCTACCACTGACTTCACGCTGGAGGAAGTTGAACTAAGGCAAAGCTACACAAGGGGAAATCTAGTTCAGTCCACTAAAGCTACTTGTGTTCATGTGATATGAAATTATTACAAAAAAGTCACATGCCACTCACTTGAGTTTATTGTACAGAGTGCTTACTTGTTCACTGGTCAAAGATAATAAACACTCCACCATTTATTGGAAAGTGCTTGCTCTGGTTTGGTATACAGTAATGTCTTCAGTACAGTGATGATTCTTCCTCAGGCTGAGATTCAGGAGGTTTGTCCATGATGATGTCACTGTGTGACTGAACACTGAGCAGCACCCACTCTTGGTTTTTTACTCATTGTTACAGCTGGCTCAAGCACCGAACATAATAACGGACACAACACCAGAATGAAGTTTACTTCATTAAAGTTTGTTGAAAATAGATGGCTGAAACTGAACAGAAAACAGATGCCTTGCACCACAAAGGTGGAGCAGGAGGGGGAGAGAGAGAGCTGAAACAGAGGGCCGGCCTAAATAGACTCAGCCCATCAGTCAGCACAGGTGTGTGTCAATCAGGCGGTCCATCTAGAGGGATCAGCGACAGGAAACCAGAAAATAAAACAAAATCCAACACTATGTAAGAACATGAACTACACAAAGGTCAAGTGTGTGGTGTGGACTGCCTGACAAACGCATTGTCTGGACACATTTTCACAGTGGTCGGGGTGAAAGGAAAAGGGGGCGGGGCTGATCAAAGGGGGTTCAATTACAGTAGAGAAGAAATGGTAAAAAAAGTTATCATTCCTTTTATGGCTGGTTTGTAGTTTCTTTTGTTAACTACACAAAAATGGCAAAAAAAAGTCTACTACTAGCAGACAAACTACTAGTTTTATTACATGTAGTTCTCTACTCTGCAACTTGTCACATGATCCAGAGATTCAGCATTTCGTCTGTATTTCATGCGTGACACACATTTCCCAGCAAAAATAGACGAGGTGACTGCTGTTCATCATATTCACATCATACCAGCAACATTACATAAAACTGACCATTCACTATAGTTTCAATGTCGAGGCTGAAACTGAATATGACACAGACATGAAACAAAAGAAATCTCTTTAACCATTTTAGCAGCTGCATGTGGAGACCACGGAGGCCACACGTCCTGTAGGATATAATTATATTATGTCAATAATTTAAAAGGTCAAGGACAGTATTTTACCAGTCCGCTCTCTCTCTCTCTCTCTCGCTCTGTGTGTGTGTTAGTGTGTGTGGCTCGGTCTGAATGAACACACACATGTGTTTTAACAGATAACAGATTCACGATTTTTTCATTTTCAAGTTTCCAATGATACCCAGACCATTATAGTCTTCAGTGGAGCGGAGGCTTTAGTGATATTTAAGTCACATACACCAGCCTACTTCATGTAGGCGACGTCATGATTTATTTGGAATAACTGTTTGTTTTGCACTCTGTGGCATTTTGTTTTTATTTGACCTTTTCCACCTCAGGCATAAAAACATTTTTTATAATGTTTTAACTTTTTTTGAATTTCCAAAAGCTCTTGAAAAAGTTTCAGTATGAACCATGAGTTAAGATTACTTTATCAAATCTATTAATTCTACGGTTTACTCACTGATCAATATTGCAGCCTTGGTTTTTTTTCATTTGTTTTGACACAGACAACAGAGCTCCATTATTTAAGATGGACAGAGGGAAAAACTATTTTTCCTCTCCCCTGCTGCCTCCCTTTGTCTCTTCTGAGTCACTCCCTCAGGGGAGAGGAGAAGCCTCCCAAACATTTCCTCTGATAAATCTACAGGGTCTAGCTTAGATTCTTTTCTGTGTAATAATTTTTATTAAATGTCATGCCTTCCACTTTTGCTTATTCTCTCTTTCATACATAGTACAGTTAGTGTCAGGCTGACATGAAACATGGATACGATTGCATGCATAAGACATGGAGTGAATGCATATTCACACTTACAAGTATTATAACATCCATCCATTGTACCACCGCCCTGACTCATATACAGTCATTTGCAGATTTTAGGCACTTGAGATGTTTACATTCTCATCCATCATGCAACCCTACCAGAGAGGCGTCCGACTGGTTCCAAACTCATTCTGCAGCAGGACAATGACCCATGCTGCAGAATGGACCAATGATCTTCAGCGATAAGGAGAACAAAGAGTCTGCAACAGATGGTCTGGCGCCCACAGAGCGCTGATCTCAACATCACCGAGTCAGTCTGCGATCACACAATGAGACAGAAACAACTGAGACAGTCTAAATCCCGACAGGAACTGTGGCCAGTTCTCCAAGAAGCTGGAACAACCGACCTGCCAAGGCCCCAGAAATAACGTGTGCAAATGTACCTGGGAAAATGGTTGTTGTTTAAAATGGAATGGTGTCACATAAATATTGATTTGATTTGATTTTTTTTTTCTGTATGTGAAAAATAAAAATTAAAACTTTTCCACATTAGTGTGCATGCCCCACTCCAACCTCCACCTTCTACACACACACACACACACACACACACACACACACACACATTGAATTTCCCACCAGAGTCCCTGCTCCCCAGCTCTGCCATGAGTTCCTATGGGTGTTAATAAAAGTTCTCGTGTACCTCATTGAATTGCAATTGAAACGGATCCATGCTCAAATAATATTTCATCAGTTCTTCCCATGTCTGCATTTATAATCTTTGTGATTTCAGTTCTGGAGAGTTTGATGAAACCTGTGGTTACTCATGTCCGGCTGTTCCACTCCTCCAGATCACATCATTACCCATGATGTACGTGCATGTGGACAAATTACATGCAATATGTGCATGTGCCAACTCTGTCTGTCTTTTGAATTTCCTCCGGTAGGTGCATCACCTCCCATGAATCCCTTGTGCGCCCTTGCATCCAGCACCTACACTACACTACTGGCCTCATATTTTTTAGTTATCTTTAGTTGAATTGAGCTATACTTAAAATCATAATAATTAATTTGGTTTCTTTAAGTGTTTATTGTGTGGACCTCCCTTCTTTCTGATGCTTCTAAATGAGCTGGGCATAACACAATGCCAAAGACTGTATATAGAGGTAACTGAGTTATACATTACTAAAAGCTAAATACATTTACTAGCCATAGCAGATTTAATGAAAGTCATAAATCATATCAAGTTCAGTTTGATATGACTGATATGATTGATATACTGTACATCACAGCTGAAGTATTAATTTACTTCTTTGTGGCATTTTCCTAACAAAAACAGATATACTGACATTACACAGTGACCTTGTTGTTTGGCTCAATGTTAATACCATGGAATAATAAGCATGTGATTTAAAATGTCAGCATGGCATTTACCCACTCTGTTATTTCCAGAGTGGAAAAAACAGATCAAAGTATTTGTGATAATACATGAATGATTTACAACATGGCACTACAGAGAAAACATATCAAACTACAGCATCTACTGCAGACTGACTCCTTCATCTGTCGAATCTGTCAGCATTAACAAGTCTGTTTTAACAAGACTTGTTAAAGGAGCTTTGACTGACATATTCATAGGATTTGGTTCTCTGTGATAAGAGGTGTAAAGAAAAACAGCTCATATGGAGATGTCTGCAGCTGTAAACGGTCTGACCACGATATCCATGGAAACACATTAATCATCACGCAGCTGCCTCCAAGTTCCCTCCAGAAGTTCGCACCAGCCCCTGAACTAAAATAGAGATAATGATAGATAAAGAGGTAGCTTTAACAGAGAGCAACATGCAGGAGAAGACGGAGTTCGGTGTCAACCTGATTGAATTTAAAACATACTTATGAATGTCACCTAACTAGGTGATGCAGATAGCAGCAGCTCGTTGTCACCACATTAACATCTTTTCACACAGGTCAAGTTCTTTGTTAGAGGCTTAAAATAAATCTGAAATTGTATCCAACTGTTTCACAGAAAATGTGAATGCTTGTTTCCAAGAGACAAGACAGGAGTTTCTAAGTGAGGCAAACACCTGGCTGTCATAGCAACAGTGTGACTGTGAATGGAGTGGTGTCAGGCCAGTGTTGGACCTTTCCTCCATAAGTTACATATTTAAAAACAAGTCCAGAGGAAAGCAGAGGTGGAGGTGGATCTAAAGATGGATGTTGCAAGTCGAGAGAACACAAAGGAATGAATGAATGATATTGAATGATACTAATATTTAGTCCCTAGAATGATTCAAGCTCCAATATTTGAGTGAAGTGAAACTTGTTTGGTCAAATTCTTACTTGAGTTTAAATACTGGAGTACTTTAAGTATTCAAAGGTACGTTTTTTATGTCAACGCATCGTTGTATTGTTCCACAGTTACTGAACCTGATGACTCTGAAACAACCTGCTGACTGACTGACTGACTGACTGACTGACTGACTGACTGTAGAAGCCCTAGAATAAAACGCTTGTTGAGTATTTTACACAGACTGTAGAAACTGCCATAAAATCACAACTGAATCAATAAAAGGAGCCATTGCCATTTTCATATTTCTTTATTTTTTTAGGCAGTGATGAAGTTTGGTTGTGGTAAAAACAGCAAATATTTAAAATGACAGAAACTTTCTCTATTTCTAAAATTTCAAACATGGGCTTCAGATCAGACCAGGGTCTCAGGTGAAGAAGCTTCTGCCTCATCTTTATCTAACGTCTCAACACTGACAGGTTCAAACTGAGCTGATCAAACATGCAGCAGCACAATATGACTGATAGAGTAAGAGTTGGCTGTGATTGTTTTTTCTCCTGTGATGAGGTCTGGTCCATCACACTTTCAAAATAAAATAAATTTAATTCACTGACTAAAAGTCATAAATTCCTAAAAAAATAATAAGACTGAAGTAAGTACAAATACTCAAAAATATACTTAAGTACAATACTCAAGTAAATGTACTTTGTTAGTGTCCACCCCTGTGCTGGATCCCACAGTTCCCATAATGAAACTCAGTAGTGGCTTTTCTCAGACTCCCCTATATGCCCGAGTCTTTCAAATTTCATACCTCAAGTTTGTAACCAAGGCTTTCTTCTAAAAATATCTTTGACTTTGTTATGAAGTTTTAAACCCAATCCAAAATAACCCTGATGACATCAACAGGATTATTCTCTCAGGATTTAGGAAGTTTCCCTCGGGCCACAGAATCACGTCATACAGCTGTTTGTACAGGGTGAACTGTACTCCTTGTCCTTGTCATGTTTATCTTGGGAGGGGAGCAGAAAAAGCCACGTCTGAACAAAGTCACACGGCTGCTGTGGCTCAATTAAGCAACAGTGATGATAGGTTGTACACTGGCTGGACAGAAAGATTGAGGGTTGTGAGCAGCAGTGCTAATAATGACAAAACTGAAGGTGTTTTCAGGCTTAAGGTGAAGCAGATTAGCGTTTAAAGTCTATGTAAAAAGAATGAAAGAAAAACATAAAGTGAAAATGTTTTATCTGAATAAAGATTTTGTGCTTATTAAGAGGATTTCTGGCTCCTCTTCATAAATGTAGAAGAACAAAAGGAAAGGGGGAGAGAGACAGAGGAGAAAGAACTTCTTTGCCAGCTCTGAATCATGCTCTGAACTTAGGATGAGCTGTCACACAAACCCAGTCTCACCCAGTGGTGTACAATTAACCTTGAAAATATGTGCAGTGTGTATGCCAAAGTCACATTTTGCGTGCAGCTGATACGGGGAGCGCTCCAATAATACCTGTGCTCTGTTAATCTTTGAGTGAAGAAGACATTCATATCCTTTCATGTGTTTCTACCTCATACTGCCCGGATATCGACTTCTTAGTTTAATGTCTTTGCCTGTCATTTTGCTTAGTCCCTCCTGCTGTGTATTTCCATCGGCTGAATAGCTTGTCAATCGGTCTTGCATTAGTGGGCGCAAGTTTATCAGTTGCTCCTCAGAGTTTCCACATGTGACTTGTGAGATTGTAGTTGGGTAGAAATTTATCCTGCACTGCATCGATTGAACAGTGAGAGCCTGTGTGCTTCCAGTGAGAACTTAGTTTCCTTTTCTGTCTGAAGACATGACTCTTAGTTGCTACATGTGGGATGAGTAATTCACGCTTATTTACAACATGCTGTGACGGTTTTGAAAATAGGGCTGCATGAAATGCAAAAAAAAAAAAAATCATATAGTGATTATTTTGGCAGATATTGTGATCGTGAATCAGATGGAATGGTCGTTTTTTCATTTCATTTTGACTGAGGTGATGGGCTGGGAGAGTTTGCAGGTTTGCAGGCAAAGACTGGCTGGAGGCTGGCACTGGAGCACTGAGCACAAGGTTAGCACTGGTGAACAACTGCAGGAAAACAGCTACTGAACACTAGAGCATTTACACAAGAGGAGAAAGTGGCTGAACGCTTAGCTACTGAGTTGTAGACTCAACAATCTGGTGACAAGTGGAGAGACAGTGAAGGTACTTCAACTGGAGGCTTGATGAGGTGATTAGCTGCAGGTGTGGAGATGAGCCAGGACCCAGGAGAGGGAAGCTGTGCCTACACACACATATGCACACACATTGACATATGCTTCTATATTCTGTGGAGTGAAGCTATACCTCACATGCAGTATAATCTATATCTATTCTGGTCCATTATCTTCTATGTGTAGAACCGCAACCGACTGTCACAGTCCTGCACCTTGTGTGCCCCCCCATCCCCGACACAATCCACCATCTTACAGGGATCACTGACAAGACTTTAATGTTGCTTCATTTAACCAATCAGTACGTTTCCTAAAGTCATTATGTAACCACCCCTCTTTGTCTAGGATGTAGGTTCAAATATTCTCTGGCTGGGGGCTGGGTTCACAAGTTCAACACATTTGCTCTGAGGGCAGGAGTGTACCCGGGCTCTTCTGTGTGTGTGTGTGTGTGTGTGTGTGTGTGTGTGTGTGTGTGTGTGTGTGTGTGTGTGTGTCAGGGGCTACAGCCAATATGAAGCTCTCAGTCTGCCAGGCAGGCAGCAGCCAGATAACATGCCCAGCTGGCACACACAAGTGGATCACACACACACACACACACACACACACACACACACACACACACACACACACACACACACACACACACACACACACACACACAACTGTCACTCTACGTGAGTTCTGCCTCTGTCCTTGTAATCACATTGCTTATTTCTTCTCACATGAATAATCCCATGTAAGTGAAAGTGTGGATAAGGGTGACAGCTGCTACCTTGACAGCTGTGAAGGGTTTAATATAAGGTTTGTCATGATCATGTTGATGGAAAAAAATGCATGAAAGAGATACAGTGAAATGCCAAATGGCAAGTGATGGCCTTAAGGGTGTGGACAAAAGGTTGTGAGGTGACAGATATCTGAGGGAATCTTCATCTGTTCACACACTGATGACTGAGTGTGTGTGTGGTCATATCGGTGTGTGTTAGGAGGGTACAGTCGAGGAAAAAAGACACAGTCAGGGGCAGAAATATAAGACTTGATGGATTATGTTCAGAATGGAGGGATGACAAGACAGAGTGTGTTTTTAGGTCGCCGTGTTCCTGGAGTTAGCTTTATGAGCTGTTAATGAAATGAGAGAGAGAGAGAGAGAGAGAGAGAGAGAGAGAGAGAGAGAGAGGACCTTGCCATCAAATCTTCTACCAGCAGTGACATTTATATACACTGCTCTTCACATAATCAACATTTGTGATTGCAATACTCTTTGTCAAATTAGCCGCACAATTCTTGTGGCCATTAATGTGGAACTTTTCATTCACTTCCTGCCTGATTGACCCGCAGCACAAAAAGGGGGCATTAAAACAAAACACAATGAGTCCTGGTGGTTCAGATGGTGACGGCATGTAACATGCTGAATGCTCGAATCTGGCACAGGAACAAACACTTGAAGCTGCACTAATAAATATGGTATTTATAATGACTCTGGCCAAATGGCTGTGCAGTATAGTGTGGAAGATGTGGTTCATAATAATGAATGCACAAGGTCTTATCATCCACCTCTGCAGTTCCCCTCAATTCATTGTTTGGTTTTTGTACCAGCCAGTTTCCTGTTTTTTCTCTGTGTTAACACTCTCATCAATATTGTTTCCATCAGGAGCTTGGACATTTTTTCAGGTCAGCAACAAATGACAGTGAAAGCTTTTTCTGACAATTTTTGAGTTTATTGTGGGTTTTCTAGGAGGTTAGAGTGGATGACATCACAGCTAGAGTTCACTTTTCTCTTCACACATAATTTTTTCCCTGAACCTAGACAAATTTGTTCCCTTTTATACAACGTGACTAAAGGTCAGTGACTCACAGAATTTGAACTATGCCCTTCAAAGTGGCAGGAGTACCATCCAAATGCCCCATTCACACTAATGCAAAATGAGAGCAGAAAATCAGGGGAAAACAGGAAGTGAGGCATTTTCACTGCATGTGCCACATTTTTAGCACTACAGACAAATATTTTATATCACTGCGTTCAGTAGAGTCTCCTCTCTCAGAAAGTATACCTTTATGTGATAATAGTTATGATATTTAACTGCTAAGCCTGAGTTCAAGAGGTATATTTCAACTAAATCCCTGTCCCACTCAGTACAGACTAAGCTATTAAAATCACCATGGCATCCTCTGAGTGCGGGAGGACGGGGCACAGCTGGTTCATATCAGCGGATTATCAACCACTTTACTGACATTTCTGCAAAGTCCAGCCAAACACTGCTCCAACACTAAATACAAAACAATAATTTACACATATTTTAACTGTTTTCACTGGAAATATGTTTCAGTCCAGTTTAATCAGGAAACATCTGCAGTTTTTTTCGATTCTGACTACACACAGACAGAAAGACGGGCAATATTTATGTATTTCTTAACTCAAGTTTTTTACTCCACTACGCTGTAAAAAAAAATTGTAATTAAACAGAATTTTTACTGTTTATTTTATAGATTTTTCCTGTATTTTCAAAATACATGGAAATATTAATAGAATTACAAAAATAGATTGTGATTTTACATGTCAAATGTAAAATAACATGAAAACACTGTAACTGTGAATAACCATAAATTTTCAATTTTTTAAAAGAAAATTCTGTTTTTTTCACATAAAAATACAGTTAAAATACATTCGCAAATGTATTGTAATCTCACAAGAATTTCTTTGTTATTTAAGAGATTACACTGTTTAATTCATGTTTAATACTGTAAAAAAAAATTGAGATGAAATTACTGACAACTAACAGTAAAAGAAGTATTTGTTCTGTGATTTTACTAAGATTTGTTTGTTAATTTACAAATATCATGTGTAATTATGGAAGTTTTCAGAACAAAAATGTTGAATAAATGTGTTTTTGTCAATGTAAAACATGTATAAGCACTGGTAAACTGTCAGAAGTTTTTATCATTGAAAACAGCAATAATTAATGTAATTTCACAGATGGCGACTTAAAGTCAAAATTGTCAGAGCAAAAAAAAAAGTCACATGATGAAGTTGTGATTAACGTGTGAGAATGCAAGAAATGAGAAAAGAGTCAAATCAGCACCTGCAGCAGAGAAGAAGCTGCAGATTGGATCAACATAAATAGCATCAACAGCTACTGCGTTGCCTCGCGTTTCAACTTATATGTGTCAGCTGCAGCTGCTGTGGTTTTTATGTTCTTTACACATCTCTGCTTTTCCTGCTGCTTTATTCTGCTGTTTGATTTATGACGCTTAGTATTGCTACATAATGGACATCCGCTGTGTCCTGATGTTTCTACTATTGTCTCCCATTTATAGAAAGTAACCTAATGACAGAAACACCTCTGTATAATCTAACACAGCTCCAAACACTACATCCTCCATAAGGATCAAACGGTTGAATCAACAACTGTCTAAAACAATTTTAATAAAAACTGAACATCATAAACTCCACGCAGGAGGATTTACTGCAGGACTGTTGTAGTCGACTACATTAGTTTTAACTAGATGTTCCTAATAAACTGACAACTGAGTGTATATAAGTAGGTGTATGCACAAGCTGCAAAGAGCCTGACTGGAATTAATAGGTTGATTTTGGTGCTGTCCTCACCTGTGAACTGATTCACCTGATAGCCTAACAATGCTCTTTGATTTAATAGTTTAATCTTATGTCATTATTATCACCAAATAAGATGATTTACCCCTCCCCCTTTAAAATGTAACATGGTAACATGTTTACTCAGAGATATTTTATTTTATCGGTTATTGCTTAAAAAAACATAATGATACCAATAATCGGAAAATGATATTACCACCGATACTCGGCCAGGCCGATAATCGGTCGATCCCTCATGTTAGCAAAGATAGTGACTCACTATTTTTGTTAAGATAAAGCGTTTTCAAAGTGGATTAGAGAAGAGAAAGGAGAATATGTCCACTTTAAAGAAAGTTTCCCTAAACTGATGAGACTCTGAAATAAAACAGCTCCAGACTCCACAACAGAGGAGCAACACGTTGCTGATGTTGCAACAGGTGTTAGTTGAAGAAGATGAGTTAGCTAATGTTAGCAATCTTACTGCTGCCTCAGCCTATAGTGAATGCACTGCACCTACTACAGTTTCTGGTGTTACTGCCTCTAATGGTTGTGGTGAACCAGCTGCAGTGTGGGAGGAAAGTGTCAGAGGTGACAGGGACATGCAGCAGAAACCAGACACCTCAAACCAGAGTCAGACCACTCAGCTCAGCATCCAGCAGCAGCAATCAGCACCACCATCTCAGAGCGACTTGACCTGCCATCATTAGTGAAGACCCTGTGTTGTGGCAGGATATAAGCAGAGGATTGATATTGTAAAAAAAAAAAAGAAAAAAGCAAGCCCAATGCAAAAACACAGACATGACCCTAAGTGGGTTTTAAAAAGAAAACGATGAGATAACAATGAAAAATAGAGAGAAAAATACCAAGAAAGTAGTAAATGGAAGCTGAGGTTGTGTGTGTCCATATCTCGGGGCACTCTCAAAGAAATGAAATGACTTGGAGTTTCATATCGTGTGTTATTAGTTGGTGTCATATATCACATCAAATAAACAGTGTCAGCAAACTCCTGCAGAGTCTCAATAGAAGCACTGAAAAGAGAAACTGAAGAAGTAAAAGACTTTCTACAAGAGTAGAGGTCCAGACAGATGATAGAGAGAGAGACTGCAGAGGGGATGAAACAACCAGAAGAGAGACAAGCAGTTCCTTTATGAAGGAAGAGAGGAAGAGAGGAAACACCCCTCTACCCCAGAAGAACAATTCAACAGGGAGTTCCTCCTGCCACTTGTTGATACAGCACTTAGCGTCAATGATGAATTCACCCAGATGGAGCGTGTCTCTGCTCTGTATGGCTCTTCTGTTCAGTAGATAACATGAAAGAAGCAGTGCAGGATGTGAGACTGCAGGTTAGCTGCAGGAACATGGAGATAAAAACACACGGTGTTGGTGCTGAGGACTTGGAACCGGCGATAAGAGCCGCAGTGAAATCCTTCTTAGACTGCATTTCTTCACCACCTGAAATGCTGAAAAAAACTGTATATACAAGGAAAATCTCCTTGATTTATATTCCACCTTTAGTATCTCACTTGGCTCTGTTACTGTTGCCTCTGTGGAGTTTCTCAGCTCTATAACTCATCAGGACTTACCTGAGGTCTACAATGTGACAGGAGCTGCTGATCTGGCCATTATAACAATAGAGAAAAGAGTCAGAGGAACGCTGCACATGGACAACCTGATATCAGCTTTCACAAATTCTAAAAGTGAAAATTAACATTGAAACGTGGTTCGTAATCAGTGTTCTTTGAATTTAATGTGACATAATGTGACTGGATGTCTCTGTGTAGGGATAACCGGGCCTGTCCTCTAATTCTGTGGATTTCCTGATTCCTCCAGGGCTCACTCTCTCATTGTCTAACGTCCAGGATCTGACCCACAGACAGAGAGAAGACAGCAGAACAAAACAGAACCAAGCAATAAAAAGAACAAATCATAACAGAGCAGAGTGGTTCTAAAGAACACTGTAGATCTGAACAGAAGAAAATACAATAGAACAGGAAAGGAGGACAGAACAAACATCACACCAACAAAACAGGAGACTGTAACTGAACAGAGTGAAGTAGATCAGAACTGAGCAGAGAAGCAGAGCAAAACAAAACCACAGAAACAGGAATCTAGAATAGAACAGAGGATAGTAACGTTAGTAGCACAGAACGAAGTAGAACAGGAATGAAACAGAACCACAGAAAAGGGGTAGAATTGCCTACAACAGAGTAGAAAAGAAGAGAATAGTAGGACCAGTGGAACAGAACAGGGTAAAGTAGAACATAGTAAAAACAAAATGGATGGAAGAAAACAGAAAAGAACAGACCAGCAAGGCAGAACAAACAGAACAGAACAAAATAGAAAAGTGCAAAAACAGACAGAATAGAACAGACCAGATTAAAACAACAAGGCAGAAGTGTGGAGAACAGCAAGACAGGAAATAGAAGAGCAGGCTGCACCATAAGGGCCCATGTTAGGAAGTGTGGAGAGAATGGGAGTATAGAGTGGATTTGATGATGACCAGAGAAACTGTACATCACATCAGACTGCACACACTAAATCTGTACCGACCTTTCCCTCATATAAACAAGAGAGTTTTACATTTCAAATGTTTCTAATTATTCACTGAGCTTTTTTCCTTTGGATGTGATCCCTCTGCTTTGCAAGTTATTTACCTGCCACTGTCTCTTTGTCTCTGTCTCCCTCTCCCAGTTTCTCTCTCCAGACTATTCCAACACCGAGTGACGTAAGCATCCAGACCTCCATCATCCTCCAGCCACCTCACTGACATCCTCACCTTCACCTCCTCTCCGCTCCCTGAAAACCACTGTCACTGAACACTACTCAGTTAAACAGTAGTAGAGGATGAGATAAGGCAATAGATGAGAGTGATGTGTGTGTAGTTTGATTATTGTGAGAGGAGAGAAAATGTCTTTGCCTGTCTCCTCTGTTCAGGGTTTGACAAAGTAAGCCTGACACAGATCACCAATCAAGCAGCAAAGCTGGGAAGAGCCTAAATCAGAAGGTCACACACACACACACACACACACACACACACACACACACACACACACACACACACAACACAACACACACACACACTCACACACACACACACAACACAGAAAGAAGAGAGAGAGAGAGTTGTGGACTTGGTACTTGGTGAATGATCATAAGTTTTAGCAAAAATCATGTCCTTAACTTTTGTCTTGAAAGAATGACGGACTATATGTTGTTATATGTTATATGTTAAGACCAAGGTGAGGCCCCTCTGTGTTTTGCTTAACACAATCACAGCCAGTCAAAAAAACTATTTTGAGGCAGCTCTTGTCACTTAACAAAGTCACAGAACTAAATGACAAACCCCAAAGAGAAGACCTTCAAATGATCTCTAGTTAGTTAGAAGAAAACAGCATGGCAAGAAAAAAGATTCTTAAAAATCACCCCTGCTTGCATGTACAGTCAGTTGTACTTGACATAACGCCGGGAACACACTTCCTGCGTTGCGTGAGCGTGGTGGCATGTCGTTGCTGACCTGCTGCAGAGTATCACTGCATGTCTGCTGCATCGCTTTTACTGCCAGCTCTCTCTCTCCACATAGAGTTACTGGAATGTTGGATTTCTTTTCATTATAAATTCATTTCTGATTCATTTTTGACAGAAAACGCCAGTAAATTGTCACTGTCTCCACATGCAACACAACTACCAACAGATGCCAGTGTATCCCTTGTGCCATCCACTGTTATTATACACCAACACTATTTCATCGACTAATGCAACGTTTCTCATAATTCCAGTTAACTTGTTCTGCACATTGTGGCATGGGCACGTCACATTACATGGGATAGTTTACACTATTTTGAATAACTCACTGTCCTTTTAAAGACAGAAAATGTCAACTTCCTCCATCTGCAATATCATGAAATTCATTACCCTTTTCTCTAAGAGACAGCTGACTAGAATGAAGGAATTCAATTAAATCAATGAAATATACTGTAGTATCTGTTTTTTTTTTTCATCAAGTCTGAATTCACTAGCAATGATATTTCTTTTCCTCTGTCACATCTTCCTTCCTCGCACAGAGACTGACAGGTGAGGAGCCAGTGTCAGGCTCCATTGGCTTGTTTCCAGTTATAGTAACCCTTAAGCTGAAATCTTTCACATCACTGCCTTAATATTTTGGCATGGCTAACAGCCAGTTTCTACCTTTAAACCACAAGCTTGTCACTGAACGTTTTTTGTAGCAGAACTACTTTGAGTTTAAATTTGCTCTAAAAAAATTGGGGCACCACTTTTTATTGAAGGAACATATATAAAAACCTAATTAAACAGTCTTATGATCAGAGGTAGTTAAGCTCTCATTGATCTCTTTTTTTCAGCCTTAAAAAAAGATACAAGACAACGGCTTGGTGATAAATGAAGATAAATGATATTATATCTAAATGTTTATAAGTAACTGAACGAATGAACACATAATAAAAGTATGAATAAAATGAATATTTGAACAGTAAAATGAACTGATCTCTTAGTTTGGCAGTAATGAAATGAAGTGTGGGATTCAGATTTACCAGAGAACAGTGGAACACGAGGGGAATGAATAATTTCTCTAGGATATAAAATGAATGAATCAGAGGACCGTCTGATATCAGCTCTCATCACAGACAGCAGAAATAAATTTTAGCCTAGTTTTACAGCGCTGTCAACTGCAACTGGCCCCTATTAGTATGAGTCCAACTCCCCTCTCAGCTCCTCAGTGATGCAGCACTTCGTGAGACACAGCAGTAGTTGTCAAGCAAAAAGTGTCTGGAAGCAGGGGGGCTGCTCATCTGACAGCACCGCTCCAGTGGCTGGAGCAGAGTTGAGGCTGATGATGGCCGACAGTCGCAAACAGGCAGAATTTGGCAGATGCTACATCGTCTACTGGTTTCTTTGTCCATTGCATTTGTAGTCAGATTTTTATCGTCCCTGCTACACTCACTTTTCTTAAAAGGATTCATTAAACAGTCTTGAAAGTAATTTTGTTTGGCCAGATGACAAAACTGTCCAAAAAAATCTCAAAGTGAGACTTACTGAAGTACAAAAATAAAGGTAAAGGAAGTTCACACCCTGCCGTTGTATTAAAGACAGGTAGTATCATCTCTGGCCTATGTGAATTTGTTAGATGTTAGATTGGATCAGCTGGATGGAATGATTTAGTGGCTGAATAACATCCTGCAGGTGGAGATGAACATAAGAACTTACCAATACAAGATGTTAATATGCTCTTCGTTTGATTCAAAGAAACGAGAACACAATGAGTGCTGACTGAATTTTCAGGGAGCTGCAGAATAATAACCATTATGATTTCTGGGAACAGTCGTGAATAACTGTACAACTTCCTTACCATCCAGCACTGAGGGTGCATGTGGTTCAGACAAAATATCGGAGGTGTGGTGTGAGCATTATGGTAAACTGTTGAACTGTGTTAAAAAAACGTGTTAAAACATGGTCAGATCAGGTGATTTTCATGGTGCCATTGTGATGCTAGATGATAACAAGGCTTGTGGTATGGATCGCATTACTATAGAGCATCTAAAGAATGCCAGTCACAGGCTTTGTCCTCTTTGCCATGTGTTTTACTGGTTCATGATGTTCTCCCTGACAGGCACTGACAATACAGAGGTGATAGAAACTAAATAGCATGGATAATTATATCTATTGTTGTTTCTAGTACTCTCTCTGAAGTGCTGGAAGTAATCCTGCTGACAAGCCTGGAGATGTGTGTTCTTACCACTGATGCTGTGCAATGATGCTTTAAAGGAAATAGTTGCTAAATATGGAAGACAAACTTCAACTGGATGTATGTGATGTACTGATGCATCCAAGGCCTTTGATAGACTTAATCATGAAAAATTATTTCTGAGATTGTTTGTTAGAGAAGTGAATAGTTAGACTACTAGTCTTTTGGTATGCCCATCTGACAGTGCAGATTATGGGGGATTTTTATTGTCTTTAATTTATCTCATGTTTTTTATGTATTTCTTTTGTTTTTGTGTTTTGTTTTTTTGCTTTGTTTTTACTGTACAGCACCTTGGAACCCTGGTTTCAAAAGGTTCTCTATAAGTAAAGTTTTACTTTCTGACTTACTTGCAAGGAAATAAAAAACCCTGGATATTTTTTCATGGATGATTTGAATGATGAGAGAGGTAGTTATTAACTATTATTTATATTATAATATTAACTCTATGCTCAGGCACATATGGTGCTTCCCAGGTTTAGTATATGTATACGTATATATATATATATATATATATATATATATGTATATATAGCACACAGCCAATGTATTTGGAGGCTCATCATGGCTCCATATGGCATAATGCCAATCAATGTTTTGCGTTCTCTGGCGTTGCTATGTGAGGCTTGGATGAGTCAGAGAACAGCATTACAGAGGCTTTAACCACCCTAAGGAAGAGTCGCACTGTCCATGCTCAGGCTCAGAAAACACTGGAGAGATAGCCTTCATGTTGTGGGTTTTTAATATTTATTATTTAAGTGTTTTTTGTCTTGTCTCTTGTGAGTCTGAAATGAAGTTTGAATTGAGTTAAACTGAACTAAATATTTTTAAGTAGAATATAATATAGCATGTGAATGACACGTGGCAAAAAAGGTATGTAAATTTACCTGGACCTACAATAGGCAAACCTACATTCATTGGTCATAAAATGTTATCTGATCTTCATATAAATCAAAAGTATAAAAGCACAAACTATTATTATTATTATTAAACCTGCAGGTCTTTATTAAACACACATTAAATAAGGTGCTGGTGAGAAATGGGCATTCAGTTTTAATTGGGGGAGGGGTCCAGAATTTAAACATGATCACAGATTAGAATGAGATTAAAGGAATTAAACTGAAACAAAATGTGGACAAAATCAGAATCATCAAAATCAGTCACATAAAAGCACGTTTGCATAATGTGTGTCAGGTCCTTTGTGTATGCAGGCGTCTGTTTTTGGACACAGCTGAGGTATTCCAATGTGCTAGAGAGCTTGAGAGGAGGAGGAGGAGGAGGAGAAGGCGAACCTTTGAGGGAGAACAGGGAGTGGGATGGAGGGAAAGACTTTAATACTGATCATTATGTCTGGGTCACCCATTACATAATCATAGGTTTGTGGTTCAATCCCCAGCACCTCCTGTCCATGTGTTGAAGCGTCCCTGGCAACACACTTAACCCCAAATTGCCCCCTATGGTCAGGCAGCTCCAACACTATCAGTGTGCATATGTGTGTGTATGAATGGGTGAATGAAAGGTTAATTATAATGTGCTTTGTCAGTGTGGTTGGGCCATGCTCAGTACTAATTTAGTAGAGTTTTCAGTCGCAATCACCCTTTAACTTGACATCTAAGAACCAACAAAAACCAGGTAAATCCCACAGATTCAATACTGATACATTACACATTAAATAAAAGGCAGAGACAGGGACTTGAATACAAAGTTTATTATATTAAGCATATAAGTATATTAATGCAACTGATGCAACGAATAAATATTTTTAAAAAGTAAAATAATGTATTTTAAATTGGTTCCATTTAAAATATGTTACAATACGCTGACAATAAAAAATTACATATCAAATACACAATAAAAACATTATTTGTTGCATGGGAAAATTAATGCTCACCACACACACATGCTCGTGTCCTATAAACACACACTGCAACAAAAAAAAAAGGCGTGTGCAAAATAAATATATGAACAATTAGGTATCTGTCACTGCCATATCCCCACTCGTAAGTGAACAAGAAAAACTATGAGATTCTAAGTTAGAGGTGCATCTTTACAAAAACTGGGACAATTCGTGTCCTGGGAAAGAATATTAATTTTCCAGGACAGTTGCTCAAAAAAAAACTCCAGCTTCAATGTAGAGTCAATTTAGACTTGATATAAGAGAGCAGTTCAATTTTCTCATCTAACTCTTAAGACAGTGAATGAGCATGTTACCTAAAACTATTTATTTAAAGCATTAGCTTTGAATTTCCAGCTCAAGTCTTATGAAGTGTAAATTTACAATTCACAAAAATGAAACAAAGCAGAACACTGAAGATGTGTTGCATTAGCTGCTTCATTCAGTCTCATTTATCAGCTGCCTGGTTTTTCCAGTCATATGCATGTAGGTGTACAGCCCAGCCATTATAACCTGACATTATATCTCTGCTAACAGCTCATGCTAAGGCTGTGTGATGCTTCAGCTCATCCTCCCCCCAGTGTGCTATTTGAGATATTGTTGATTTAACTATGATTTAATGTTCACGAATGTTTATTAAGGTGGGATTAGTTCTCGCAGCAGAATCCCGGTTGCTCCCTCAAAAAGCCTTTCCTGCCAAATCTAACTGTCTACCCATTTGCTATGAATTCCTTGATGTGTCTGACTGTGACTCTCCCAGAGAGAAGAATTTTGTTGTTGTATCTAGAAAGTCATTCTGGTAAAATTAGCAAACAAATAGGCAGAGAGTTGTGTCATATTGGATCGGCCTGGTGCTGATAAAGCAACAAATGTGGTGTTGCAGTTGATAAAGAAAAGCAATATTGACACATGCCAGGAAGAAAATACATCAGTGACGATACCTGAATGGTCAACAGGATAAGCAAACCTGCTGCAAAGCAATCATTTTTACTTGTGCCACACACACACACACACACACACACACACACACACACACACACACACATGCGCGCGCACACACACACACACTGACTTCAGTGGCTGGACCACACTGCTGAATCTGGAACTATCCAGTAAGATCCTGGACTATCCAGTTCTGTTTAGCTTTTTGGCATGAAGCTTCTTATATTCAGTTTCACATTCCGAGAGGTGATGATTCAGCTGTGTGGTTATTTTGGATGCTGCTGCAGCCTTGTATTTTGTCCACCCCACTTGCCTAAATTGCAACCAACCATCACTAACTACAGCCTGAGGAATGGCCACAGAGCAGATCTACTGCCTCTCTTACACGCTTGAATATTTTGTTAATTTGTTACTTATAGTCATTGTACAGTTATATGCACGGAGATCATCCTGATTAACAATAGGACTGCGATGGTGTCTAAAAGTCTGAGAATCATTTTGGACTGTATATTCATTAAAGAAATGTTAAAGCGGAAATGTGTTTGATCCTCTGACTCCTTGAATCTACTGTACTCCTTGGTGCAGCAGGCTTGTATTTTCACATCTTAGTGGTTCATCTTATAGTGTCCACAGAGACAGCAACCAGTCTGAAATGCAGACAAGAAATAATAATCTGCAAGTAGTCTCTTATGGGATGGCATTATTGCACCAGCACAGTGAAAGAAACTAATAACCAGAATAAAGGAAAACACAGCTGCAAAAGAGAGTAAAGTGTAGCAATTGAAATATTGCAAATAAAGAGAACTATGTCTAAACAGTTGAGTGATAACATTTCTCATGAATTGTCATTCATAAACGCTGATTTACAGTTTTTAATCAAGTCAAATCAACTGGCATTGAAAAACATCAAGCTGTTATTCCATCAGCTGCGTGATCAGGCCTGTCTGTTTCCACTGTGAGTCTGTCTCTCCGTCTGTAGTGAATTGTGTTTGTCAACTGGAGTCCTCAGACAGACGGCCCCGAGGGCCACATAAACTGGCAGAGGCGCTTGGGAGGAAAGCCCGGAGGCCAGACTGACAGGCGGGGGACACTCGGGAGGGCGTTGGCGCACATAGGGACTAAGGCAGGAGCACTCTGGAGGTTGAGCAGGAGGCCAAGGACGAAGGCAGGAACTCTCTGGAGGCACAGGAGGGGGCCGACGGTGGAGGTGGGTCCCCTCTGGAGGCTGAGCAGGAGGACAATGACAACTGAGATGGAGCAAGTGGCAGGAGAATGACCAGACAGGTGGACAGACTCTGAAGGATGACCTGGAGACCAGTGATGTGACTGGAGGTCCAGGAAGGTGGCTGGCTCCAGAAGATTCAGCTGCAGGATGGGACAGGGTGCGGAGCAGGAGGCCGGCAGCTGGAGGTCTGGCTGTGTGTCAGCAGGAGCTGCTGACTGGAGATCAGGAGTTGGTGTTGGCCAGGCCTCCCTGGCCGGGAAATGGAGCAGACTTGATGTCCCCCAACTCAGGAGGAGGCTCAGGGAGAGGAGAGTAGCCCAGGACAGCCAACCCAAGAGCAGATGAGACGTCAGCTGGGATGGCAAACTCAGGAACAGACAGTCAAGTCAAACCAGGACCCTAGTGCAGGAACAGGCAGAGTGTCTGCTGGGACGGCCAGTTAAGGGTCTGGCTGGTGTGCCAACTTCAGAGCCATGTGTATACAGCCAGAGAGGAAGACCGCATAACCGTTCAGGGCTGAAAAAAGTCCCACATCCTTTTGGTTAAAAATAGTATAATTCATTCATTTAATTAATTTTATATCATTATATAATTTATATTTATTTATATGTCTTATTATTTACAGATTGTAAAAGCCCAAACTGAAGGATGTTTTTCATTGTAGTAAAGATATGAGGTAAATCGCTCTTCTTTTATTTCATTTATTTGGTTCAAGAATTCATTAAGTCCCACAAGAAGATGAATGCCACTGTTGCACACCACCAGAGTACGGCCTGATGGAGGCATGGCAACACTAAAGCTCACACCTTGGTAATTGTTATAATATGGGCACATACATAAGTGATGAGACAACACAATGAAAATGTAAAAAAAACAAAAAAACAACTCAGCATACAGGTATTTTCACTGCCGCTATATGAATGCTGGTGGTGATGAGATGACAGAGGAGGTGGGAGGAGAGGGCATCAAGTGTTTTCTGTACGGTTGTTGCCTATGGCAGCACAGTGGTGTTCATTGTGTTCACTGAAACGATTTTTACCCACAAAAACAGGTTGAAAATGTAGTTGAAATATCAATGGTATTATAAGGTGTTGTTATTAATAAACCAGAGCTCTGTTCTTCAGTTTTATAATGAAATGGGATGCAATTTAGAATTTCTAGAGATGATGATTATAATATCATCATCATCATCATCATCATCTATTTGTTAATGTGGCTGAGGTGAAAAGGAATCAGGATATTCAGGGTTAATATCAGGGAAAAGTTGGCTGTGACTCTTCCACCTAATGCATTCCAGTTTCATCCTTGGCATTTCAGCAGCACTCTGTTCTACACAACTGACCGAGCCCGAGTGTGGGCATCATATGGCCCGACCGTCTCCTCTGTACTCTGGGCATTTGATGATGAGCCAGCACCTGGCACTCAATATTTCAGTAATAGTTCAATAATAAATCATGGAATCAAAATGTAAAGAACTGATTTGTTCAGTATCTTTTAAAATGAAGACGCGATAATAAAATACAGCTTACAACAAACACACACACACACACTCATGGCGCTGCTTACCAGGATGTTGATGATAATTAACGTTTGATATGAAGTGAAATAAATGCATGACAAGGACCATAATAAAACCTGGCTCCAATTCTCTGCTTCACCATCTGTGACCCAAAATGTTGCTGTGCTTGGCTCCGTTTCCATACATATGCACACGTTACCCCCATGAAGTCTGTTTTTATGAATCCTAGTGTCTTGTATTTCTGGGGTGCAGGCACAGTGTCACTTTTTGTCACTTTAAAATATTCAGATAGTTCCATTTGGAATAATAATAAATAATAATAATTAATAATAATAATAATAATAATGATAATAATAATGTCTCTGTTACCAAGAACAGAAACCTGAGGCTGCAGTGGACACACTCACCAACACTGGACACATGAAGACCTGGAAAAATGTAGCGTGGTCTGATGGATCTGGATTTGTGTAAATTTGAGTAAACACTGTATGATTCATTTAGATCTTTATTTATGTCCTGATTTTGTCTTTCCCTCTTAATTTATCTCTTATTTCTCCTTCCTGATGGTGTTTGACATCATGATTAGACATAGTGGTGTCACAGTATGGTAAATATGGTGGTCCCCCTCAATTATTGAATCATTTTGCCGCCTCATTCTTTGAACAGAACAGGCATCTGTTGCACATTTGGAGCATTTGGATGTTGATCAGACGCCTGGAAAAGTGAAATTTGCTGCTACTAGGAGCAATTTTGTGAAATCAGAAGCTAAATGTCTTTGTGGCTCTCAATGACTTTTCACAGGAAATTGATTTTCACAGCGGCTTCATGTATTTCTGCGGCTGTTAGAATGAACATTGCATTCAGACTGCCAGACAGGGATTCAGACATGGAGAATTGGATTTAAGAGGCGACACACACTCCTATTTAATGCGTCCTTAATGATTGATTACATGCCATTGCACCGGTGCCTTTCACACTTAATGGGCAGGAGAGTGCTGCCAGCTCAGAGGACTAAGATGGGCATGCGCGGGCAAACCTGTATGTGTGTGACACAGATAAAGGGACACAGATGCAGAGTGAGAGAGGGAGAGAGAAAGCAGACAGGGGTTCGGTAGATGACAGAAGCCTGTATCACTATCTTACAGCTCCCTTTATAGGAGCAGAAATATGCATTATGGTGCATTATTCTCTGTGACAGCTCAGTTTAATGAACCACAGAGAGGCAGCAACAATGATCACTGAATTATTGAATCTCATAATAACCCTCTACCAAATCTCCTGTGACAGTACACATATTGTCTTTACAGCAATAATAATGTGTTGTGTACTCAACAGAGAAAATGAAGCAATCCATCCAAACAGCTGTAAGGGACAAGTTCAATTTATTGTGTTTATGTACTGGAGGTCGACACCGTGATGCAAACACCTAAGAAGAACTGGAACTCGGATCTTGGAGCTTTTTCCTCAAGCTGGAAAGCAGTTCATCTTAATGAAGCATGAAGGGGCTGGATAGTACCTCCAATATTCTTCAGTGGTGTTCTCTATGGGACCACACAGGTAGTGTTTGTGTGAGGGCACAGTCATCCGGGGACATCATGAAAGAACACTTCTTGGATCCTGTGCTATAGCCTCATTTTTCATAACTGTCCTCCCTATAGCCTGAGAGGGTCTCAATTGGCTTCACACCCATCTGGATGGAAAACGGCAATACATTAGACATGACTTAAATCAGATATAGTGTTCTGTTCACTGTAGCCTTTTTTGCTGAAAGTAATTTATATTTTTTTTCTAACTTTCCTGTTGCTTTAGCAATGGATATTCAACACAAGACAGAACAATCTAAAGTTTTTGAAGTTTTTAAAGTCAGGTGCTTTAAATCTTAACACTGCTATTGGGACTATACCAAAAAAGCTGGCTATCATGCATGCCAATATTAGCCTGTATTCACTGTATACCTGTGTAGATATCATATAGTGTAAAAGCAATTAGCCAAACAATAAATCAGTCTGGAACCTATTTCCATTGTCCATTCATTTTTATAAATGTGATTATCACCCAACTGCAAACTCCACAGACCCAGCAGATTCAAACCCACGACATTTTGCCTGACATATTGTGTAGAACTTCGATATGTCGGGCAGTATACTAACCTATGCTGAAGTTACTGGGTGAAATTCATTTAGAGTAACTAGGCTATGTTGAGCTGTTAAAACCAGAAAATACCTCATAATAATCAATGGTTGTATTGTTAATGTGTTTAAGACAGCTCACCCTAACCCACCAACAGTCACCACCCAAAGGCCACAGCACGGCCCACCTGCACCCACCAGCCAGCGCTGCAGGATCTGGTTTCTCTGAGTGTTTACCTAAAATCTGTTTAATTTCTAAGGACTCTTATTAATGTTTTGTTCGGCCTCTCTACCAATCTTTGCAGCCTGTAATCTTTTTAACACTATTCTTCTACCGATCATTGGATTATTTCTTGTGTTGTTTTTACTTTTGGTGTTGATACACTTGGAAAACCAGCTATTATTGTGGCTGTGTGTGTGTGGACTGCAAATTTGCTCATTCACAGTGATGGGATCCTATCCACCGCCTGGAGTCGGGGCTCTGAAAAAGGACAAGCTGATGGATGGCTTTGTCTCTGTAGCTGCTGCCCAGGCAAAGCATATTCCCACCATAATTTCACCATACACTACCATGCACCCACTTTAATGTTGCCACTGTACTCTCGTCTGCAGTCCCAATCAACCCCATTCAAAACTCCACTCAGTCTGGCACCGACTGCTCCTTCTCCTTCTCCTAGTAATCCACTGGCCATATTCCACTCTTGCTCTCCTAGCTGCCCAATCACCAACCTCCCTCATATCCCCACTTTGACCGTCTGTTCAGCTCATTTCAGCGTTAACTGACTGTCACCACAATGGGTGAGTTTTACCAAGATACAGCAGTAGGCTAAAATCTGTTACCTGTGGTTGGCCTGGTTTGCGTTACTCAGAGCCTCCTCTCTTCTGATTGGCTCACTGAGCTGTTGCTGCTAGAGCTCCAGAGAGAAGCCTGAGAGAGGAGATGTAAAACTACATTGAGATGATTTTTGAGTCTTAAAACCAGAAATATATCTTTTTATGGATATCTAAACTTCAAATTAAATTTTAGAAAAGAGTAAAATATGGGCCTTTACGGCATCACAGGTACCAAAGAGAGTAAGCGAGTGAATGAAGGGCGTCAGCTTGTTTTATCCATTGTGTATTCTGGGCAGAGACCCAGCTTTTAATGTCTGAACCATAAACAGTAATAAAGATGGATGTAGCCTCCCTGATGTCACCCACAGGTTTCTGAAGAGCAGCTTTGAAGCTGGAGTGAGCTGCTCCACTGTCACCATCTTGGCAGTGTCTGACTCCACCGAACTCCTGGCTAATCCAAAAATGACCAAAGAGGGGGGTGGGGGTGGAGCTGAAACTTGTGTTGGCTTCTTTTTTCAGCCCTGGAGGTTGATGCTTGTTCTGAACTGTAACTTTCCTCCAATGAGTGCGTAACGTTCCCCAAAAGAATCCAGGGGAAGGTGGACAGTGTCCGCTCCTTCGTTTCAAGAGAAAGGGGGAGGAGGAGCTGATTTTTAAATCTTATTTACTACAGGATGATCAGTTTAATTGACATTTTAGTGCAAAAATCGCACACATACATTATGTAACTGTGTCTCACTTACTGTCGACTACGTTATATCAAAAATGACATGTAATATCAAGACAAGCGGCACAATAAAGAATCATTCAGAATGGTATACAGGACTGTCAAGATGATTTTTCAATATTTTGATATATAACAAATTTTGATAAAAGAAAGCACAGTCCTACTGTCTAGTCTAATACTATACATGATGTGCCCTGTGCTCTGTGTGCACACTGAGCAACTCTGCAAGAGGTGTTTCATGAGGAGGCTGATTCTCTTTAAGCTTATGTAGAAAAACAACCACCAGCATCATCATTATGCCCATTCTCATAGCCCCTGTGTGTGTGTGTGTGTGTGTGTGTGCGTGTGTTTTTTGTCTATCCACCAAACTGTGCACAGATGACTGGCCATTAAAAGTAGGCTATAAAACAATGTCTAGATGCTTGTTTGTCTAGACCTTGTTAGGTGAAGACATCATTATTGCTTGCAGCCTTTACCTTGTTTGTAGCTGGCACCGGAGCAACTAAAGAGCAGCTGGATAACGGATAATGACTGAGCAAACAGGGCCGGTCACTGAGGGGAAAATAGTGTGTATTAATTAATGGCACATCTCTAAAAGCAAGAACATGTCTTCAGATTTCAGAGTTAATGATATAATACGAAAGAAGTAAAATTTTAGAATTATCAATTTAAGAATTGCTCGAATCACAATCCATAGTATCCTACAGCCAGTGTGCAAAATGACAAAAGGAACAGAGAACAACAGAGAGATTATAGGAATGTTGTAATACAGGTCTTAAGATTATATACTAAATTACAAACAATGCTACACCCTCCTCCAGCCAGTAGACTTGCCCTGACTCTAAAGGTATGAATGGGACAGCATCTTTAAATGTGATATGTTCCTCTCAGTACATCTGTAACCAGCAGTGGAAGAAGTCCTTCTGAGCCACTGTAGGCTTTGTCAGCCTGTAGCCCCTCACACCTCCTGGTTACTAATGCATACTCAGGCCTTATCTAAGCAGTGCATGTTAGCTCCCTGTTTGGCTGCTCTTCCTCTCTTGGTGATTCCCCGGGGCATATGCACAGTTTTGTGCATATTGTTTGCTCCATTTTACCCTCACATCACAGCAGTCTTCTAGGTTGTGTCTTCGAGCTAGCCAAGGGTATAGGTTTGGTCTCGATGTTGGTAGGGACACAATAACCCCATTATCCAAAACAAACAGGAATTCTTAATTCTGTCAAACGAATGATTTAACATATGAGATCTGTATTTACATTTAAATAAAAACTACACACAGTAACAGATCAAACACTAGACGAAAGTTAAGTTTAGAAAATGACTTGGTGACAGAAAAGAGCAAAATCATACAAACAATATTTTTGCATTTTTTCCTCCAACATCAACATGTTTATATTCAACAGGCCTACCAGTGTTGCAGGTTCCTTATTCCCCTTGTTTTCGCATTTAAAATTAGTCTGAACGTTGACCTGCTACAACAGTAAAATGCTGCTAATCCAGTGGCTACTGGCTGGTCAGTTTACTAACTACTGCTGACGCTCTGGATGTCTCTTTTTTGTTGGCATGATATCTACAATGTTCAAAACGTGTTGGTGTTCTGGTGTGCGGGACCCGCTGCGACATGTTGGGGCTGCATCCTCATCCATGAGACAGCCAAGGTAACTGCAGCTCTTCTTCTATGGTGTTAATCATTTTTGTGGCAGTCGGAGACCTTGTAACATGTTGTTTCTCCTTTTAAATACTGCGCCACTGTTTTGTGTATTGTTTACTGATATTGGTGCCTGCCATTAAACACTGATAAAAAAAAATGAAGGGAACACTTGAATTACACATCGGATCATGATGAAGGAATTATTCAAGTTGAAAATCTTGATGGACATTGTATAATTTGTTGAGAACAGAATGATGTAACAACGGTCGATGGAAACCGACATCATCAACCCACTGAGGGCTGGATTCACAATCACACTGAATCAAAGTAAAAAACTGAAATCACAGGCTGATCCAACTTTTGTGAATTTCATCACAGCAACTCATGTGACTCAGTAGTGTGTATGGCCCCTGCGTGCCTGTATTCACTCCAAACAACATCTGGGCATGCTCCTGATGAATGCACCGATACATAACGTCCCATAAGTGCTCAGTTGGATTTAGGTCAGGGGAACGTGAGAGCCAGTCAATGGCATCAATGCCTTCGTCATTCAGGAAGTGCCCACACACTCTGGCCACATGAGGCCTTTGTCCTGCACCAGGAGGAACCCAGGGCCACTGCACCAGCGTCAGGTCTGACAATCGCTCGGAGGATTTCATCCTTGTACCTAACAGCAGTCAGGGTACTGCTGGCTGTGACATGGAGGTCTGTGAGACCCTCCAAGGATCTGCCTCTCCAGATCATCACTGACCCACCACCAAACCGCTCATGCTGGATGATGTTACAGGCAGCATAACATTCACCACGGCGTCTCCAGACTCTTTCACGCCTGTCACATGTGCTCAGTGTGAACTGCTCTCATCTGTGAAGAGAACGGGGCGCCAGTGGCAGACCTGCCAATTCTGGTGTTGTCTGGCTATTCCAATCGAGCTGCACGGTGCTGGGCTGTGAGCACAGGTCCCTCTAGAGGATGTGGGGCCCTAACGCCACCCTCATGGAGTCTGTTTCTGACAGTTTGGTCAGAAACATGCACACCAGTCGCCTGCTGGAGGTCATGTTGTAGGGCTCTGGCAGTGCTCCTCCTGTTCCTCCTCACATAAAGGAGCAGGTACCGGTCCTGCTGCTGGGCTGATACCCTTCTCCCGCCCTGTCCAGCTCTCCTTGTGTAACGGCCGGTTTCCTGGTATCTCCACCATGCTCTTGACACTGTGCTGGGAGACACAGCAGACCTTGCGACCGTGCAACCTGTGCAACCTGATTGTGCTGCAGGCACCGCCTCATGCTACCAGGAGTGACAAGGACAATAGCAAAACACAAAACTAGAGAAGAATCAGTCAGGAAGGATCAGGAGAGAGCAACTGTCTGTGGCCACCACATGTAAAACCATTCGATTTTTGGGGCTTGTCTTGCTGTTGCCTCTCCATTGCACCTGTTGTCACTTTCATTTGCACCGAAGCAGGTGAAACTGATTCACAATCAATTTGTGCTTCCTAAATGGACAGATTGTTATCCCTGAAGTTTCACTGACTTGGTGTTATACTGTTATGATTAAGTATTCCCTTCAATTTTTTAAGCAGTGTAGTATCTTTTCTTTTGTTTAGTGTAGGCCCCAGCCCTTAGGCTGTTAAGCCTTGCCGGTGCCGTGTGTGTATCTCAGGCGGTGGTGTGTGGTGAGGCTGCTCTGGTAACTCTCACCTCTCCCACTAGTACCTGCACTTCCCTGGCTTCTACTTACATGCTTCTTCTTATTAAGTTAAGGTTCTTACTGCTTGCTCCATTTTAAGCAACTTTTAAACTAATCTGTAGTTTTTTTTTAGAGCCATTGTAAATACTTAGTGAGGTCAGAAACTGTATGTTGTTGTAGTAAGTGTTAAATAAACATTCACATCCTTGCCTCAGTACAACACGTGTTACTGGAGGATACCTCTAGAGGTCACACAAGAGCGCTCAGACCATAAAGAACAACTGCATTTGCATGATGGAAACAATAAAGATGGCGACTCTTGAGGAAGTTGCTATTGTGTTCATTCTGAGGTCATGGCAGAAAAAATTGCATCGACACCACTGTGGATGGTACGTAAGTTCCCTTACATGACAAGCACATTGTGACCATGGCAAGTTTCTCTCTTTTGCAAATGTGAGAAATCAATGAGAAGCAACAGCAATATTTTCAAATGTCTGCCTAGAGTAGGATTAGCCTGCTCAATACACACCACAACACACACACTGAGTCTGTTAGTTCAGCAGAGGAGCTTGCCGTTACCCTTTGCTTTTGTCAGGTGGACGTAGTCAGCAAAGCTATGTGGACTGCTCTGAAGGATGAGGTTGTGACTCTCCCCAATGAAGATCGGTGGAAGCAGATCCAGAAAGATTTTTGCAGTTTGTGGAACTATTCCAATAGACGGTAAATAGTTTGTACCCAAGCCAACAGTAGAAGAGTAAGACTTTGTAATGATTTATGATGGACCTCAAATTGATGCTAATCCCCCAAATTGTGTGCAAAATAGGCTTTATAATATGAGGGGAATTTGTGCAGCATTTGTAGAGTGAAATTTGGGGACAAAAAAGATCAGAAGAGGGAAGTGGAGTGGATCTCCTGTGCAGCCTGCAAAAAGTGGTACCACACGTATGTGGAGGAAAACGAAGTGATTGATGATGATGATGAATCATACCAGGTACAGGTTTACAGTTGTGGACATACAGTCATACGGTGGTGATGGTGATGCTGGGGTGGTTTCAAGAAGTGCTTTTGGGTCCGAGTTTATCCAGGACAAGCTTCCCCTGCCACCTCCATCTGCTCTACCTGAGAGTTAAGTACTGAGCCCCCCCGTCCTCATAGCAGATGAAGCCTTTCCACTGAAGGTCAACTTCATGTGACTAGAGTTTGTATACGCCTATACAATCGTCACACAAGTTGAATATATATGAAATTTAAAATGAATTAATGAAATGAATGGGCAGTATTATACTGTGTTATATTTGTGTCATTCATTGTTACTACATTACCATACTTAATGCAATCTCCTCACTATTCATTATCTAACAGGGACTAATCTCACTGCTGAACAGCAGGTGTACAACTACCTCCACTCCAGAGCATGGCGGGTGGTTGAAAATGCCTTTGGCATCATGTTGAGGGAGCTCCTGAAGAAACATGGTGATGTAATTACCAAAGCTGCTGTTTGCCATTGTTGTCCATGCTGATGTGCAACAACAATAGACGTCACATCCCCATACTGCCCTTAGCATTCATATGCATATTGCATCTTGTGTATGAGTAGGAATGGCACACACCCATTTTCTTTTTTTTTAAAGTATATTTTTTTGGGCTTTTGGACAGGATAGTAGAGAGAAACAGGAAATGGGGAGGCAGAGAGAGGGGGAATGACATGCAGTAAAGGGCCGTCCGATGCAGGAATCGAACCGGGGCCTGCTGCAGCGGGGACTGTAGCCTCTACATATGGGGCGCCTGCTCAACCCACTGTGCCACTCGACGCCCCCACACCCATTTTCTTGACTGCACCTGGTGCTACTCTGATTGCCTGGTAGCTGACACATATTTTTACATGTCCGGATGCAGACTGTGAGTTGAAACACTTTCACAACACTGGTAAGCCCATTTATTAAAGGCTTTTTAATTTCTGTAGTGTGTCTTGGTATTTTATGTTAGGACTTATTGATCACAAAGCACAGTACAAGTCTATCCTCTCTCCTTTTTCAGTTTTATCATATTTCCTTGGAGCTTATGTTTTGTTGTAACAGAGCCTCTTCTTCAGGAAACAGCAGGAAGTCAGGCAGGACTCTCTGCAAGAGTTCTTACATGCTGTGAAGTCTCATGGAGAAAACGGAATGTTTTGTCCCTAAGGATATGTGTAAAGATCAGTTTGTTGAACATGTGTCTGACTCTAACCTTCCCAGGGAGTTAAAATGTGTCATGAAGCAACATCCTGATTACACTCTTTAGATGTAAGGGCTAAAGCTATATGGTGGGTGCAGGAGGGAATGCCAGAGGAGCTTAGAGGTATGAACTCTCAGCCCCCTCTTTTAGCGCCCTGCAGCGATGTGGGGAGGTGATGACCTTTAGTACAGGTAGCACAGATGACAGAGCTTAAGCATATGTTACAGGTGCAGCAGGAACAAACTAACCAGTTAGCACAGAGTTCGTTGGCGTTACAAGCAGCACCGAGGTCAATAGCTTATATCAAATGTGCTAACAGTGTCATATGCATATATTGTCAGAAACCAGGGGCCTCGTGTACAAACCTTTGGTATGCACAAAAACATTGCCTCAAGAATGAAATGAACGTGAGAATTTGTCATGTCTGGTGCACGCACTCATGTCTGGTGCACGCATGTTTCTAATGGTTTTAGTCAGTTGGCGACACTTAAAGGTGATGCAGTCAAACTACTAACATGAGGAACTGGTTTACAAGTCTGTCAGACCACATGGATCTTGCTCCTCCTCAACGCCTTATTGGAAGCAATAACACATCCACGTGTATGCAATTAAATAAGTCTACATAAAAGCATGCGCAAAAAGATGCAATACATGTCCTAATAACAATGGCAGCTTTGGACTTAGAGGAAATAGCGAATGGAAGAATTAGAAGGGAACAGGAATTTAGAGACCAAACAGACTTTTTGGGCCCTTGATGATGACTGATGTATCGGTCGTTTAAGATTTCCTAGAGCAGTCTTCTTGGAACCGTGCTGGGTTGGGTCCAGCTTTGGAGAGGGACATGGTGAGGAGTTATTGTCTCTATTCCCTTACAAGTGCTGACCCCACTGGGTTTCGAGATGGGGTTTCAGAGAGAACAGGCAGACCAGTCTACACTATGCCAGTCGTCCTTGAGCTGCATCATGCCAACTGTCCCGTGTTGTAATACCACTTTATGAAACTAGCTGTGTGAGTCAGTGTGTAGCATCAAGTCTGCCCTCAGTCCCACAAAGAAGAACAACTTCCTCCAGAGCTTGAAGTTACATTACAGTTCTAGACTTAAAAAATAAAAAGCTCCCGACTAGCATCACAGAAACGTAGAGATGGATGAAACTCCTGGAAAGCGATCTTTATCTCCATCCCAAAGGACCGCTCTGACAAGAAACCACGTTCAACAGCAAAGAAAAGAAGAAAACGAGTAAATCCTGGCGTGGCTTTCCACCACTGGAGACAGCTCTTGAGAGTAAAGAGATGCGGTTTGATGCTGAGCTCACAACTTTTATTTTAGACTGGCGAGTAACATCTAATGTTGGTCTTTAGCGGAAAGTATCATTGGTGCAACAAATGACAACCATACTGACAAACATTTCAAGTGGCATCAATGTATGATATTGATGATGTTGACATATGTTTTAGTGGTTTGGTAGAATTTATCCTGTTTCTGCGGTTGTTGTCCAGCTAGTTACATCAGTAATTTAAGGCTAGTTTTGTAACTGATGACTGTAAATTGAGATTGTATGGATCCAGTAGACTGAGTGAATACATATGGATCGGTTCACCACATTGTTACCACTTTACATTACTGTTGCGAGATCAGGCATGATTGAAGGTGCACTGGGCCTTTACATTTCTCAGGAGATTTCAGCATCCCTCTGTCTTTATCAGGACCTGAGTCAGTACAGANTAGTCCCCATTTGCATGTCTTTGGACTGTGGGAGGAAGCCGGAGTACCCGGAGAGAACCCACACAAGCACGGGGAGAACATGCAAACTCCACACAGAAAGACCCCGCGTCCGAGCCGGGACTCGAACCCGGAACCTTCTTGCTGTGAGGCGACAGCGCTAACCACTGCACCACCGTGCTGCCCTATCTGACTACTTAAATGGCAAAACCCAGAAGGATGCAGAAGAGATATATCTACAATGTTCAAAAAACGTGTTGGTGGTTCTGGTGTGCGGTGACCCGCTGCGACATGTGGGGCTGCAGTCCTCATGCATGAGAACAGCCAAAGGCTAACTGCAGCTCTTCTTCTATGGTGTTAATACATTTTTTGTGGCAGTCGGAGACCTTGTTAAACATGTTTGTTTCTGCTTTTAATTACTGCCCACTGGTTTTTGTGTATTGTTTACTGATATTGGGTGCCTGCCATTTAAACACTGATAAAAAAAATGAAGGGAAACAACTCTGAATTACACATCGGATCATGATGAAGGAATTATTCAAGTTGAAAAATCTTTGATGGACATTGTATATATGTTGAGAACAGAATGATGTAAAACCGGTCAGATGAAAACCGATATCAATCAACGCCCTGAGGGCTTGGATTCACAATCCACACTGAATCAAAGTAAAAAACATGAAAATCCACAGGCTGATCAACTTTTGTGAATTTTTCATCACAGCAACTCATGTGACTGCAAGTAGTATGTATGGCCCCCTTGCGTGCCCTGGTTATTCACTCCAATACAACATCTGGGCATGTCGTTCTGATGAGTGGGACGGATATGGTGTCCTGCGGGACCTTGCTCCCAGAGTTGGATCAGGGCATCAGTGAGCTCTTGGCACAAGTCTGTCGGATGCATCCGATACACTAACGGTGCCCATAAGTGCTGGGCAGTTGGATTAGGTCAGGGGAAACGTGAGAGCGCAGTCTAATTGGGCGATCAATGCCTTCGTCATTCAAGGAAGTGCCATACCTGGCCAATGAGGCCTTTGTCCTGCACCAGGAGGAAGCCTCAGGGCCCACTGCAGCCAGCGTCAGGTCTGACCAGATTCGCTCGTAGTGAGGATTTTTCATCCTTTTGACCTAACAGCAGTTCAGGTGTAACTCGCTGGCTGTACAATGGGAGGTTCTTGTGAGACGCCTGCCAAGGTCGCTTCTCCAGAATCAGTCAACGTGACCCACCACCAAACCGCTCATGCTGGATGATGGCAGCATAACAGTTTCACACGGCGTTCCAGACTCTTTGCACGCCTGTTAGCATAGTGCTCAGTGTGAACTGCATCTCATTCTGTGAAGAGAACGGGGCGCCAGTGCGGACCCTGCCCAAATTCTGGTGTTGTCTGGCTGATTCCAATCGAGCCTGCTACGAAGGTCAGTGCTGGCTGTGAGCACAGGTCCCTCTAGAGATGTGGGGCCCTAACGCCACCCTCATGGAGTCTGTTTCTGACAGTTTGGTCAGAAACATGCACACCAAGTCGCCTGCTGGAGGTCATGTTGTAAGGCTCTGGCAGTGCTCCTCCTGTCCTCCTCCATAAAGGAGCAGGTAACCGGGTCCTGCTGCTGGCTGATACCCCTTCTCACCGCCCTGTCCCAGCTCTCCTTGTGTAACGGCCGGTTTCCTGGTATCTCCACCATGCTCTTGACACTGTGCTGGGAACACAGCAAGACCTTGCGACCGTTGGCAACTTGTGCAACCTGACTGGGCTGCAGGCACCGCCTCATGCTGCCAGGAGTGACAAGGACAATAGCAAAACACAAACTAGAGAAGAATCAGTCAGGAAGGATCAGGAAGAGAGCAACTGTCTGTGGCCACACATGTAAAACGCATTCGATTTTTGGGCTTGTCTTGCTGTTGCTCTCTCCATTGCACCTTTTGTCACTTTCATTTGCATCCGAAGCAGGTGAAACTGATTCACAATCAATTTGTGCTTTCCTAAATGAGAGATGTTATCCCTGAAAGTTTTCACTGTGACTGGTTGTTATACTGTTATGATTAAGTATTCCCTTCAATTTTTTAAGCAGTGTAGTATCTTTTCTTTTGTTTAGTGTAGGCCCCAGCCCTTAGGCTGTTAAGCCTTGCCGGTGCCGTGTGTGTATCTCGGGCGGTGGTGTGTGGTGAGGCTGCTCTGGTAACTCTCCCTCTCCACTAGTACCTGCACTTCCCTGGCTTCTACTTACATGCTTCTTCTTATTAAGTTAAGGTTCTTACTGCTTGCTCCAATTTTAAGCAACTTTTAAACTAATCTGTAGTTTTTTTAGAGCCATTGGTAAATACTTAGTGAGGTCAGAAACTGTATGTTGTTGTAGTAAGTGTTAATAAACATTCACATCCTTGCCTCAGTACAACACGTGTTACTGGAGGATACCTCTAGAGGTCACACAAGAGCGCTCAGACCATAAAGAACAACTGCATTTGCATGATGGAAACAATAAAGATGGCGAACTCTTGAGGAAGTTGCTATTGTGTTCATTCTGAGGTCATCGCAAGAAAAAATTGCATCGACACCACTGTGGAATGGTACGTAAGTTTCCCTTACATGACAAGCACATTGTGACCATGGCAAGTTTCTCTCTTTTGCAAATGTGAGAAATCAATGAGAAGCAACAGCAATATTTTCAAATGTCTGCCTAGAGTAGGATTAGCTCTGCTCAATACACACACAACACACACACTGAGTCTGTTAGTTCAGCAGAGGAGCTTGCCGTTACCCTTTGCTTTGTCAGGTGGACGTAGTCCAGCAAAGCTATGTGGACTGCTCTAAAGGATGAGGTTGTGACTCTCCCAATGAAGATTCGGTGGAAAGCAGATCCAGAAAGATTTTTGCAGTTTGTGGAACTATTCCAATTAGACGGTAAATAGTTTGTACCCAAGCCAACAGTAGAAGAGTAAGACTTTGTAATGATTTATGATGGACCTCTCAAATTGATGCTAATCCCCAAAATTGTGTGCAAAATAGGCTTTATAAATATGAGGGGAATTTGTGCAGCATTTGTAAGAGTGAAATTGGGGAACAAAAAGATCAGAAGAAGGGAAGTGGAGTGAGATCTCTCCTGTGCAGCCTGCCAAAAAGTGTACCACAACATATGTGGAGGAAAACGAACTGATTGATGATGATGATGAATCATACCAGGTACAGGTTTACAGTTGTGGACATACAGTCATACGGTGGTGATGGTGATGCTGGGGTGGTTTCAAGAAGTGCTTTTGGTCCGAGTTTATTCCAGGACAAGCTTCCCTGCCACCTCCATCTGCTCTACCTGAGAGTTAAGTACTGGAGCCCCCCGTCCTCATAGGCAGATGAAGCCTTTCCACTGAAGGTCAACTTCATGTGACTAGAGTTTGTATAGCGCCTATACAATTCGTCACACAAGTTGAATATAATATGAAATTTAAATGAATTAATGAAATGAATGGGCAGTATTATACTGTGTTATATTTGTGTCATTCATTGTTACTACATTACCATACTTAATGCAATCTCCTCACTATTCATTATCTAACAGGGACTAATCTCACTGCTGAACAGCAGGTGTACAAACTACCTCCACTCCAGAGCATGGCGGGTGGTTTGAAAAATGCCTTTGGCATCATGTTGAGGGAGCTCTGAAGAAACATGGTGATGTAATTACCAAAGCTGCTGTTTGCCATTGTTGTCCATGCTGATGTGCAACAACAATAGACGTCACATCCCCATACTGCCCTTAGCATTCATATGCATATTGCATCTTGTGTATGAGTAGGAATGGCACACACCCATTTTCTTTTTTTTAAAGTATATTTTTTTTTTGGGCTTTTGACAGGATAGTAGAGAGAAAGCAGGAAATGGGGAGGCAGAGAGAGGGGGAATGACATGCAGTAAAGGGCCGTCCGATGCAGGAATCGAACCGGGGCCTGCTGCACGGCGTGGGACTGTAGCCTCTGCATAATGGGGCGCCTGCTTCAACCCACTGTGGCCACTCGACGCCCCCACTACCCCATTTTCTTGACTGCACCTGGTGCTACTCTGATTGCCTGGAGCTGACAATAATATTTTACAATGTCCGGATGCAGACTGTGAGCTGAAACACTTTCACAACACTGGTAAGCCCATTTATTAAAGGCTTTTTAATTTCTGTAGTGTGTCTTGGTATTTTTATGTTAGGACTTATTGATCACAAAGCACAGTACAAGTCTATCCTCTCTCCTTTTTCAGTTTTATGATATTTCCTTGGAGCTTGATGTTTTGTTGTAACAGAGCTCTTCTTCAGGAAACAGCAGGAAGTCAGGCAGGACTCTCTGCAAAGAGTTCTTACATGCTGTGAAGTCTCATGGAGAAAACGGAATGTTTTGTCCCTAAGGATATGTTGTAAAGATCAGTTTGTTGAACATGTGTCAACTCTAACCTTTCCCAGGGAGTTAAAATGTGTCAATGAAGCAACATCCTGATTACAACTCTTTAGATGTAAGGGCTAAAGCTATATGGTGGGTGCAGGAGGGAATGCCAGAGGAGCTTAGAGGTATGAACTCTCAGCCCCTCTTTTAGGCGCCTGCAGCGATGTGGGGAGGTGATGACCTTTAGTACAGGTAGCACAGATGAAGAGCTTAAGCATAATGTTACAGGTGCAGCAGGAACAAACTAACCAGTTTACAGCAGAGTTCGTTGGCGTTACAAGCAGCACGAGGTCAATAGCTTTATATCAAATGTGCTAACAGTGTCATATGCATATATTGTCAGAAACCAGGGGCCTCGTGTACAAACCTTTGGTATGCACAAAAACATTGCCTCAAGAATGAAATGAACGTGAGAAATTTGCATGTACGCCAGCTTCGATGTCTGGACGCAGTTTCTAATGGTTTTAGTCAGTTGGCGACACTTAAAGGTGATGCAGTCAAACTACTAACATGAGGAAACTGGTTTAACAAGTCTGTCAGACCCATGGATCTTGTCCTCCTCACAACGCCTTATTGGAAGCATAACACTCCACGTGTATGCAATTAAATAAGTCTACATAAAAGCATGCGCAAAAAGAATGCAATAACATGTCCTAATAAACAATGGCAGCTTGGACTTAGAGGAAATAGCGAAATGGAAGAATTTAGAAGGGAACAGGAATTTAGAGACCAAAACAGACTTTTTGGGCCCTTGATGATGACTGATGTATCGGTCGTTTAAGATTTCCTAGAGCAGTCCTTCTTGGAACCGTGCTGGGTTGGGTCCAGCTTTGGAGAGGAGACATGGTGAGGAGTTATTGTCTCTATTCCCTTACAAGTGCTGACCGCACTGGGTTTCGAGATGGGGTTTCAAGAGAGAACAGGCAGACCAGTCTACACTATGCCAGTCGTCCTTGGAGCTGCATCATGCAAACTGTCCCGTGTTGTAAATACCACTTTATGAAACTAGCTGTGTGAGTCAGTGTGTAGCATCAAGTCTGCCCTCAGTCCCACAAAGAAGAACAACTTACCTCCAGAGCTTGAAAGTTACATTACAGTTCTAGACTTAAAAAATAAAAAGCTCCCGACTAGCATCACAGAAAACGTAGAGATGGATGAAACTCCTGGAAAGCGATCTTTATCTCCATCCCAAAGGACCGCGCTCTGACAAGAAACCACGTTCCCTTTCCCAACAGCAAAGAAAAGAAGAAAACGAGTAATCCTGGCGTGGCTTCCACCACTGGAGACAGCTCTTGAGAGTAAAGAGATGGGTTTGATGCGAGCTCACAACTTTTATTTTAGACTGGCGAGTAACATCTAATGTTGGTCTTTAGCGGAAAGTAATCATTGGTGCAACAAATGACAACCATACTGACAACATTTCAAGTGGCATCAATGTATGATAATGATGATGTTGAACATAAGTATTTAGTGGTTTTGGTAGAATTTTATCCTTTTCTGCGGTTGTTGTCCAGCTAGTTACATCAGTAATTTAAGGCTAGTTTTGTAACTGATGACTGTTAAATTGAGATTGTATGGATCCAGTAGACTGAGTGAATACATTGGAATACGGTTCACCAATTGTTACCTGAAGAGGTGGTGACTGAGGTGTAGAACAATACTGGGTGTTGTGCGAGGGGATCAGTGGCAGATGAATTGAAGGTGCAGGGCTGGGCCTTTACATTTCTCAAGGAGATTTCAGCATCCCTCTGTCTTTATCAGGACCTGAGGTCAGTACAGACACCTGTCCCACCG
>NW_019174497.1:8360865-8707129 GCF_002260705.1 Seriola dumerili | reverse complement strand
ACCAACACCAACAGCAGAGAGTGTACAGACACAGTGAGGACGGTCTTGGTTCTAGCTTCTGACTGGGACCTTGATTGTACTAATCTAGTTGGCAGTGTCCCCATTAGACAGAGGCACAGACGAATTTCTCCCGCTGACTATGATGACTTTAGGACCCACATACATCAGTTCAACAATCAGATTATCTGACTACTTAAATGGCAAAACCCAGAAGGATCGTTTCCCCCTTCCCTTTTATAGAAGAATCCTTGGATGTCCTTGCAGGAGCTCAGTAGTTTTCTACCACTGATTTAGCTTGTGTTTACCATCAGGTTCCCGTCATGGAAAATGAATGAAGGCCAACATTGACAAATGCCAACATTTGCAGCAACAGCTACGATACTTGAGGAATATGGTCTGGAGATCTCTGTGGTGGCCGGCTGGTCCACCCATGGTACTGTGTCTGAGCCCACGTCGTTCCTTGGCTTTGCCAGCTACTACAGGCAATTTGCCCAAGGTTTTGCCAAGTTGGTTGCACCACCAAGTAGTAGCTGAACTGGTAGGAAAAAGAAGGTCAAGGTGTCATTTTTGAATTACTTCATGGAACTTGAGCCAAGTCTTGTATCGTCAACCGTGCAAGCCTATGCTAACTTCAGTATCCCTTTTGTACTAGAGGAATGCCATTGCCATGATGGGCTTGGAGCAGTCCTGTCCCGGGCACAAGATGATATGGTCAGATGTATTGCCTACACCAGCAGGACCTTATACCCTCCTCACCCATAACTAGAGTTGTAGTTATAGACTATAGTCCATGACTAGAACATGTTCCTGGCTGGCTAGCATGTTAGTTGTGGGCTTGCCAGCTCATTGCTGCTAGGTAACTAACTAACCCTATGAGTAGTTACTATGTTGTATAGTTACTGCAATCACATATTTCGTGAAGACGTACAGATTAATTTTGCTGCAACACTTTCTGGTGTGACTGGCCATCAATAATAATAATGTTTTACAGCAGTGTGGTCAGTAAGCCAATGCCTTCAAACCTGATTTTCTTGTGATATTTGCTGTTAAGTAACTGTCCAAACTGTACAGAATATTTTGTGCGTGCTTGTTTTAACACTTCATTCATTGATACTTCTGTTGATGCATATACACAAATATGAAGTCATCCAGTTCATAATTTTATTTACATCCCCCAAAGTAACATATTTGGTAATTTTGGAAAGTTTGCATCTCACTGTTATTTGTGACTGGTGTACTGTAGTTCAGTGTGGTAGATGAGTTTAATTGAGTGCAAAAACCATTGTGCTGACCTGCCCCTGATGAGAAGAAGAGGGTAGCAGTGGAGAACTAAGCTCTGAATTTCTACTATTAGTGTATTAGTATTATTGCAATAGTATTTTATAATATGAGCTTGATAACACTAACTCAGTATTCTCATGGGGATGCAGTAAAGTCAAAGTTTGTTTTTGTTCTTTGGTTAATGCACAGGCTCCTAACAGACGAAGACAGGTTAAACTAAACACTGAGGTATCTAATGATTTGTCTTCACAGTTAGTGGCCAGTGTAGAAAGTTATTTATTGATTTATCTACCAAAGACAATTGCTACTCGCATTTGAAGGTGGCTGGGTGGTATTTTCAGACCTTGTGTGCAACCATATGCTGCTGTAGAATCACATCACAAATTATACTGTGTTTCTAATGTGCATTCAGTCCGGTTCCACTATGATTTGATCATTGCATTACTTTGTTATTCCATTACCATGACAACAATTATCACAATAAAGACATTGTTTTACACTGGGAGTATTTTGTTACAGAAGAAAATGTGGCTTGTATACTGCTGGGATTTGCATGAAATAAAAACCTTTATTTGCACATAGCATATGATTCATTTAGAGGTAACAGGAGGAAGAAGCTGTCCTTTGAAATCTTTGAAATCATTGTTTCTTCTCTGTCTTGAATCTGTCCCCTGTTCTGGAGTAGAATAACAAACAGTGTGGAAAACGTGTGTTTGACGCCATTATATTAGCCTCTGGTGTAAGCTGCATTCCTTCCCCTTGCATATATACTGTATATTGTACAAGACATGCAATGTGGGCGTCAGTGGGTATGACATTTGAAAGTATCAGTGAGCTTCTGCTGGCATGGCTGTAGTAACACTGATTCACACATCTCTCTGTCTCTGCAGGGAGTGAAAGCACCAGGGAGCTGCAACATTGCTGATTATACATAATGTTGGCAAAAGGAGTCAGGAGACAGATCAGGGAGTGGGCGTAGTGGAGGGGTGAAGGGCGGCTGCTTGTTTTTGTAGATGGTATAACAAGGTGAGCGGCTTATTCTGAATTTGATTATCTTGTTTTTGAGAAATGTTTAAGTCCCTTTAAACTTTTTGTAATTGTGTCCTGTTTTTTAAATAGTACAATGTCCTTCTCAGCTGCAAGTTACTTCACTGATATGAAAACTGTTTTACAAGGTAGCATGCCTCCAGTGGAGTAATGTTTACAATGACTGAGATTTTAGCCCAAAAGTCTGGTGCACACAAGTCAAGAACATTATTATTATTGTCGAGGAAAACAAAATGAAACAATTTAATTTCTATGAACCTGAACCTGAAAAACGTGTCTTTGTTAACCCATGACATCATTGTTGGTTAGGGTTACAGGTGCAACAGAGCACACTTGTAATGAAAACAATGAAACCAATGAAACAGGATCAAAACTGTCAACCAGAAAGGGCAGTGAAACACTGCCTTTAAGCCTGTTGTTTAAAGGTCCATATAGTCTAAAGGTAGATGTCCATGTGTTGTTTGATTATAAAGCAGGTCTAGGTTCTATATTAATACTGTGAAAGTATCAAAGCCTCAGTCCACAGAGAAATGCACACAGCCTGTGTTCGGAAACTGAGCCTTAAAACCAGCCGTCAGGACTTCTGGAACTTTATGTTGTTACAACTATAAAATCACTGCCCTCAGCCATGCCCCAAGCACAGCCTGCCATCCAACCTTGCAGGATTTGATTTCTCTGAGTGTTTACCTAAAATCTGCTATATTCTTATTGAATCACTCAGAAAACAGTCAGCCAATCAGAAGAGAGGTTCAGAGCGTCCGCTCTTCTGATTGGCTCACCGACCTGTTGTTACTAGAGCTCCAGAGAGAAGCCTGAGAGAGGAGATGTAAAACTACACTGAGATGGTTTTTGGTTCTTAAAACCACAAACATTTCTTCTTAAGAATCAACACTTCAAATAAAACACAGAAGAAGTGTCACTCTAAAATTAAGTTACTCTTTCACAATAACCTAATAGGTTAACAGCCAAATGCTATCCTCATTGTGTTATGGAACATGGGAACAAGCTTATCCTCTGTTATCAGAAAGAATTAGACCCATGATATTACTGTTTGTGTTATTGCTTTTATCATTTATTATTTATTATTAGGTATTAAGGTTTTGTTAAAGGCTTAGATAATTGGGAAAGCTAATGAAATAAGTCACCATCTTATGGATCTATATTAAAGTGTACAGCAGTATCACGTGTGCTATAATTACAACGAAGCTATAACAACGTTTGACAGTGACCCCAGTTTGACAGTGTGAAAGTCTACTCACTTTCTCTAATTCTGTAAGTAGGAAATGTTTCCAGTCTTTTGGACTGTCACATTATAATCTCCAGCTGACTGGGCATTTGGCTTGCAACATGGGTCTGTAAATCCAACTGAATATTTGTCACAGGCTAGTAATGTTGTGCAGTCATGCCTTTACCATCTGTGAAGCATATCAAAAACGTAATTACTGCTATTCTTAGCTCAGTTAGAGAAGAGGAAAAGGACAGGCCTGCAGCTTGTCCATAATACTCAAATGTGTCTGATGTCAAATGCAAGATGACTTCTCAGTTGTTGCCTCCCTGTTATTTTACTTGATGGGCCTGTAATCAGTTTTACCCACACAACATTACATGTTACTTTTATTTTCCTTCAATTATTATGAGTGTCATTATCATGGCCAAGTTTATAGGAGAGTATCAGCTGTACATGATAAAAAAGCGTAGGCCGTTGGTTCTGATGAATTGAGCTTTGACAGGTGTTCTTTCTTGATGAGCACCTCTGTACTAAAACACAGGTTCATGCAAAGGTTGCATGATGTTTGAATACATTCTAATGCTTTAGCATGTAATATGAACACATTTTACACTATACTAGGTGACACAATCTATGCTAATCCTGTAGCTCATGCTAATTTGAGTTGCATTTGGGTCCATGCTAATCCTTAAGCATATCATATATAAAAACTTTATTTTGGTGGGTCTATACACCCCATATACAACTGTTTAGTAACAGTATGTGTCACACTGATGCTTATAATATCAGTTTTAAGGCTGTTTCCATGCGCACTCCATGAGCTGCGAGATTTGGTGATCGTAGTGACGATAGATGCAACTTGGCAACTGGAGACATGGAAGACTACACCAATGGATCCTGACCAATGATAGCTCGCCATCCATCACAATTTCCACAATGTACATACATGTGTGGCAGAGGTGAAGTGCTATTTGTTGAAGGACCAGATCGCACCTACGATGCACGCCAATGTGTGCACACATACGCTCAAGGTTGTGGCCCATTTCAAAGGTTAGAACCACTGTTTCTATGGTGGCAAGTTTACATTTGTCAACAATAACAGTAATAAAATGTAGCTAAACTACGTTTCATTTGCAGCAGCACTGTAGAGGCAACACAAGCTGTCCAAGGGTGATAAGATGGCTTTGTCATGTGTCTTTGCAAATGCATCACAAATTAAAAAAAACAGCATCAGAAGAGTGAATAATGAATGAAAGGATGTTTTGCTGCCTTCTTATCTTTACTAGTCAACGATTGCTGAGTAGAAAAAATTCAATTCGCTGTGTCGCTCAAAGGCTACTGGAAGCTACTGACAACTTTTAAGGTGGAATGCTGGCATTGTGAGTCAATCAATACACCTTAAATGTCAATATGAACACTCTGACAATTCCAGTTGTTTTTATTAGCTCTCTTGCATGACGTAGGCCTACACTTCAGTAATGATTGAATCTTTCACTGCTTAAAAAATGTATATCAATTTCAACTGGATTATGTGAACTGTGAATATTCTATTTAATCCCTTGAAGAAAAAAATGGCAGATCCTACACCTGTGGTTAGTAGAAATGAGACGAAAGGAATTGACAGTTTCAGCAACAACATTATTCCTCTTTCACTGATGGTGATTTCTGATTTGGGCTCTTACTGGTCAACAGAATCTGTCGCTGAAGTTGGCAGAAGACAAAAACTCTTGCGGGTCGACTCAGTAGTGGTTAGGGCGCAAGTCCCTGGTTTGACTCCCAGTCTGGCGATTCTTTGCTGCTTGTCATTCCCCATCTCTCTGTCCCTCAACGTCCTGTCTCTCTACACTGTCCTGTCAAATAAAGGCATAAAAAATGCCCCAAAAATCTGGAGTTGCTAGTTTTTTGTTCAGATGTGATGAAGCTGCTTTCTTTGTCATCCATAACGATTTGTTACACTGGATACAAGGAGTGCTTGTTGTACTCAATAAAATAATTTTGCTTCCAGTAGCCCCATGAAGGTTGTGTTGGGCCATTTCTGTTTATTCTGACCCATTAGGCAGACTAAAACTCAGCTGTCAAGTCAAGCAACATCGGTGTGAAGCATCAAAACACATCATCCACTGAGGACTCAGACCGCCATGATGGTTTTAGGATTCAGTATTTTGGAATTCAGGTTTATGTATGTATGCTTATATTGTAGATGAATATAGATGGACATTAAAATTAATAAGAAATCAATAAGAAAAACAAAGATTTTTTAATATAATATATTAAAAAATAATAATATATGTTGTTTTAAAAAAAAATGCATATATAAATTCAATTTATATTGTTAAAAAATATGCTTACAACATGTACATACAATATGTACATATATAAATATGACTATAGTTGTTTCATATACAGCATGTTATAATTGTTATATATTGTTATATATCCAGAGGATGTATGTGATAATAATATGTCCCCTTATAGGTAATATATATGGTAACATCGCTCATATACACACTTATAAGTACATATATATATATATATTACATTTCTGTATGGGACAGATATGTCTCTGTGTGTTTGGTGGGAGGATTTGATGTGAGACACTGATGAGTCTGTGTTAGTCAGTGTGTTCGTGGGTGGCAGTGACTAACTCAGAGGATGTGTGGGCGTTGGTGAGCAGTTGTCAGGACCATTTGATTGACTTGGGTCCCGTCTGGTTTACAGCTGGTGTTGCTCTGATCTGATGAAAGACTGAGCTGCTCATGAGTTTCTGCCACAAACAAAGAAACAATATGTACTTGTACACTCTTAGATGTTGCTGTAGATTTAGCAGCACACAATTGTAAAAACCTACAGTTAAATGCCACATTTCTTCATTACAGTAATATAGGCCTACCTTAGATTGTCTTGCATTCTGGGTAATTTTTGTTAAGCGGGAATATTTTGAAGTATATTTTAGGCTTGCTGTGACCATAGACTGTCAGGCTGTAACATACCATGGCAATAATACAGTATTGCTGTAAAAATACACGACGTCACATCACACAGACCACAGGACTTGTCGCTGTGGATTTCTGCTCGTCACCAGACACCGCCACTGGAAGAGAATCGCCGTGGATTTCTGGAATTTGGGTAAATTTTGTTTATTTTATTTTGTCATTCAAACTTTTATCAAAGACTTTGGGATTTTACGTTCTAGTGTAGCATGTCAACATGTTTTTTTACTGTGGTATAAGACTGTGAGGTTAGCCAGCTAACGTTGCAATCCACTCCCACACCTAGCAATTTTCTAGCTAACTATGTGACTTTAGTGTGCGTAGCAAGTGCCTAACCTCTCAAAAATGTACAGTAAATTGAAAATTGTATTTTACTTTGTGAAAAAATACCCTAACATTATTTCATACCTAAATAATCGGTAAATTTGTTGCCTAGTTAGCTTACTTGTAGAGATAGATATGATGCCTCTCAGCACGGTGACCAAGCCTGGGTTTACGGCTTTGATAAACACACTGGATAAGCGGTACAGCGTACCCTCCCGCACATATTATGGCCAGGTTGCCATACCGGAGGTATATAAAAAATATAAGCTGAGAGTCACAGCGGAGCTGAAAACAGCTGAGTTTTTCCCTACTACAACTGACCTGTGGTCAATCCACAGCAGAGCTCTATCAGTCTTACGGTGCAGACTTCAACCTCAAAGCTCACTGCCTCCAAACTGCCTACTTCCCAGTCGACCACACAGGGGGAAACATTGCAGAGAGCCCCTGAGAGAGGGGCTCTCCAGCTGGGATCTCCATGAAGAGAACCATGTCTGCATAACGACGGACAACGCATCAAATATGGTGAAGGAAGCGCAGCTTGATGAATGGAGCAGGCTCCAGTGTTTCAGGCACCGATTACATCTTGCCCTTGGTAAGTTAGTATCGTGTGTGTGTGTGTGTGTTTGAGTTTGAAAGTGTGTGACTGTGTGTTTGTGAGTGAGAGTGTGAGTTTCAGAGTGAGTGGGAGAGAGAATGTGAGTGTGTGTGTAATGCTGATAGCCTTGTATCACACAACTAAAATTGAATGAACTACCCTCTTTCTTTTTATTTCTTTCAGAAAATGCACTCAAAGATGACAGAGTGTCAAGAGCAACAGGGCTGTGCAAGAAGCTGGTGGGGCACTTCTCTCACAGCTGGAAGAAGAAGGCAACAATGACTGAGGCACAGAGGGAGCTCTAACTTCCTGAGTACACCCTCATAACTGAGAGCCCAGCAAGATGGGGATCCAAAGAAATGATGATTGCCAGAGTGCTGGAACAGGCCAAAGCCATATCCCAGATATTGTCAGGCGACTGATATTCACACTCCCTCATTCCAACCTGGCAGGATATTGATGTTTTGGAGTCTGTTAACAAGGCACTGCATCCTCTCCTGGAATTTACAGATGCTCTTTCTGGAGGGGAGTATGTGAGCATCTCCTACCTCAAGCCAGTTCTCCACCTTCTGGCCACATCAGTCCTGGCTGAAGATGCTGAGGACACTGACCTGACTAGGTCGATTAAAACCAAGGTTCTGGCTTACCTCAATGATGAATGTAGTGACACAAACACCCAGGAGCTTTTGGATGTTGCATCGTTCCTGGACCCTTGGTTCAAAACGCATTTAAACAATTCATTTTTCATTTAATAAACGTTGCTGCCGTCTAGGCCACTACTGATACAAAAGATAAATAAAACTTCCAATAACAAATTGTCCACTTAAAACCAAGGACTGAGTGTGTAGCAAAGTGCTGATATGAAAAAAAAAATCAAGTATTATTTTTTTCTGTAAACCAAGGACAGACAAAGTAGCAGCAATAAAAAACAAACAACAAAACAACTGCTTAAAACACTACATGTTGAGCCATACAGACCCACTGTGGCTCAGTTTACTCAGGAAATCAATGCTACAGTTGTGCAACTGATTATCACCTGGAATCAACAAAAAACGTTTCAACAAAACTTCTCCCTTAATGAAAATAAAATAAAAGTGCATTTCGTGTACGGCATTCTGTGGTCTACCGTGTCTGTTGCGAGTTCCAACTACATGAGGCTGTATGTCAGTCATGTCAGTCACAGTTCATTCAACTAGGGACTGTCAGCATCTCCACATGGTCTCGTGTGAAGCAGATATTCCCCACCGCAGAGAGGATTCGCTCTGACGGGGTGGATGTTGCAGGGATGCACAGAAGAGATCTTGCCAGCTTTGAGAGCGTAGGGAAACGCCCCTCATTTTCCCTCCACCATATGAGAGGGTCTTCCTTTTTGGATATTACTGGCTCTGCAAAGTTCATCTGAACTTCATTTCTCACCATTTGGATCTTTTGGTCCACCTGGGTTTCCTCTTCCTCCTCACTCAGACTCTCAGTGTCAGATTGAAGGAGGTTGTCCAGCGCTGATTTCCCCCCTGGAACACTGACCTTCTTCTGTTGTTGCACAGAGTCACAGCCATGTATCCCAGTCTCCTTTGCTTTTTTGATGGCAAGGACTTCAACTGTCCCTTGCACCCTTGTGCCATCTTCAGCTGCCAAAAACTTTCAGACTTTCAGAATCTTTGGTCAATGGCAGCTGCAAGAACAAGTGTGTTGTCTCTCTCTGCTGAGATGGTCTTCAGACTCCCCCGTCTCTCAGTGATCTCTTGTCCTGCACTGGCCAGAGAGGCTTTGCTGTATGGTCCGTTGCAGCCCTTTGACACGCTGTGGAAGACATGAAGCAGTTGCGTACTCCTGTCCAATAAGGTAAACAGTAGCACATTCAAAAGGCTGCAGCCCTTTTAACCAGTTCTTCAGGCAGCACCCATTGACCTTGCTTCAAATCAAAGTGGTGTTTGCCCCTTGCAGATACTTCAGGATCAGATAGAGTTGCAGTGACTGGCCAGTGCTGTTCCAGGAGTCTCTCTACCATGTAATATGTACTGTTCCATCTTGTATTGACATCCTGGATCAGCTTGTGCTGTGCTGTGTTCACTTGCTGTTGTTTCAGCTTCAGTTTTGTATTCATCGTAATTATTACACGCTTACAAGGCTGTAAGTTAAACAAATCAGTCAATATATTACTGTGATTGAAGTAGTTAAATAAAAATATTTTATTTATATCAATTCATGCATCATCTAATCTAATCAACAACAACATATATTCAACATATAGGCCTGGCCTACAGGAAAGAACAGTTTATGTGTAATCTATCTAACACTGTGTTAGTCATAATATAGAATAATTTATTGCTTGTGTTTGTTGAATAATACAGAAGATAAGGAACTTAAAAAATAATCGCATATTAAATCGCAATCACGATATTGGTAGAAAAAATAAACAACTGGATTATTTTCCCGAGTCGTTCAGCCCTAAAGCCTTTGACTTAAACTATTTAATTGTGCTTGCAGCAGCAGTGAGAGATCCAATTCTGTGGCAGGCCGATTGTAATGGCAAATAATGATAATGTTATCATGTATGTTTTGTTGTATTTTGTTTTAACTCTAACACTGTACTATGGCTAACAGCATCATTGAATAAAATATAATTTGCTTTCTCATACTTCTACACTTTACGTGTCTGTCTTTGCACAGGGGAGAGGGCATCCCTGCCACAAGGTGCTGGTGTGGCGAATGAGTAGTCTGTAAGTATTATGAGTTTTTAAATTTTAAAATTTTAATTTTTTTGTGTTTTAATAGCTAACAGGTTTTGTCCTACTTGTCTTAGTGTGTTTTAGTCGGTTACAGTCTGTGGTCGGAGTTTCAGCATCAGTGAGGGGTGCAATCTTCACCAGGTTCCCATGCAGGCATCTTGGTTCACTTAAGTAATGCATGCACACTGGCGCTTGTGTAGAGGCAAGTGGATTTCTCCCAATACTTCTGTATTATAATTAAATCAGATGTGCATTGTGCAACAGTAGAGTTAAAGCTAAAAGTTGCAGGAGGAACAGGAGGAATTCGAAGATTGGGTTGAGTGCAATAGAGTCTTCTCTATAAGCATATTTATTGACTGGCATGATGTTGCTAACAGGTTTCTGGTGAGGATCAACCCTGAGGATGGCTAAAAATGCTCTGCCACACGGGGAGTGAGCAGGAGGACTAAAATACAATAGAAATAGATAAAAATTACAGTAAAAATACAGTAAAATACTATAATATATGCTGCAAATTGCATTACAGTAATTTATTGTAAATCAAGATACAGTAAAATGCTGCTGGCAAGTTACTGTAAATATACAAGGAAATTGTTAAGAGTGTACAGTTAGATGAGGTAAATCAAGAACTTTTTGTTCCACTTCTCTAATAATGTATCAAGTCGGCCCTGATTCGACTCCCGCATCGGACGGCCCTTTACTGCATTTCATTCCCCCTCTCTCTGCCTCCCCATTTCCTGTCTCTCTCTACTATCCTGTCCGGTAAAGGAACAAAAGCTCAAAAAAATATACTAAAAAAAAAAAAAAAAAAAGTATAAAGAGAGAAATAATAATCTAAATGTGTGTCTGTAAGGTCGAGAGAAGGCTGAGCGTGTTGCTGAAAATACCAGCACTTTCCTGAGTTTTTTTCTATTTAATTTTTCCTCTTATTGTCTATGAGACATTTACTTTCCTTCACGCTTTGTTCACCTGCTGCATGATGGACACTGACATCCCTTTGTCTAGTTTGGGAAGTAAAACACTCTCTCTCTACAGAGAGAGTAAAAGAGAAGGCATGAGTCTTATGTAGAAAAATAAACTCTGCAAAAGGACAAAGTCAAAGCCAGCCTTCAGAATAAACATTAAAAGCCTTCAGCAAAGCTGACTGGGAACAAAACATCAAAGTGTCAGTGTGTTTCAGGGCGCACACACTGCGGGCAATTAGTCTTTTGTTGTTCAGTGCTTTAAGTATAAAGTCAGAGCTTAAAAAAGTTATTAGCAACAATTTTGTTTAAATGAAACTCCATTAGTGCTTCTCTGTATGTTTGATTACAGCACAGTAGTGTTCCAGTCTGAAGACTAATCCAGGCTGTGTGTGGAGAAGTTAACAAGCCACCATTAGTGAAGCAGCATCTCTCTCATCTGTGTGATAATACTGCAATGAATGTGAAGGATTTTTAACTGCTAACAGCGCTTATCAAGAAATCCCTGTATCCATGCCAGAACACATTATAAACAAGGTGCCCTGGTGTTTTCTCATACAGTGGGTATTTACATTCAGTGTTTCTCCCCAAAATGCTTTGTGTGTGTCCTTAAGGTTCAACAAATGTTTAAATGCATATCCCTCCTCATAAAAAAACATTTGGTAATCCAACTCTTAGAAATACTTTAGACTGTGTAAATTGTGTACAAATATTTGTATATAAAAGTATAAAAATATGTTTATTACAGCATTAGTCAGTTGTCTTTTAAGTAAGGTTTTGACATGGTGCCACTTTTCATCCTACTGACAGCTAAGAGTGATATCAGTGTATAGTGTAAAGACAGGTACACACTGTACGATTTTGGGCTGTCCTTGATGAAAACCTGTTCCAGAGCCTTCACCTTCCAAAAGGCTCAGTCAGAGTCTTGCCTTGAACCTGGTCAAACATCTCTGGAGAGACCTGAAAATGTCTGTCCACCACAGTCTCCATCCAACCTGACAGAGCCTGAGAGGCTGTGCAGAGAAGAACTGCACAAACCCCCCAAATCCAGATGTGCAAAGCTTGTTTTATCAGACCCAAAAAGACTGGAGGCTGTCATCACTGACAAAGGTGGTTTAACTAATCTATTGACTCAAGCATTAAACTACCTGCTTCTAAAGCTTTGATCTTTTAATGACAGTAGCTCATATTAGAACAATCCTAAAGGATGATAAAAGTAACAAAAGCTCATAAGAAAAAAATTCTCAGTGGTTTTAATCTTTGCTGAAGTAGCTGGTTTAGCTTCCTCTGAATGTTTGCTCTTTCCGCTTGTTGGATCACATTTCTTAATGTCATTTTGAAAACATATTGCAATGCATATGCAAACATGTTGAAAAGGAAAACACAGATATATAGTCCCCAGAGAAACATGGGCGAATACAAAAAAAAGTTTACCTATCCACAACTATCATTGCCAAGGTTTCATTGATTTGTACTGAAAATAAAACATCCCTGCCAGGAAGACTTCCTTTCTCTCCCACTCACTTTTAAAATGCCTCGCACTAAACTCAAGTAAACCCATTCCCCTGCCAAGCCCATTTGCACCAATTGAAAATCCATTTTGCCATCTTGGTTCAAGGAGACCTCTTGCCCTGGAGAGATTTGTGTGTCTCCCAAAGTGGACAAACTGAAAAGGAAGCCTTTTGCAACCAGCTTAGACAGCATCCAAAATAAAAGCAGGGGTCAGGTCTTGTGGGAGATTGGAAATAATATCTAATTCTGTGAATGATTAGTTGACTTATGAAATAATTGAATTTAAGATGAGCAATGCTGAAGTTAATCAGTCACACAAATCAAAGGCTGAGGATGAAGACAGTTGGTATTCGCCTTCCTTGTAACTCTGCCACATTTTGACTGGCCACTCTCAAGTTCAAATGAACTGGCCCTGAGACACTTCGCTACCATCAGACAGCCATCACTTTCACTAGTTCTTACTGAGAAAAGAAAATGTCAATGTAATAGAGACTTGACTCAACAATTTTAGTATGCTGTGGAGCCAAAGCATGGAGGAGCAGTTTAGTTTATAAGTTTATAAAGGTTCATTATAGGAAATATGGGTGAAGTGACTGAACAATTACACCTTCATTATTACTGTAATGTTTTACATTCATTTAAGCCTCGCTTCCTGATAACAAATATCCTCAGAGGATTTTCTTTCTTTTTACTTGCTTAAATGTCTCTGTCCATGGTGCTGAGGGGCTGGACAGCACTATTTCAAAGCTGACTTGATTTAACTCTCTGTGAGTCATGCCATGTATTAAAGATGCATAAAGTACAAAGAGTGAATGAATCCTATAGAAATCAAAGCATTTTATGCTCTGAGTCAACACACACAGTTTATCATGAAAGGGTAGCAACAGCACTCAGAGCTTTTAGCTGGTGGGTGGACGTCAATTTAAGAAAGAAAATGAATGTACATCAACAACAGCTCTTCAAAGAAATGTTCTGTTATTACATGAACACTGCTATTTACGGTTAGCATACCTAAAATTAGCATTTTAAAGTAATTCTTGTGATCAATCTTGACTAAATTCTACTTATTTTGTTGGCAGCTACATTCACATCCACACACTGGTATTACTACCCCGATAGACAAAAGAAATCCTGCTGAGAAATGTGTCCTTCGTTTCCCTGGCAATGAATGAATCACACAGTGTATTGGATAGGTAGGTTTCTATAAATTGAATGCTTTAGGTGCATAAAGTACATACTTAAAAAAAATATTCATACAAAGATCCCTTCCAAAATGTTACACGATACATATAATACTTAGGTTTAGTCCCTAATCCAATATAGCTCTACAGCATCATGTCTGCAAGTAGGTCCCTTTAAGAGGATCCTCCAGGCCCTAGACCCTCGCCAAAAAAATGCACATCTTTATCAGGTTACGTTTGTAGGTGAACCTAAGATGGTATATAGACTCTCTACATTACTGCCTCTATTTGTGACAGTTAAACCAATCAAATCATGGTGGGTGGGATTCAACGTTCGCTGCTGGACCTGCCCAATTCTGCAGGCTGCAGCCAGATCCTCAAACTAACTGTATGAGCCACGTGTAAGGTCTCTGTTATACTTGTTTGCCAGGGCGTACATGGACAGCTGTGGAAACCACGGACGCGTAGTTGTTTTCATTTATACTCTAGTGGATTGTTGTCTGTGTATTTCGCACATGCTTGCTACAAATCAAATCAAAATGGTGACATCCATGCAAGAAGAAAAAGAGATGCGTTGTCTGCTGAACTTATTGTTTTAAAGAGGAATTATAGAGGTGAAGTTAGAGGTGTAAGAGGTTTAAATCACTCTGACTGAATTGTAATTGTGGGTATGTTTTCACTGCATTCTCATATTGCAGCACTTACTGTACCTTAAATGTCATCCTGGCATGAGGCCTTTCTACTAAGGTCTACCTCTCTCTTTCTCTCTCCCTCTCTCTCTCTCTCTCTCCTTGTTTATGTGGCTCTTGATATTTAAGAGGTGTATTCACTCAGGGCAATGTCACTGCAGTCTTCAGTTTAAAATGCTTGAGGAATAAAGAGGAATCACTCTCAAACAACAGCAGGCTCTGCTTCACCTGGGTAATATTGTATCTTAATTAAAGTCCTATTACACAGAAAAAAAAATCCTAATCCTAACTGAAAAGGAGAAAGAAGGACCATCATTATGTTACATCACTTTCTTTGTCTTTGTCTTGCTTCACCAAATAGAAAGAAAAAAATAATGTTGTTCACTTTGATGTTTTTTGGAAAAATTCGATCATTGCTCAGCAATAATCACCCACTGGTTGCAAGAAGAGTTACAGCAGGATTTTCGATTTACATGCCTGGGTACTTGGGGGTTCTTTATGCTCCATGAAGCTGAAACCAAATCATTCAACATGTGGAGGCCAGCTGGCCGGTGGAGATAATTAACTATCAACAGCTCTAGGTAGCAGCACGTACATACTATAATGATTTCTGCTTCAGGAGACAATTATAAGTTATGTGCATTTGTTCTCTATAAATTGAAAGTACATGAGTCTTCTCTCTGATCAGAAATACAGCGTGTGCGATGTGTGTGTTGAGAGTCATCATCTCATCTTAAACAGATTCCACTTTAGCCTCAGACACAAAGATAGAGGAGACCTTATGCATCTTTTTGTTCCTTTAATGCATTATTTATTATAATTTCCATGGCCGGCGGCATCAACCACGTCGTCTCTTCTGGATTCAGGGGGAGCAGCAGACGTGGATTCACTGCAATTTCCATGTCAAAACACACTCTGGAGATGTCACATAAGTGTTGAGATGAGATGAAAACACGAGAGGCTCAAGTACGCTGGAGTACTGTTGTGTGGGTGCATTGTGCTGCACTTTGTGCCCCCCCCCCCCCACCCCCCCGGCTCCACTTTGGCCACCATCATCCTCAATAGGGTATTTTCATCCACATTGTGAAGACTTGTCTGAAGCAAATGCATGTTAGAGCGGGAAAAGTAGCGTGACCAACTCTGACCTGCAGTTGTTGAGCATCAAATGTAAACAACTGCCGTTATTAACAAAAATACATTTTCAGAAAAGCGCTGTGGATTTTCTTTAAACCATCCTCCAGTTCAGTTTGAGCTACATTTTTCCAGACGTCCCATTGCTTTAGGCTCCACTGCCTCAGCTCAACATCATGTCTTAGAAAGAGTATGAGGATGGAACACTGAGGGAGGTGTAGCTCACTACAGCAGCTCACACAGTAAATTTACTCTACTGCCATCATTTAAAAACACAGTCATGTCATAGTCACCAGTTTCATTTTTTTAATGGAAAGATTTTTTCATTCTGTAATTAATTCCAGTTGTTTCATCTGGGCGATACTCTATGGCTTCTATGAAGCTTGCTCTCCCAGTAAAACACTCGACCTGACTCGTACTCATTTCCCAAGTGAATGGTGATGAATGGCTGTACCTATGATTCACGGTTTCCTTCAGGTTTTACAGTCAAAATAGCCTACGCGAAAACCTGACAAACTCAAATATTCAGTAAACTTTGAGGTCCAGACCCGTGTACACCAGGGGATCACCACACATGAACATGAACTCCTGTGAGTTAAGTCATTAACCAAGTCAGTAATTAATCTAACACACTTGTACATTACTGGATTGGAAAATCAGAACATTTCCTTTATCACAGCTTTACCCCTGAGCTCTCTCATGCTTATTTTCATTTGACATTTTCATCTTATCGTCATGACTCACCTCCATCAAACGACTCGCTGGCCAGTCCTTCAGGGGAATCCTCCTGTCATTTCATCTTCTTGTTGTTCCAAGGAGGTTTGAAGTAATTATCTGGGATTAGTGCTTTGTAAACAACGCTCATTCAATGAAGGAGGAAGTAAGTTTCTGATTGATATGTTGTCTGTTGATACGTTGGCTACGTCAGAGCTAGGTGATAAAAAACATAGATGCTTGTCCTGCCACAAATACTGACTCACACACATGTAATAATCCTAATATCACCTGCTAATACACAGGAAATATGTTGTAACTCCGTCAGGTTCATTCATGATAAGCTATCAACCAATTCATTTGGCCCTGTGTTAACCACCTTGCAGACAGAGGTGTTATTAATGCTGTGATCAATGTTACTGACTGCTGCTATTAGCCAGCAGCTACAAAATAAAGCTAGCAATAGCATGATACTAACATGACATACATACGGTGGCCCTGAGAGCTCAACATACTGCAGCTTAAGAAAACACATGCTAATAGACAAAAACACAACTATTTACGGCACGTTCTGTATTACGCATTTCGCCCGTTCCTGTATTTGGGTCTGTTGAGAGGATTTGCAGCACATGTGTTGTCGAACTGATGAACGTGTTTTCTGAATTTGTTTGTGTTTTCCTAAGTTGCAGTGTGGTGCTCTCAGGGCCCACTGTACGATGGTGCGTTCCGTGCCTGACGTAGTAAAACCAAAGGGTTAGTGCGTCCTGACAGAAAACAAAGATGTCACACGTGCCTCAACAATGCCATGTTGTTTTCTGCGCAGCATTCATGAGACAGTCCAGTCACACAGCTGCTAACGTGATGCCACAAAAAATGGCATAAGCATTAAAAAATATTTTCATGTCAGTAAAAGCATGATGATCTTCAGCCACACGTCTTCTAGTGCAAATGATACAGACGGAGGATAGAGTTACATCACCTGCTGGTTATCGGCTTGACTCTTAGCTGCACTGGTAGCTTTGCTGGCTAAAGTCTCATCAGTAACTCCTGAGCTCTCTCTGCTGATTCTTCACTTTAAATGAATTTCTCATCTCCATATCTGGTGCACAGGACGACCGCGAGCAGCGCCAGTGCTCCATCTCAGTGTGTTTTTGTTTGCTGATGTGGACTGTTGCTTGTCTCGTGGTGTTGCCATTACGTCTGATTGACAAGTTCATTCAGGAGCTTGTGAGACTTGAATGTCAGTATCATGAATGTCACCAGACACCTGGCATTGTTGCGTTGAATAGTCTGTTCCACAGGAAGCGGCAGTGGCTGGATGTGTTGTAGTTTTTAAAAAAGCATCAACACAAAAAAAAAAAAAAAGAAAGAAAACAACAGCTCTCCAGACAAAGCCACAGTGGGCCTGGTGGCTGCAGTCTTGTTAGTCTGGGATGTGGCTCCATCGCTGGGATTTTGTTGAGCCCAGGTGAGTTTTTCCAAATGAATTGTCCACTGCCTGTGTTTGTCCGTCTCTCCAATACTTCCTGACATCTCTGCCCTGTCAGTGGCAGCTCACTGCCTCCTACTGAAAATACAAAGCTTTAAAAATGCTCCAAATAAATGCTTTAATTTTTACAATAGGCTGAGAAACACTGCTCCAGAGAATATTTCCCAGCAGCAGGACGATGTGACTTAGTGATGTGTTTTGATGGTTTTTGAACACTGGAGCTCTGGAGTTGATTTTTCCGTGAGTCCAGTTTTGAGGTCATTATATTTCACATGGGAATTATCATTTTATGATACGTTACACTTCAACCCCAAAACATTTCAGGGGGAAATAGTGTACTTTTTGTTATAGATTGGATAATTTACCCAACAGTTTATAAAGTTCAGGTTCAGGTTAAAGATCAATGCATCAGTGATGATAATTCAATATATGATGATTATAACACTAAAGATGGTGTCATTTTGCATAAAGTGTAGTGTTACTGCAATTTTTCATTGAATACTTTTGTACTTAAATGTTTTTGAACATGGGACTCTTACTTGTAGTAAGTATATTTTTTGGGGCTTTTTATGCCTTTATTGATAGCACAGTGGAGAGAGACAGGAAATGGTAAGGCAGAGAGAGGGGGAATGACATCCAGTAAAGGGCTGTCCGATGCAGGAGTCGAACCAGGGCCGACTGCAGCGGGGACTGTAGCCTCTACACATGGGGCGCCTGCTCAACCCACTGCACCACTCGACGCCTCAACAATGGAATATTTTTATAGTGTAATATGGCTACTTTTACTGTAAATCACTAAAATCTCCTGCACACACACACACACACACACACACACACACACACACACGCACACACTGACTGAAAGGTGAGACAGTAAATCTGCATACCTCATAACACCAGGTCCATGTGCATATTGCTTAACACTCTCTTGTAATTCTTTTTGAGTGCTGAAAATATCTAGACCCTCCTCATCCTCGGCCACAGTTATTGCAGTCCTCACTCTTTTCCTGTTTCCTGTTTTGTGTCATTTCATTTTCTTTTCAGAATCGAACTTCACTCATTCCATTATATCAGACCTGACACAGGCTGGCTACACTTTTGTTGCTAGTAGTATTAGCAGAAATAGCAGTAGGCCTATTCATTGTTAGTGTTGGTCTTTTCAAGGAATGTGTTGAAAGTAATAAAATAGAATATCTCCAGTTTTATCCTTGAAATTAATTGAATGAATGAATTCGCTCTCATGACATAAAGCCGGCTGCTGTCTGAGGATTAACAGTTTTTCACTTCAGCACTGTCTGAACATGTTGCAGTGATTCTCCAAATCCAAAAGCAGGTCAAATGTGTCACTCATCAGTGACATTTCTCATTGGACTGTTAATTGTTCAGCACAGGAAGCAGTGATGCCATGTTAACTCGGGGTCAAGTCCAGTCCCTGGGCTGTGAGCTTTTTCTCCAGACACAGATATTAAAAAAAGATCAGAAATCTGTCATGGCTGGAAAAACACAACATCAGTACTGGAAGGTTGATTTGCCCAACCAGCCATCCCACTTCTACTGTTAACATCCCTGATAGCCTGTCTCCATGGCTAGAGACATCACTTCCTGTATGGCAGTGGAGACCTTTATCAGAAGCTGACACACACAAACCAGCAGGTTAGTATCCCACATAAACAAAAGTGTCAACAGGCAACAGGAGTGACCCAAGATCATAACAATGACAGAGACTTTAAAGCTGAAGTTTTTTATTCAGATCTAACGATAACGTGGGTGTTCAGTCGCAGAGATTTATCCCACAGAGAATCATCAGCTAAATCTGAAATCTCAAGGTGATAATATGTTGATGTCAAGGATATTGGAAAATCAGGTATTTAAACTGCAGCTTGACTGAAGGTGCGTTCAGACCAAACATGAAAATAAGTTTTACAAATAATGCATGTTTTCACTATTCTAGTTCTGGATTGTGTGCAGTCTGTTTATTTGCCTCTAACAGTTCATGTTGTGACATTCTCCAGCTGTTAGCTGGCAACTCCACATCAGTAGAGTCAAAAGCTTCAGGGTAATTGCAAAATTTTAGCTTGAGTGGAGGAGTTTTCAACTTGTGTGCATGTGTCTTCACCTAAGTTTGCGGGACCTCAGGCAAATATGTCCCGCTCACGTCCACCAGCATCATGTCACCTCTTAAATTCACTTTGAATTTAGTCTAAATGCAAGCAAGGCCATGTAAGGCCAGGAACACACTGGCTGTGTGGTGGCTGTGGAGAGGTTTCAATTTTGGCGCCCATGTTAATGATTTAGAGCGAACACATTGCCTGTGTGATCCAGAGATTTTTTACGCACACCATCCTGCAAAAACAGACAGAGAAAAGACCTGTTGATGTCATATTGATTAATTTTCATTCATATTCATTGTTCACTATAGCTGCATGTCTAGGCTGAATCTGAATATGTCACATGAAAAAAACTATTAACCATTTTAGAAAAAAATTATATGTCCAGTAGCTCATTAGTAATTATAATAATAACAGTAAATAATACATAATAAACAATAATAATTAGATTAGTCCACTTCCTTTGGCTGAGGTGTTGTATAGCCTGATGGCAGTGGGAACAAAGGATCTCCTGAACCTCTCTGTTCTGCAGCGCAGTGAGATGAGACGTTTGCTGCAGCTGTTGCTGCTTCTCTGTCCTGCCAGAATGTTGCAGAGAGGATGGTTGGTATTGTCTAAGATGGCCTACATCTTACATTGCATGCATCTCTCCACAACAGTCCTGAGTGAGTCCAGACTCCTGCCAAGAACAGACCCAGCCTTTTGTACCAGTGTCCAGTCTCTTTGTGTTCATGTAGGACATGCTGCTGCCCCTGCAGACTGCAGCATTTATGCTGCAGACTGCAACATAAAAGAGTACACTGGCCACCACTGACTGATAAAACATGTGCAGCATTTCACTGCAAACGTTAAAGGACCTGAGCCTCCTGAGGAAAAAGAGCCGGCTCTGCCCCTTCAGGTAGATGGCATTCGTGTTCAGGGACCAGTCCAGTTTACGGTCCAGGTGCACACCTAGGTATTTATAAGTGTGCACCACCTCAATGTCCTTCCCTCCAATGTTGACTGGCTGAAGGGTGGGCCTAGACCTCCGACAGTCGATGACCATCTCCTTGGTCTTGGAGGTGTTCAGAAGGAGGCAGTTCTTGTTGCTCCATTCACTGAAGGCCATTGTCAGATCCCTGTACTTCTCTTCCTCTTTTAGCAGCTGCAATTTAGTGACAGATGATTTATGATTAAGAGAAATCCAACATTCAGGTAGGGTGCAAACTATGTAGAGCGATAGAGCTAGGTAGTTGCAGCGACACAGCACACACAACGCACACAGTGTTTTCCCAGCGCAATGTTTAAAAGAGGAAACAACACATTCTTTCTTTAACCCCTGAAAAGTTTCATTCATGCATGATAAAACACATCATTGCTCAATTCACTTCTGTACATGCATAGATTTTACAGCTGTAGGACTTGACCTCCTGATGTGACCAGTGGCTTGGTGGCTGTTGTTAGCTCAGGTTAGCAACCTTTAAATGCTATAGCTGTATAATGGGCCTTACAGAGACACTTTACTGAGTCTTATAGTTTTTTATCCCCTAGATGTCAAAATTTGGGCACATTTTAGCAAAAGTTTTGAAGTTTGAAACGTGAATGGCAAAACATTTGGTCAACATTAAAAAAAAACATGTAGTTTTAATATTTTTGTCAAGAATCCTGCTAATCAAGACACAGAGAGCTCTGTATTTATCATCCTTCTGTCCACATGAAAGAAACAGTAAATCATGGAGATCCAGTTTTTCTGCCAACTGTGAAATTGTAGGGTGTATACCAGACACATTTTAATGTCAGGTTTAAATGTAATCCAGTTACATCAGATGTCTTCACAGAGATACAGGCTGTTTATTAATACCATGAAGAGAGAGGTGCAAGAGTGACAGTGTAATACTATGAAGAAAAGCACACCTTCAGTTGGACAGAGACGAGCCTCTACTGGCTGTAACTGTGTTTAAACCAGACTCATAGCAGACTTAAGTAGCTGTGTCACTTGAGCCCTGTGGAGACTGGAAATGCCAAACTAAGCGTGACATTTAGATCACTGTCAGTCAGTCATTCCCTCTCTTTCTTTTCCAACTCTGCCTCTACCTGCTGATCAGACATTTCTTCAACATTTTCCTACACATTTTGTCCATTTTTCCCTGCTGCATTTTTTGTATAGAATGTTAACATCACAATTGGATGTTTTTAGTCTCCTTGGACATCACAATATGATGTGGTCTGTCCTTTATGACATCACAGTTGGATGTAGTCAGTCTCTGACATCACAATTGTATGTTTTCAGTCCTTTGTGAAATCACTGCTGGAATTCGTCAGTCCTCTGTGAAATCGCAATTGGATTTGTTCAGTATATTATGCCATCGCAATTGGTTCTAGTGAGGCCTCATTGACAACACAAGAAGACTGGACAAGCTGGTCATAAAAGCTGGGTCTGTGCCCTGGCAGGAGTCTGGATTCAGTCAGGACTGTTGTGGAGAGATGCATGCAATGTAAGATGCAGAGAAGTGTAGACAATACCAACCACCCTCTCCACAACATCTGGACAATTGAATTTCCCCAAGGGGATGAAAAGTATCTATCTATCTATCTATCTATCTATCTATCTATCTATCTATCTATCTATCTATCTATCTATCATCACAATTGGATGTTATTAGCTCTCAGTGACATCACAATTGAATGTTGTAAGTAATTTTGACATCAATATTAAATGTGGTGAGTATATTTGTGCTGCTCCTTAAAGAGAGCTGTTTCAATGTTTGCCGTGTTGTTTGTTCAAGTAGACTTACTGTAGTTTCTCCTCACTGTAAAAGTCGATTCTGACATCAGTGTTGGATGTGGTAAATCCACTGTTACATCACAATTTTATTTTGGCAATTTTTTTTGACATCCCTGCTGTAATTGGTCAATCCTCTGTGATATCACAATTGGATGTAGTAAATTAATTTTGACATCACTATTGAATGTGTCGAGTATATTGTTACACCAATGTTGGATGTGGTCAGTCCTGTTTAACTACAGTTAGATACAGGACAGAATTGTTTTCTTTATTCATTGTCATGCAGGACAGGAAGGAACTACAGTCGACTAATCAGCCGCTCCCCTGCTATAGAAACATAGTAATTTTAGTTGTCAGAGCACAATGTGTCCAACGACAGCTTCACTTTTGCAGATGTGACAACCTTTTTTCAGTCTCTGTGGCCCAGTACAAGTCAGACACAGCACCCCTGGCATATGGTGTCCCACAGGGTTCTGTTCTGTGTCCTATGCTATTTTCACTTTATCTGCTGCCTCTAAGACGGATTATTAGCTGTTATAGTGGCATCTCCTACCACTTTTGTGCTGATGATATCCAGCTGTAGTGCTCCTTTAAACCTTATGAGAGAAATCAATTGTTCATCTTAAATGAATGTTTAAATGCCATAAAGACTTGGATGACTGACAACTGCCTTCAGCTAAATGGTAATGAGACAGAAGCCATTATAATTGGTCTGGAAAATGTAGCATTAAATATCCAGCAACATATGGGGTTGTTGAGTGGTTGTGTTCACCACAACCCCTAGAATTGTAGGTGTCAGTTTTGACCTGTCTCTGTCACCTGATAATCATTTGAACCATCTTACACGCTCATGTTTTTTCCATTTGAGGAACATCGCAAAACTAAGATCTGTGGAGACCATGGATGAGATGGAGATGATTATTCATGCTTTTATTTCTATTCATTTAGATATTGTAATGCTCTTTTTACCTGTCTGAACCAAACTTCTTTGAACCGCCTCCAAATTATCCACAATTCAGCTGCCTGGCTTTTAACCAGAAATAACAAGAGAACACACATCACACCAATTTCATCCTCTCTCCACTGGCTCCCCATCAAATTCAGCATCCATTTTAAAATACTGGTGCTCACCTTTAGAGCCTTGCATGGTCAAACACCCCAATACATTACTGACATCCTCGTCCCTTACTCAAAAACAGGGCTCTCGGGTCTACTGAGCAAAAATTACTGGCCCCCTGAACCTGCTATAAGACACCAAGGAGACTGTGCTGTTCAAGCCGTGGCACCCAAATTATAGAATGCTCTCCCCCTATTGCTGTGATCCATATACTCTTGTGATGTCTTCATGAACCAGCTGAAAACATTTTTATTCAGACAGGCTTTTGGTCAGTCTGTCTGAATGCATTTTTTTATCTAAAATTTTTACTTACTTATTTACTTACTTAAAAATCTGACACTTAAGGGTTCAATTCAGTCTCTGTCTAAAGGTCAGTTACGATAAATAAAATCTTACAGAATTTGATATATGTGACATACATCCCTCAGCACTGTATATAGGCTACACAGCCTATAGACTACAGTGAACAGTATAATCGAGGGTGAATTTCCCTCAGAGAAACATCAGAACAATGAAAAGTCCCCAACACTGATTATACAAATAACAGACAAATAACAGGTTTATTAAATGAAGATGGGATTAGCGTATCTCCATATAAGACTAGGATAAGGTCAAATTTTAAATCATGAATATTATGCTAATCTCGTTGTCTAACTATCCTCTGGGAATGATGATGAGTGATGAGCACTAAACGTAATTATAACATCACACAGATTATACAACAATATCAAACTGGTAAACCCATCTATAAATGCTAGATATACAAGGAAATTATAGAGATAATGTCTCAATCAACAGACCTTTTGAAATCATCACTGGTTCCACAGAGTCTAGTGTGTATATCCAATAGACTTCTCTAATATCTCCTCCTCTGTGAGACATTTTCACATGTTAAGTAGCTGTAACACATGAAGTATCTTCTGATTCATGGTTAACCTTCATATAGTGATGTAACAGCTTAACAGGTAACAGCTTAGTCTTCCTTCTTATGCCTGCCTCATGTTCTGCAATGCCTAACTTCAAAGTTCTTTTTGTTTGTCTACATAAACTCTGCCACATAGACATCAGTGCACATACATGACATTAGTGATATTGCAATTTCTGAAGCTATTATTTAAAATTTTTCTTACCAGCTCTAGGGTGAAAGAAGACTTTTCTGTTACTTGTGTCATCACATTGTACACTGTTACCACATTTATAATCGTCCAGAGGTAAATCAGGAAGTCAGGTGATCTGGGGTTTAGGGGGCAACATACACCCTACTACACCCTCCCTCTGACAGAGTGTTACCGTCACACACTAAGGGGGAGGGTATAAATACACCAGCATTGGGACCCAGCTCTGGGACACCCTCACCTTTCTCAGATGGAAACAGGAAATTTGTTGTTATCCAAAATATTTCAGGACATTGTAATTAAATCAATGTTTATCTGAAAGATAATCTTATACACTGCATTGACAAAGATGTAGGTGTCTGGGCAATGACACAGCACTCATTACATTCATGGCATAGTTAGCTTGTGAAAGGACAATTATTAATTGAATGAATAAGAACTCCAACCCATGCTTCTTTTTTGTTGAACATTTTTTTGTTTGCCATCTTAATCTGATTATATCGTCATCTGTCCTTTTTTCCCATAGTTCCTGAAATTATACAACACAGACATCATCATCATCAAAGTCAAGCAAAAATAAAACACATGTAGGCTACTGTTTTTTTCTGGCACGAAAATATCTCACCACGCAGAACTCACATTAGTAGCTATGTGGTATTTCATCCGTGCGGTTTGTGAGCCTGCATCAACGCAGGCTCAGTGTTGGAGGGCTTTATAACCCACTCACACTTAAGGATAATTGGTTTCGAATGACACTTAATGTGGCGGACCCTCCACATGAATGTGCAAACAGAGCGAGAGTGGGCAGGGAGGTGGGGGGGGGTTGTAGGGGCATTGGTGTGTTGGTCTTTTAGAACTAAAAAGTGGAGGCTGAGTCATAAAGTCTTGTAGTTTGCTTGTGGATTATAGGCCATGGAGAACATGAAGGATACAGGCTCACTTTAGGAGCTAATGGAGTCTCTCTTTGTGTTTAAAGCCTTTCACAAATGCTGCATAAATATGTCTCTCTTTATAACCTCTGATCTAGATCTTTGGCTTCGTTCATAATAACTATAACAATAACTGAATTTACATCTGATCAACGATATCAACGATATGTTGTGTTTCACTAGTTTCTAGTTTATATGTTTCATCTTTGTATATAGTGTAAGGACGCTATAGGTCAGATATGTACAGTAAATACAGCAGTGCAGGGCAAATATATACAGTATGGACAGTGTGTAAATCTGCTGTGTGTGTGTGTGTGTGTGTGTGTGTGTGTGTGTGTGTGCAGTATACGGTAGTGGTAAGTGAGTGGGAGCCAGCAGCCAGTGAGGCAGAGGCAGCTCTAATGCAGGAGACGGTCACAGAGCAAATGTCTGGAGAAAGGTGTGAGTGAGGAGGTCGGGGGTGGAGGGGGGGAAAGAAAAGTTCAGTCATTGTGGAGACGGGGGAGAAGGTGGGGGGGGGGGGGGGGGGGGTCTTATCGCTGTGATGCAGAGTTGAGCAAACTGACAGCTGATGGGAAAAAGCTGTTCCTGAGCCTGTTAGTCTCAGAACAGAGAGTCCTGTAGCGTCTCCCAGAGGGGAGGAGGACAATGCTGCAGACACCTCTTGCACAGGACAGCCTCAATGGAGGGAAGTTGGGGGGTTTGGGGGAAGTTTTCACCACCCTCTGCAGAGCTTTTGGGTCTGAGACAGAGCAGTTGCTGTAACCCACTGAGATGCAGCGGGTGAGAAACTGTGGTGAGACAAGTCTAGTCTAGGTGATAAATGGGAACACAGTGGCAGAATTACCAGAAAGAAAGCTTCTCTATGACACATGGCAATGTTGTGTTACACACATTATGTCACAAAGAAGCTCCGATCTTCTGAGGCTGTATTCTAATGTTCCGCCTTACTTATCTAAACATCTAAGCTCGTTTTCAGCTCACTCTGCTTGTGCGTTACAGGTGCATGTATGTTGTGTTCCCACCTATGTAGGCTCATATTAGCCACTGTCTTGATAATGCACCATGAAAATAACTGAAATACTAAGACCAGGTTTCTGTTGGTCAATCTTGCAATGACTTCTGTACATTTAAAAGTTACACATCTTAAGTGAGCAGCAGGAAGGCCGTCTAACTGCAGAGCTACATATTAATAGCATCAATGTTTATCTCTGATCCTCTGTGGCTTTATCCTCTAAGCCCTGTCTGCAAGCCAGTGATAGCACAGGGAGAGCAGAAATCAGGGACACTTCTCACACACATTTCTTTCCTCCTTCTGCTACCGCTGCTCTCCTGATGTTCAGATTGCTGCTCTCCTGATGTTCAGATTGGGTGGCTCTCATCTGCTCGGTAGTCGGCTGGCTGGTTGCTTGGTAATCTACAGCAGGTGATGGCAGGGCTCGCTTTTTTTCTGGAGATTTGTTTGGTTTGCTCACAAAACGGGGACGACCCCCGACTGTCACGACCATCACATCTTTTGATGGGAGCAGACAAAGGGGGCAAGAGGCGAGGAAGAGGAGAAATGATTTGTCTTTCTCTGGGGTTTGAAAGGGCTTTTTAAGACTGTTGAAAAATGCCCCCACTGTGATCAGCTGCTCCACCTCAGTAGCACCAAGTATAGCCCCTGTTGAGAACGTAATGTGGTGCTGTACGTCTCAAAGCAGTGCTGCATGTGGTGGGTGGTGTTAAGGTTCATCACTGTGCCTATCGCTGTGATAAGTGGCTTTCTGACTTTGATGGAAACAGTTACAATCAATCAAAGCAAAACGTAGTGAGAGATCCTGGTGTTGCTGTGCTGGGTGGGAAATTTTTTGGTTTGAAATCTGTCTTTCAAATTGCTCTATGCAATTTCATGTGGCTTCATATGGCAGAGGGACAACGCCAGATCTACCTTCCAGGAACAGACTTTTATTAGAGGCGGGTCTCTATGTCTAACCGTTGCTTTGATGTGTAGAATTCAGTCAGTCCACCACTTTGGTCCAGAAATATCTCAACAACTATCTGATGGACTAAAATGATTTGTTTTACAGATACAATTTTTACACTACTGCTGAAACATAGAAGCTTAACCCGATAAACAACCAGGAAGTTGAACGACAGCTGTTAATAAGTAAGTGTTCAAAAGCATATGTATTGTCTTTGTAAATTGAATATTCATGTTCTTCCAGGAGAGGAGGAATTTATCCTGCCACACACACAGCAGCGCGCAGTGTTCGCACTCCTGTACCATATATGATGCATATGAATTGTGCATGAATGATGCCACCACCTGTAATGTTGGAGAACCATTCGAGAAAGCGCTGAGTGTTAATCATTCATCTTCACACTGCATGTCTTATCTATAATACAGAACCTCCAGCTCCACTGTTCCACATGACGTGTGTCTCCTCGTCTTTTATTTGTGTCAACAGTGGGTGGTGTTTACCCCACATTATTTATGAGCTGAAGCACTCACTCAGGGATCAAGGTGTGAATACTGTACGTACAGTCGGCCTGTTCTCAGCTCTGATAGACTTGATATTATGACTGATACGATTTCATTATTCATAATTATAATGTTAGATTTTTCCATTTTTAAATTATTAATCTGATTCAACAAAAGTATCTTATACCATGTTATTATTCTTACACATTATTATCATTACTGACTCAATTTCTGTTTGTGAGTTGGTCGTGGAGGGACGTGTGATGGGATCCATGTGAAGATTCAAGTGATGCTTGAGGAGGTCATGAACCCAATAACAACTGTAGTAACAACTTTATTGTGAGACCAACACATTGTGGTCTTTTCAGAGAAGAAGAAGAGAGAAGAAAGAACATTTAATAGGATATGTATGAAAGGAAAACATATCAAAATAAAACATACATAGAACAGTATACACATACACATACAGTACACGCCAGAGGAGTTTGGTTTATAATCATGTGGTTTCCTTGATTCCATAGTTAGAAGACATACATTTCGTTCCACTGTTATGCGGATGACAGTCAAATGTATGTACCCCTGAAGCAGAAAGATGTGTACTCTGTCAGATCGTTACTGGAGTGTCTTAACGACATCAAAGCGTGGATGGCATTACGTTTTTTTTAATTTTAGTGACAAGAAAACTGAAGTAATGTTGTTTGGATCCGGTGTTACTCGTGACACACCTCCTGTCAACCTGGGTTCTTTGGCACCTTATTTCTGTCAAGGCAGGACTTTGAAAAAGGTGATACATGCCTTTATTACGACTCATTTGGACTGCTGCATTGCTCTCTATGTTGGGGTTAGCCAGGCTTCCCTCTCATGGTTCAAAATGCTGCTGCTCGCCTATAATTGGAGCACGCAAGCGAGAGCATATTTCCCCCCATTCTAGCCGCCCTCCATTGGCTCCCTGTGTGCTTTAGCATCAATTTCAAAATTCTTCTGTTTGCCTATAAATCTCTAAATGGTCTTGTTCCATCCTATCATTCTCTGACCTGCTTCAACCTTATGTGCCTTTGCGGCCTCTCAGGTCTGCTGATCAGCTGCTCTTAATGGCCCAGAAAACCAGGTTGAAACTCAGAGGGGATCGGGCATTTGCAGCTTTGGCTCCCAAACTCTGGAACAAGTTGCCTTCACATGTTAGGCCTCTTCACTGCCTGTTTTTAAATCTCTTCTTAAAACGCTGGATAACTGTTGTTGTTTTTACACATGTTTTATGTCTTTTTTGTATTTTATTGTTATTGCACAGCATTTGGTCAACATTGTTGTTTTTTAAAAAAAAAAGTGCTTTATAAATAAAATTGGATTGGATTGGATTTAATGTGAGGTACTCCAGCTGTTGTATAGAAGAGGGGTGGTTTTTTTTTTACCCACAATGTTCCTCTTCACATGACATACAGTGGGTCTACTTTGAAAATGCTTTCTAAAGTTCTATACTGTCATTGCAAGTGTCTTAAAAATGTAAGAGCTATACAAAATAAAACAAAAAGAGAAATAGCAGTGAGATACTTTTGTTATGCCCCAGTCTAGGGGGGCCTAGGACACAACATGAACCGGCCCCATCCTCCCCAAGTCCCAAGCAGCCACAACAAAGATCAGTTGAAATATAAGGAAAATGATTTATTTACATAAATTTCTTATGAACATATATAACATCAAGATTGAGTTTAGGCTTCAGGGTGGACTAAGGCCAACTTAATAAACATAATCTCCCTGTCTGGAAACAAACAATTAACCTAACCCGAGGAAAACAAATAACAACCAACTTACCTCCCTAACTAAATAAACAAGAAAAAACCAGAGAAACAAAACTGGCAGCCCACCCTTACTACTCAAGTAAAACAATGAACTACACCAAAACAGAATTCTGCAACGAGGTGGCCAGTTGGGAGAAGAGGAGAATGAGGTCTCAGCCGGTGGCCATCTTGGCTCTTTATATACCACCGGATCGGGGATGCAACCAATTACCAATCAGGACGCAGAGCCCTCCCACCAATGACGGCACGGCTGCGGCACACACCTATTTGCATACAAATAAAAAAAACAGAACACAGGGCACACACACACATACACAACAGAGCACCCACAACAATATGACCGCGGTCATAACACTTTTTTTTTAAAAGCACATAAATAAGGGATATGGAAATATTTTAGAACTTATAAACACTGTTATAAAAAGTCATACCTCCCGGAAATAAACCTTTAAGAAAAATCTCTCTCTTTTCCCTGAGTAAACTGACGTTATACCTCTTTGGACTTCTGTAGCCTACCTATATAAAAAATAAAGATGAAAAGTTTGTGATGTTTCATTTCACTGAAATGTCTTCCAACAGATCTAGTTACATGATTCCTCTTGATTGAGCTCTTACGTTCTGTGATACACTCTTTAACCACCGCCACTTCTCTCCAGTCTTCACCAGTTATTCAGTCTACCATGTCGTATCCATGTCAAGGCCGATCACCTCATAGTCTCGTAGTTCTTTGTAGTGTTTGTTTGTAGCAGTAGAGTTTCCCTGTGCTTCAGGTTTAGTGATTCCTGCCACATCCAGATCCATCTGGACCGGAACCGGCTCGGCACCTCGACTCCAACCACACTGACCAGCCAGCCCCATATTCAACCCCATCCTCTTGCCTGCCCTGCTCCACCCAATCAACCCTGCCCCACATCGCCTCTCTACCGTCAAGATCCTGGTGATAACAAACTCAAACGAATCTGTGTCTGCAATTTGGCTTCAAACTACTCTTATAACACCTTTGGTTCTTTCAAATGATATGGTGGTTTAAAGATGTGGGATTTCAGGAGCAGCAGTCTATGTGGGTTTTACACTTAAAATTGCCTTGAGAAGGTTGATTTGTGTCACGGCTCTTTGTCAGTCAGATCAAGTCAGTCCTCTTTGTAATGTCCTTCTCTCTCTCTTCTACTTTTGTTGCTGGGGTTTTGACCTGTTCAGACTTTTTTCCCCTGGAAGTTGATGATGTTTTGCCAGAAATTCCTATTCTGCTTCTGACCATGTGATGTTTAAAGATGTGTATATCTCAATAGAATAGAATCAGCTATTTAATCCTCAAATATAAAAGGTATAAACCACACTGCAAATGAAAATGAAAATGTTGTTTAGGTATTATTATTAGAAACATGTACTTAAAGTATCAAAACTTGAAATACATTATATTAATGGATTATTGTCACTAAAGCTTATAGGACGAACCTGACGACAACTAAAACCTACAAAGACTGGACGATCATGAAGATGGTTTCCACTGTGTAGCAGATTGTTTACTCTCTGACGGTCAGGAAACAGCATGGACCTTAAGACTAAGTATTTACAGCAGCTTCAGAAACTATCCACGACCCCGTCACTTTCTGCACATTTCATTGTATTGTAGATTTTATTTTTAATGGATAAAATTGTAATTTTTGTGCATTGGTCTACACGCAATATCCCATAATGATAAAGTTGGGTCCCATCATTCACACTGCAGGTCAGGGCAAAAACCAAGCAATCAAGTCCAAGGAGCTCTCTGTAGACCTCTGCAATGAAATTATGATGAGATATAGATCAGAACAAGAGTATGAAACCATTTCCCAGAAGTGACCTAACTGTGACATGGAAGAAGTTTGGATCAAACAGGGATCTGTCCTGTTACTGTTGCTTAGCAAAACTAAGTAACCAGACGAGTTGGTCCTTTGCTGAGAACCTGCTGGAAGGACGTCCATCTCAATAGCTCTACATCAGTCAGGCCTTTATGGTGGAGATAGAAGCCACTTGGAGTAAAATACATATGACAGCCTGGTTGGAGTTTGCCAAACAGCATTTAAAAGTCTGAGAGCAGGAGGAAAAAATATTCTCTGGTCAGATGAGACAAAAATTTAACTCCAAGCACTATGTCTGACATAGACCAGGCACTGCTCATCACCTGGATAACACCATCCCTACAGTGAGCATGGTGGTGGCAGCATCCTGCTGTGGAGGTGCTTCTCAGCAGCAGAGACAGGGAGACTGAGGTGACGGTTCACCTTTCAGCACGACAGTAACCTGAAGTACACAGCAAAGACAAAGCTGCAGTGGCTTTGGGGAAAGTTTCTGACTGTCCTTGAGAGTCCCAGTCAAAGCCCAGACTTAAACCCGATATAACATCTGTAGCGGGACCTGAAGAAGGCCGTTTACTGACACTTCTCATCCAGTCTGACCCCTCCAGCAAAGAGCAGAACATCTCTCCACAGGTTTGTGTGAGACTGGTATTACCCACGCCCAGGAGGATCAACTCTGTCATCAGAAATAAAGGCAGACATACAACATGTCTAATCTCACTAATGAAGGTTGTGCTGACTTTTGTCTTTTTTTTATAGCTAATGTGAATCTTTTTTTTATAGTTTAATTAGTCAAACATTTCTGTTTTTCAGATTAATTGGCTTCATTCTTCTCGGGCTTTGGCTAAAAACAAATAAGTGTATTAAAAGCAGGATTTGTAATTACTTCACATTTTAGTGATATTGGCTCGAGGTGGTGTCATCCAGGTGCTCAGTGTAATGTCAGTCAGGATGTTCTTCTTGTGTCAAATGATATTCAGACCTGAACATGAAACATGTTGTGCTGTCTGGGGCCCGTCTATGTCCTGGGTGTGTTGAACAGCTTTTGTGTGTGTGACATTGTTGTGTTTGAGGAAGAGGGTGCTTTGGTTTGGTCTGATGAAGGGGTTTGGGCTCTGACTGTGAACACATTGACAGAGAAGGGGTTCATGATCATAGGTCATATATGTGAGCAGTAAGTGAACCCTCCCACAGAGTCTCCTCCTACCTGACTGTTGACAGTGTTCAGACTGAGGCTTCTGCAGAGGTGTAAGAGCTCCTCCCCATTTCTGTCAATCTCTCTCTCTCTCTCGCTCAGGATGTACCATCTCAGTTACAGTGTGGATTGCAGTCTGGAGAGACGGGGTTTTCAGCCATGGCGAGAAGATAGACCGATAGCGACAATTGAGTTCCTTAGAGTAGGGCTAACAAACACACACACACACACACATTTGACACACAAACACAGAATTCATCTATTCCTTATCACAATCTCGCCTGTCACCCCACAGCATTTTATTTATATCTTTTTCTCTCTCTGTGCTTTTCAGTGGTGCCTTTGATGGCCTATCTCTCAGTCCAGAGGACAGAAACAGCCGTCACCACCAATGAAACCAGGAAGTCATTTTTAACACTGAGTTGTTTGTGTGGTGACCATGAAGCTCAACTGGCATCACAGTCAAGCCATCTTTTATTGTGAGAGTGATGTTTAAGACCATGGTCAGGCATCACCATCAGACAAATAACCCCCAATAGAAGTAGAAGTCAGTTACATATCTACTGGGCTTTTACTTGAGACAGTGAGTCTGGTCTTCTTTCTGTCCCAGACTTTGGTCCAGAGTGAGACAACTACTAAGCTACTGATAATTGTGATATTTAGTAACGATGTTAATGGTCCATCAAGTTGAAACTATATTGAGTAATTCCAGCAATGATGCCACAGTGGAAAGAACACATCCAATAGTGATGTCCGAGAGGACAGAAAAAATCCACTTGTGATGTTAAAAAGGACTGACTACATCCAACACTGATGTAACAATATACTCGCCACATCCAATTGTGATGTCACAGTATACTGACATAATGTTTGGTTTGGTTGTATTTTTATTTTGCACCATACAACACCACCTTTTCATACATCCACTCACTGACATTACTTAATTACTAACTACCCATTTCATACATTTAATGAATATGTTTGGCTTTCTCTTCTGTAAGTAAATATGATTTATTCTTCATTTGTATTTCCCTCCGCTTGTCATGGCCTAAGAGCCGGGTCGTGATACTTGTCACAATACGCTGAGAATTGATTGTGATGTCATAGACAACTGACTAATTCCAGCAGTGATGTTACAATGGAGTGACCATGTACAATTGTGATGTCACAATATGCTGACAAAATCTAATTGTGATGTCACAGATGACTGACTAATTCCAGCAGTGATATCACAGTGGACTAAACACATCCCATTGCGATCGACCAAATATAACTGTGATATCATAATGGACTTCCCACATTCAATTGTGATGTAACAATCAACTGAACAAATTTAACTGTCATATTGAAAAGGACTGACCACATCCAACAGAGATGTCCCAATATATTCACTGCATTCAATACTGACAAAATGTATTTGTGATCTCATAGAGGACTGGCCCATTCCAACAGTGATGTCACAGTGGACTGAACACAACCAATTGTTACATCAGAGACTGTGACATCACAAAATAGATGTAGTCAAAGGACTGGCCAAATATAATTGTGATGTCAAAATGGATTTGCCACATTCAAGTGTGATGTCACAATATACTGACAAGATCTAACTGTGATGCCACAATATACTGAAGAAATCCAATTTCAGTTTCAAAAATGGACTGACTAATTCCAGTAGTGACATCATAAAGGACTGAATACATCCAATTGTGATGTCAAAATTAATTTACTACATCTAACTGTGATGTCACAATGGACTGACAAACTGTAATTGTGATCTCACAGAGGACCGAGAAATTCCAGTAGTGATGTCAAAATGGACTGAACACATCTAATTGTGATGTCAGAGAGTAACTACATCCATTTGTGATGTTACAAAGGACAGACCACATCCAACTGTGGTGTTAATAAGAACTGACCACATCCACCTTGGATGCTATACTCACCACATCCAGTTGTGATGTCACAGGTAACCTTCAACTGAGATGTCCAAAAGGACTGACCACATCCAATTGTGATTGGCTACATCCACACTAATGCGTTTTTATTTTAAAACAGTGCAGTTTTTAAAAAACAACAATCTCCATCCATTTGACTGTTTTAGCTCTGTATCAGAAATAATGAAAACGCATGACACATGAGCATTAATGTACAGTGGGCATGCGTGTGCTGAAAGTAGTACGAATGAGAAACAGCAAAGAGAGTTGTAGCATTAAACTGCAGGATTTAACTGCTTTAACAGCCACTAGCAAAGACAACAAGGTTAGCAACACTTGTAATTTCTTGTTGCATTCACCACTGGTAGTCTTGACTGATAATACCCAATCAGGAGGTGAACGAGATTGTCTCCGTAATCGTTTCCAAAAGTCTCCTTTTCCGCCCGTGCAGACTACAGCTCGACTCCAGAGATTTCAGCGGTTCTTTCTGAAGCAGGGTCAGTATTGTCTCTGTCTCTGTTTAGGGACTTGACAGTAGTGTGGATGCCAGACGTAAACCTAGCAAAAGTGATTTATTTTAAAACCAGAACATATTAGTGTGGATGTAGCATCATATGGTAATGGAGTGATTGCCATGAAATTACTCAAGCACATTCGAACTCCCAAGAGGATAATCCTTTTTGATTTTAATGACCTAATGTGTTGTCACTTTTACCATGTCCCTAATACGATGACCACTGTCACAATTTAACATTGGGCTGGACCCAAATACAGCCAACACACGGGAGTGAGTGCAAAACTGTTTAATTAGCAAAATAACTTACAAATCAGGTGAAAACTCAAAATCAAAAATACAGTCAAACAGGATACAACAGGGGAACACAACAGGAAGCCGAAGCACTAGGTGATACAGGGGAACTTGAACAGAAGCAGAGGCCGAGGTAACACGAGGGACTCAAACTGCTAACACAGGGAACAATAACATGTAGCACTGGTGACATGGACAGACAAACTGACCAAGACAAACGGAAGGACAGAGACTAAATAGACACAAGGGATGCAAGGGTGATTGAACACAGGTGAAACACATCAGGATGGGGCAGACAATCAACAAGGAGGGAAACAGGACAAAGACAGGGAGTACAAACATCAAGAGACACACAAGGAAACAAACTACAAAATAAAAAAGGAAATGGCAAATGTCCAAACAAAATCTCAAACATAAAGTGTCCGCCATGGCAAATCATGACAGACCACTGCTCCACTGGCACACTTCAGCTACAGAATATGCGTGGGTGTGAATGTCAGATGTAGTTCTGTACACTAGAGCACAGACCAGAGCATCTGTCCCAAATTCAGAGCATATTGACACCAAACACGGGCAATGAATGACCCTCTTCACCTGGTTACATTTTCTTATGCTAATTTGTCCTTGTTGCTAATTCCAAAGGTCTAATCTAAATTGTAAATCCCATCACCACCTTGTTGAAAAACAAAAAGTTTGCTAGTAATTTACATGAATACTTAAAACATACTCTAATGAGGCAGCATGGCCTCAATAATTAACATGCAGAATAATTTTACATCTATCACACACTTCTTTTCTTCTTTTTACCCTAATATTGTGTTCAGAGACAACATGAGGGGTTACAGCAGAACAATAAGAGGAGAGGACAGTGTAGGGGAGACTGGGGATGGTTGCAACAAAGTCTTATTTCACTAATCAGAAACATGCTGGAGTGATGACACTCATACTGCACATGCTCAGTTAGACCCTGCTCCCACCAGGAAGACAAAAGACACATTTGACATCTGCTGCTGCATTGATTGAAAAAAAAAATGTTTTGAATGTATGAAAGTATTTTTATTCATGAGCTGTGTTTTTGTCAAACTGCCATGGCCTTTTGCGTGAATTCATGAAAACTTAGTTTGAATCATTGTTTTGTTGACTTCTAAGTGACATGGTTATTATGTGTCAAGGTCAGTGTGTCTAGAGCATGATGTTCTGTCATGGCTGATAGGGTGGGGGACTGTTGCAACAAGTTGTAACTGTTCCCAAACTAAGCAGCCAAATCAAAACAGACCACACAACAGTATTTTTCAACATTTCTACTTCACAATAGCCAATATACACGGCTATTTCAGTCCCACAGCACAACAGATATGAACAATAATTGCTCATTTTAACGCATAAGAGAACATCAACAAGTTTGTTTTTTTTTTCATTTTGGTCATCCCTCTCATGGCAATAAGCAATAAAATGGATAAATTGTGCCTATTTTGACTCAAGATAGGCCTCTGTTCTATGTAAAACAAAAGTCATCAACTGCTCTTTGATAAATATTATTAATACATAAGTAAGTAAAACTTTATTTATAGAGCACATTTCGAAACCTGGGATACAAATAATACTATAATATGATTCTATAAATAAATAATAATATAATATTATTGTAAAACAATACATGTTTTCACAGGACTGTGCTTATAGAGAAAGAAAATCAAAAGTTAATTTGTGGAATTTCATGAATCTGTGTTGCAACAGTCCCCAGGGTTGGGGTCAGTTGCAATGTCTGAATTGTTCCATTCCATCTTTAAATTGTATGGGTAATTAGCAGTTTAATAGTTTGGTTGGTCTTGTCCAGATAGTCCAAATAATAGAGAAATGAAAAAAGTGTTGAAACTGTCCCCAGTCTCCCCTGGTCTATATCAACGAATGTGATCTATGTGTTCAGATTTACATCCAAGTCATCAAGACTTGAAGAAAACAAACAACTGCAAACACAGAGCAGCCACTCCACATCTGGATTCTGTGACAAATTTGAAGATCATGCAAGCTTCTGAAAAACACATATGATGCCAGCAAGGAGTAAAATGTAAATGTGTAGAAATCAAATAAATGTGTTTTCTTACATACATTAAAGGGAAATGATGACAACAGTTCTGAACACATACTCAAACAAACCAATGGGAACAGGATGGACATCCAGTTTGCAGCATCTCTCTCTCAAATTAAATCGAAGGCAACTGGACTTGTATTTGTCTGTGGAAGACGTTTCGCCTCTTATCCAAGCGGCTTCATCAGTTCTTATGTATTGGTCTCTCTAGTCCGCACTAGTCTGACGTCAGACTACTACTACTGATGAAGCCGCTTGGATAAGAGGCGAAACGTCTTCCACAGACAAATACAAGTCCAGTTGCCTTCGATTTAATTTGAGAGAGAGATAACTATGACCTGGACGAATGAGAACATTCACAGTCAGTTTGCAGCATGTACACGTTTGACAAAGGTGATGAAAAAATCAAAGCCATGTTGACAGCTCAAGACTCGAATATTAAACTTCAGATTTCCAGGTATTAACATATAAATACCACTAAAATGTGGAACTTCAAATATTCATAATGCTGCTGTGACCCAACAAGTGGGAGAAAAATTATGTACAGTATATGTGTATCTACAGGGCTGATAAATAAACAGAGAGAGAATAAAGAAGAGGAAGAAAATAGCTCTCTAATATTTTGTTTTTGAAGTGTGCAACTGCTGCGCAAAATTATGAATAAAACATTCACATTCAAATTCAGCATTTTATTGCCACATCATGCGGCGTGACACTTGCTAGAATAATTATAACAAAATACATAATGTTCAAAACAAAAAACAAGTATCTCAGCAATGCAAAACACGAAGCGGGACAGTAACACAGAGGGTGCAGACGGTCATGTTTCTGCTCCAATACACATGGAGCAGCCACACACTTCTTTTCACCAGGAGAAAGCAGCAGCAGCAGCAGAGATCCCACCTCGTTCTGACAAACCAGCAAGAACTGCTAGAGCAGAGACTAAGCCGTGAGTTCTGTTTCTTCTGTGGGTCAACTCTTCTCATTCAGGTCCCATACACTGTGTGTTGTGAATCAACTTCACAAAAGTCGTAAACTCTCTTTCAGCAGGTGCTTCATCTGAAATACAACCAAGGAGGTGTGCCATGTTTTCAATGCAGCCAAATAAACCTTCTCACTGTGGCTGCTCCTTGATCAGGATGCCTCCAGGACGCTTTCCTTTGGAGGTATTCAGGGCGCAAAACTGGAGAGGTATATTTCTCACCTGGCCTGGGAATGCTTCGGGATTATGGAATACATTGCTGGGGAGAGGAACATCTGGACTACTTTGCTTGACCTGCTGCCATCCTAACCCTGGACAAGCAGCTATAGATATATACATAAATAATATCAAAACCTGGGTTTGATTTTGTGAAAAACATACAGTAAGGATGATCACATTAAGCATGTTTTCATATCATTAATTTCATGACTTTTTTTAATTACTATACTCAGAGAATCAGCAGACTGCTGCCTGATACACTAAGTACATAAACTCAGATCATCTTGTGAATTATGCTGTATCACAAGTGACAGTAGTGCTACTAGTAGTAACAGTTACACGCACAGCAGTGTGCCACTAGAATGAACAGCCTGTACAAAAACAGTTGTGACTGAGAGGTTCTTCAACAAATGCTTTTTTATTGACTTAAGAAAGCCACTACACTGTGCATGCATGAAACCACAGACCAGAGAACATGGCACATTTCATCGAACAATCAAACATCATCTTTCTGCAACAAAACAGATAAACACTTTTAAAATCCATTACATTTGAAAATTTGTGATTACTGCACATTTAATTCACAACAAACCAGCAGCTCTCCAGGGCTTAACAGTGACAGAATTAGATACACACACACACACACACACACTCACACATGCACACACACAGACTGGCATGTCCAGGGGTAGTTCTGTGATACTACTATCAGCCAATCCACACACTGCAATTAACCAAAAAGAAAACATATATTACACATTCGAAGTCATTTCAAAGTGCATAGTACAGAAGTATGTGGGTGAGTCACTGTTAACATGGTAGAATAATTAAATATTCTGCAGTAGCCACTGGGGACTTTATAAACCATAAAGAACATTTCACTTGGCTTTACTTGAATTACATTTTTTTTTTTATGTGAACCCTTCTGATAGCTAACTCACACACACACACACATATACAGTGTACATCAAAATAGTGAAAGAAAGATTTTACACCAATTTAACTGTCAACCATAATACATGTTACAAAGAAAATGTGCTTTTTAACTTAGAACATTATAATTAATTCATCACCACATGACATGCTCCACCATCATATAGCAAACAGCTGAAAAAGAACATTTAAACCATAGTACATTAATCATAGGCATGACACAAAGTTCTACAAAAGGAATGATGGGAAAAAGATGTTTGTAGATAAAGAGTTTGTCATCAAGGAGACAGCCAAAGCAATTCCACCTTAACAATCTATCATCACTTCAGGATGATGATACAGTTTTGTAAGACAAGAAAGCAGCTACTGTCCTTGTGTGAACTTTAGAGATGCACTAAGCGATGTATCAACTGATTATGTGTAATGGGAAAAGAGGTTTCTAGTAGTGATGGATTGACATCTTTCCCCTAAATTCTATAGAGAGTTTTTGGCGTATTTTGATTATTTTGGTTAACAAACCACAAACTCTCTTTCATCATCTGCCGGTTCCAGCAGGATAACTCTGAAAAAACCCACTCTTCACTACCAGCCCAGCACCAAACAAGACAAAAACAGTTAGCAACTAGATGCTTAACTTATTGGAGCATTTAGCAGCTAAAGAAATGTATGTAATACAGTATAATATATAATATGTCATTGTTGTGTTTACAGCTTTATAGCCCCAAAAATCATTTAAAGCAGCTTTAAATTTCAGCACAGCTAACATGCATGTATGTATTTAGGTAGCATGTTTTGAAAAAGCAAAAATATCCTGTAAATAAAGTAAACTTTTGGGAGCATAAAAACACAAATACATTTTGAGGTCTAATTATGCCAACAAGCATCCAGCAGGATAAGTTGTAGGCATGCAGTGTTTTTCAGAAATCCCAGAAAAAATAAACAAGTAAAAACAATCTAATCACTATCAGTAACTTAAATATCAATTACAGCACTGTGCATCATCACTTATAGTAACTATAACAAAAGAGGAAGGAACAAAAACAAGAAAATGTCGGCCACATTTGCATGCAGTTTGTTCTGTAAAGTTAGACTCTTGACACACTGCCAACTAGATAACATTAATGCATCCTCATACTGACTGGGTCTTATGGGAAAAACTATTTACACTCACTTTCTCACATTAAAGATAAAGCCAGGAATCTAATACCACTCAACACAGTGTATAAAATGGACATCTGTGCTAACATGCTAAGGTGTTAGCACGGTGGAGCCAAGACCCGGCTGCGACTCATGACGACTGGTGTCAGTGTTTTCATCAGTTAAAGGGTATGCTGACTTATGGGACAAGTTTATGGAGGCAATTAACTGCCAAAAAGATTTGAATCTATAACTGACTAAATACATCACTGTAAAATGTATAAATATAATACCACTGAATTATATATAAAAAATATAATAACACTGGAATATGGAAAACTCAAGTGCCAAATATGGTAATGCTGGATAGAACCAACATTTTTCAAGTTTTTTTTATTTTATTTTTTTATTTTGCATAACTTTAAAATGTCTCTTGAAATAAAAAATATTTCAGTGTTGTAAATTCAAAGGTATTTTCAACATTAAGAACAAACACAATTAGATATTTGATTTATTATTATAGGATTCAAATCTTTATAGTCAATTTTTGCTTCCATACAAGTTCCCCAAAACCTAGTGTACTCCTGCACAAAATACTGGTTTGATATATCAATGTACATCAATATATCAGTGTACTGGTCACACAGAACATACTGTATGTCCAGAACATGTTTAGCATACCTTAGCACAAATAGTGGAGGCAGAGAGATTTGCTCCAATATCAATCATATCAAAAACTGTCATTTTATACGTTTTTTTTTAAATAACATGTACAGAAATGTATGTATAAACAAACAGAAGTAGAAACATGCTACTGGATCCACAGAGATTAAATTAATATTCATCTTCTCCTTTGAACCAGGGTAAGCCAGAACCAACAATGCATGCACGGCTGCAACAACAATCATTTTTAATGTACAGTTTACTTCATGGCAGTATAAGCCATGAAATTAACTTGAGCTGTGGATTTCATCCCTGCCAAATGACTGCTAATGAGTTCTCTCACAGCTAGCTAAACAGAGAAGAGCACATTAATGGAAATGTCAGAAAAATTCACTGTTATAAACTGTACAGTATTTTACTCTTAACACACTGAACACTCTCATGTTGTCTTGTCGGTAAGAACAAGGGGTGACTGTATGGATAACCATCTCACAACAAGATGTCTTTGGTATGTTTATAAGCTGATGGGTCTCTCGTAGTACAATTACATTCCTGGCCAATGTAATGTCAATATTTTCTAAATACATTTAATGTTTTACCATTCTGACAACGATACAGTTCATAGTGAAACAGCTAATACTTTTTTTAGTCTGAAAATATCAAGCAAAAGTTTACAGATCCCAGGTTCAATCATATAAAGGAGCAAACAAACAGGAAAACACCATTCCGTCTCCATGACCTCCACACCATTAAAGCCGACTAGCTGCGTGTCAACAGGAGGTTGCCAGGTTAAATCAGCAGCGACGCCTTGGACTGTTTATGAGACTATGTACAGGATTGTGAAAACATGATCGGTGTGTACTACTAAATAATGACTCTGATTACTGATGTTTTTGGTATTAATGATATTAAACATGACGATAAGACTGATGTAATGGTTATAGTGATGATGATAATGATGATAAACCCCACCCTTGCCATACAGACTATTGGCAGAAGTTAGAATTTACAGATGTCTCCTAAACAACTCAAGTGCAGACTTTCGGTAGACACTACAATTTGCAGATGTTCCCTCAACGCCTCACATTCAGGCAATGGATAGACACTAACTACAGCACACATCATCAGGGGCCCACTTAGGGCGCTGTTGGGGCAACAGCAATGCAGTGTATAGGAGCTTTAAGGGAGTTTATAGTTGTCATTGTAAAATGTGCCTATATGAGGGGTTCCCTTTTCCACTTGGGGGGCCTCAGGCATTTGCCTAGTTTGCCTCTCCTGACGGTGAGCCTCTGATCATTCCCGTTCTCTCTGATCACTGTATATTGTAGATTTTCAAATGAAAGATAAATGTGAAAATATACAGGGTACAATATAATCCCCCTGTCTGGCCTTTAACACTGTTGAGTGAAACACAAAATCTTCTACAATGAATTATATTGACTTTTTGCTCATGTTTGAGTCTGTGCTTGTTATTGTACTAGAGAAAAAGAAAGTGCTTCTTAAAGCTGTTGTTACTCAGTTGACTGTATATGACTATATTAACTCATTAATTCAAAAGATCTCTTCCTTTTTATACACAAAAGTGTGTTATATCAATTTTCAGTGGAAGTCAATGGAGATATTGGATAGGGTAAATTAAAATTGCGTCATATGCCATCTTCTATAAAGCAATTTATTCAATATTTATCCTTAATTTCATAACTGACCTTCACTTGGTTACAGGTGAAACAAATTCTAGGAATTCATTATGGTTTTTTTGAACGGTAAACATAATGCACACACTATAAACACTTTCAAATGAAACATGTGCAGCCTCTCTTTTGTGGCCAAAGAAATAAAGTTTCCATACCACAGTGTGAATAATACCACTTACTCTTCATCTTTCATCTACTTGTGACCTCAGTGGTCACGGCAGAATCTAACACCTCTGAATCAGGAAATAAACGAAGGTCACAGGTTTCTTCTCTCTTTTCATTCTCTGCTTGAGTAATCCACATCTGTTGTGTGACCAAACAGCTCCTCATTGTTATTATTTTATTCACATTTTTTCCTGTTTTCCGTTTATTGTATGTGTGCCTGCAAATTTTACTGTGGTATTATTTGAGGAAGGTCGATCCAAGTCCTCATCAGCAGTTGCCAGCGTCTCAGCTGGATCCACACCAAAGCTGAAGGTAGCTAAACTGATGTCAGTGGGATGGTCGGCTTTCTTGCCGTTGACTATCTCCTGATGGCTGCTCCCATTCTGCTTTGTAGACGGATCAGTGGCAGTGTTCAGGATGGTCCTCCTTACATTCTCATTGGTTCCGTTGCTGTTGGCCTGGGAGGTCCGGGGGTCTCGCACGGTGCTGAAGCCGCTCTGGATCGTTGACAGTGTTCTCTGATGTGCCTCTTGCCGCTGGCAGCGGTAAAGGCCGCGAAACGCACAGCGGAACTTCTGAGACATGGCGTTGTATATGACAGGGTTTATGGCGCTGTTGGCATAGATGCATGTCCGACAAAACAGGAGGAACCAGGCGTCCAGATAAGGAGTGGACACGAACGAGTTAATCAAAACTAAAGTCCGGTAGGGCATCCACAGTAGAGCGAACAGGATCACCACGACTGCCAGCATCTTCGTCACCTGTGGGGAAGAGACACAGTCATTCAAATGTTGCTGAATTTTCCCTGGGGATAAATAAAGTCTCTATCTATCTATCTATCTATCTATCTATCTATCTATCTATCTATCTAAGTGGGAAGGGGCCCACGGTGCTGTTACCACTTGCAATCTCCATAGTCAAAGATTTTCAACCTCCACATTGGCTACACAGGCTTTGAACAGTAATTTTAATATTGACTTAATCAAACAGCTTCCTGACATGTAGCAAGAAAAGGGAACCAGGTAGTTTTCAGGAAATGCTGCACCAGACTAAGATGCTGGTGAGTAGGTGATGAAGAGGACGTTAATGTTGTTTCTCTTCTTCTTGGTTACATGCGAGCCATGTGATAAGATAAAATTCTTAATGTGAGTATCTTTTGATCATTTATGGAAAGAAAGTCTCCAAAACAGATTCACAGAACACAGACCTGATACAGTAACAACACGTTAGCAAACAACTGCATATTACCAAAGACACTGAGCAGGATAAACTCTCCAATAGTCACTCTCCTTGGTCAGTGGTTCTCAAACTTTTTCACATCAGTGACCCATAAACTGACATAAATTAGACCACAGACCCCCATCTGATGAGATTTTCGCTTTTAGATGTTTTATTACAGAAGGTGTTTGAAACCCATGAACAAAGCCGCACATTCTGTCATTGTGTTACTTATGGATTGAATTATATTGAAAATAAATGATTCCCCTGATTGCTGGGAATCCCCAGGAATCCCCTCAAGGACCCCCACTCTGAAAACCACTGCTTTAGGTTATGCTTTGGTCCACACCTGTGATCCATCCACAGAGACACAGTGCTAGCACGGCTAAAAGGTGTAACGATGTAAGAGAGGAACTCAAAAGCATACTGATAACTTTACTTTGTTAAAGACACTGTAGGTCTGTAGTCGGCAATGTGAAGTCAGATGTATCGAAGAATTGAAGAGAGCCAACACAGGCAGGCGGTGGTCAAAGGCAGTAGAAGGTCGCACCAGGTCACTGCACAAGCAGGCAGGACAGAAAGCTACAAGGTGAATTGAGCATCTGGAAAGGAGCTTACTGACTGATGTGGTGAGACTAACTGGTCGTGAGGAGCAGCGGTCACCATGACAAAGCTTTATATAGCTGAAGAACTGGGTGTGAATTCTCTCCTGGTTTGGCACTGCAAGTTTCACTCGTAGTTTACATGAAATATGTAGCTGCAAAAAACCTTGCAGATACAGTTTTACTAATCATTGTCAATCAAGTGTGTGAATATTTCTCAAAATTAAGACCAGGATTCCCATGTTTACTGTCATCTCCTCTGCTCCCAGCTATTTTTGGTCTTGGTTTAAGTGAAGAGAATAGACATGCTACATGTGGTTTCCAGAGCCCTTTGCAAATCACCGAGAGCAACCCAGCAGCTTTCACACGAAATGCAACGGTACAATGTATAATATAATGTATCAGAAAACAATTTCAAATATAGTGAAGAAGACTTAACAGCGATGGTCTTATGTGTTCATGATAATGTAATTATGATTTACTGATGTGAAAATCTCAGCCTTTGTAATTACATTAATTGGTGAAAACAAATTAATGATAAGCTGGGGTTTCGAAACAGCTTTGAAAATCACATTGATATTCATCCACAACAATCAACGCACCGTGCAGGAAAGCAAGTAGCTGAACGTTTGTGCCAAATCTCCACAGCCCCGTGCAACATGAGCTGATGCATGGATATAATTTCCCTGATTAGCTCTGATTGCTTCATGATTATTTGAATCATCATCAACACATCGGATGTTGCGTTAGAAATCACCAAAGAGACTGTGTGTGTGTGTGTGTGTATATGTGTGTGTGTGTGTGTGTGTGTGTGTGTGTGTGTGTGTGTGTGTGTGTGTGTGTGTGTTCATTTGACACCAATAAATAAGGTGTGTGCCCGAGTGCATGTTAATGGGGGTTAACTGAGGCTTCTTAGCTAAATGACTTAATTGATTAAGATCTGTCCTTTATTAGTCCCACAGTGAGAAAATTTGCAATTAGAGAGCAAATTTCACAAAGGTAAAGCACAGGTGCAAAGTAAAACCACACAAAGTCATCAATATTTTATTACTATTGCTGTGCCTGTCAGCCTGTCTGTGGCACATGCAGTTAAAAATGATGAACAGCAGCACTGGTTAATTGTTAGTAATTGTAATGGGTCTGTGATTTCAGACGATGGCGGAGCTTGTCAGTCATTTTCTGTTGCTGGCAGATTTTATCTCTGGTTTACCTTTTAGTGTTTCTAGCTCAATCGTTTTAAAATAAGAAGCCTGGAAATTCTCAGAAATATGAACTCGATGGCTACATGTATAATATTGTGGCAAAAGACTGAGGCTAAAGTTGTATGTGTCAGTCTCATCTCACAATCTGATAATCCATACTTACGGTGTTACTTTTGTCTGTGGAAACTACAACCAAAAACTCCTATTAATCAAAACTATTACAAAGAGCTACATGCGAAATGCAAATAAAGTGATTTGCATCTAAAAATCACTACTTATATTGTCTGTCTTTTGGTTTGCATTTCTTATTACCAGCCGCCACAGAGGCCATGGACTTGGTATGGTTTTCACCTGGTGTGTGTGTGTCTTCATGGCAAAATGTGGGACACCTACTGTAGCAGGACCTACCACAGAGGCAGGTGTTTATATGTCTGTCTGTCTGTGGACAGATTTGTCAACATGAAAGCGTCACCACTGTGCAAGATACAGACATGAAACCTTACAGGTGTGTAGTTGAGATCAAAGTGAAGACTGAGTTCAAAGAGCATGTGGTCTGAGCAAGGACTCCTGAAGTGGGGGGGGGTAGGAAGTAGGGAAGGCGCCATCACTGTATCCCAGATTCAATCATTCTCATCCACTCAAACATATTGGATAAAACTAGAGACTAGCTTGTGATGGGATCACAGCAGCTGCAATGCCCGTCAACATGTTGATATTCAGTAGTCATTACTACATTATTACATGAGCAATAAAAGACAAACTGAGAAACACAAAGAAAAAATGAGATGCAAATGAAAAACTGTCTCACAAACCAAAAACAAAAACTCCTCCAACCTGAACAACCACACAGATCATTTTTTCAACCCTCTGATACGACCCAGAAATAACGCCCCCCCCACGGTGGCAGGTGTACCAGACCTCAGTTGTCACGGTTAATAAACACTCAGTCTGTACCAAGAGTGGTGCACCTGCCTTCGCCGACACAGTTACTGAAATAACGGTCATGGGCGAGGTTAGGTATGGGAAAAGATTGTGATTTGGGTTAAAATAAGTACCTCAACTTTAGACAGTTTGTGTTGTCATGGTTACAACACAAACTGCTGGATTCACATGCCGCTCTCCTGTGTCATATTCATCCATCCACCACAATCTCCTCCTGGCGTGGACTTTGTCTCTCCTCATACTACGTCACCGCACTTTTCCCTTTGCTCCTGTCATAATTATTACGACCAATAAATGTTGCCTAGCAACAAAATGTAACCATGGGTCATAATAAGCTGTTGCACAGATGATCTAACAGTCTCACCAAAAATGTTCGCTGGTTTCAATTCCACATCTCTTTGTGTTTTAATTAAAAGATAAAAGTAACCCCATGCAACAGCTCTTTTCTTGAATTGAAAGTGAACAATACAAGACATGGATTTTCACTTTCAACATTCTAAAAGAAAATGGGGACAGCTTCACTGTGCTGTGACACCTCTGCTGAAGCGTGGCTGCCTGTCGCTCAGCTGCCCCTGTTTTCCACAGCACAGCAGAAAAAAAAAATTGAAAATAAAGTCTGGCAGGTTGATACTAGGTATCATGCACATGCCTCCTCTCAGCAGAATGCTGTTTGAGATAAGGGTTTGTGTCCATGCCTTAAGCTGTGAGCCGCTGACAGCAAGCTCAGCAGGTAGATTAAAAAAAAAAGTTAAATCTGTGCACAACAAAGCGTTTAATTGAACACAAACGAGGCGGGGAGGAGAGCTTTCTAATTATCTCTGCACTGCGATAATGAAACAGAAAGTATCAGGGTGACATTCTGAATATGCATATTATGGCTGTATTATGTGGTGGCAGGATACTTGACTCCAGCATTACAAACAGAAATGTGTCTTTTGTTGGTTTTTTTGTGCTTTTTTCTTTTTGCCAATAACAGCTTCCTCCCACACTACAACGTCCCTGAATCCTCTGCCCACTGTGCTAAAGAATTAGCATTTAGCCTCTGATGCTATTGACTCGCCTGGGGCAACAATGACCAAGCTTCCCTCTTCCTCACCATGCACTTGAGGAGATCACAGACATGAAGAAACTCTCAGAGATTAAAACTATACAGTAATCTCACACCACACTGTATTAATCTCCAATCATAAAAGTGCCATTCTTTGGCATACACAAGTTTATCAAACTGCTATCAGATTAAGTTGGCCTATCAAATGATGAATGAAATAGCATGAAGTGCCTATTGAAGAACTGAGAGAGTGAAATCATCTGCAGTATTAAACACACTTCAATGTAAATCCCAAATCACATTATGCAAATCTTTTGCTCCTAGATGGGGCCCCTTGAACACATGAGATTACGATCTTCTCTCTGCTCTCGCATTGAGGGTTCAGTCTCACAGTGTTCATGCAGAGACACACACACAGTGACACAGAAAATGCTAAAGCTTGTAGGTCTGCATGAGAAACACTCAAGATCTATTAAAAACCTCCTCCAATGAAAATCCAATTTATAACCTTGTTAATATCCATATGACGTTTTCATATCATACAGGACATGTGGTGACTGAGTGTTTCCACCTTGAACTGCAGTGAACCAATGACAGTCTCATAAACACAGATTCAGACAGCCAGGGTTTCATATGTCACAAACATAAGGAACCAATCCTGTCAACTTGTGGGGACGGGGGGCGGGGCTACATAAATCTTAAACCTTGTCAGTAAAGAGAGAGAGAGAGGGTTAGCATTAGCACAACCACTAACACTGTGTCAGCCACTGCCAGTTACAAGCTAACAAACAACATAAACAAATAAAAGATGCTAACTGCGCTAACCGTTCTGATCCGTCTGCTAGTCTCTGGTTCTGGTCTCAACAGACTCCTCAACTGAGTCTGGGTCTGACTGAGGCTCAAACATGTGGCTGAGTCTCTCTGATGTTTCCTCCTCTAACCATCTTGATACTCTCTGCTCTTTCACCTGTCCACCTGGAGCAAGCAGGTGGTGGGCGGGGCACAAGGCCTGACCTAGAATCTCTCAATGAGGAAGTAAACGTAGATTTGCTTCCAGCCCCAGTTTTGCAATTTTTTTTTCACTTTTTATGTGGAAAAACATGTTAAACAAAGTAAAGTATTTTACATAGTTCAAAACATGTCTGGAGAGGAAGTTTAAATGATTATTGTCTGTTATTTGAACAACCTCTGTTGCTGACCTCTAGAAACTGTAGACACAATTCAACATCCAGCGGTCCATAAGTAAAATGCCCATTCATTTTCAACACAGACATTGTTATAGATGACTAGCAGTTAAAACAATAGCTTTGATGGGCATAAAATGCTCCCATCTTATTCATAATTACAAAAATGAGCAACTGTGTTACAAAATATTTGGCTCTTGTAAGCCTATTAAAAAATCTTAAAGCTGCACAAATTATTTTTGTATTAACAATGGAAAAAATGAGTAAATGTGTGAATGGAGAACTACTGATGTAGTTCCCTTCAGGTATACAGAAAGTTTTAACTTCACTCAGCTTACTGTTTTAGTTTTAAAACCTCAACAATGATGTGACCTGAAGCTGATAAAAGCAGTGAGAAATTCAGAGTCATCTTAATATGTTTGTATCGAAAAGACAATTGTAATTTTTCAATTCACCCAGTTAGCAGAAGAAAAGCGTTTGTGTGTGTGTGTGTGTGTGTGTGTGTGTGTGTGGAATGGTAGCAACTGTTTTCGGTGTGGGGAAGAGGGGAAACCGCAGCAGTGTGGGGTTGAAGATTATTTGATTGAAGTTGGTGGGACACCAGAAACCAAGAAAATCCGACATTGCAGTGCAGGGTCTTTTATAGGGAAAGGTTGGGAAACAGATCCAGAGAAGCCTCTGACCAACGCACAGACATGCTCGCCCTCCCGTGGCAGCGTCAGTGTTCAAATCCGGTCTGGGCCCGTTGTCCCTGGTGATTGGAGGCCACATGCCTAATTGTCTTGCTTTTGCGACAATTTCCTAAATACACATCATTTGTTACTAAGTAACTACTACAATGAATAAACATCTGATATCCTGATGTCCATGAGACCAAACATCACAGATTTATATAAAGGTGTAGATATTGGTTTAATATAAATATAGAACTTGCCCATTTAATCAATAATAAAAGTTATAGAAATGGTATTGTAGCTTTTTAAGAGCAAAGATGTTTCTGTATTTGGAGAAGAGTAGAGGAGAGAGGTAATCAGGAGGAGGGGTGGTTTGAAACCTCCAGGAGGAAGCGCCCCTCGGCTGCGTGTCTGTTGAGTTATGTGTTCAGTCACATATTATGGGACAGTTCCAACATTGGTCTAACAGTGATGTTGGATTCCTTTGCTTTTGGTCCCATTTTGAAGAATACAGTTCGCCACTCTTCTGTATGAAGTTGCATGTAGATTAAAGGAATAGTTCCAGAGGTGAAACGGCGGTCAGCGCAGGGCAGCAGCTCCCCTGCTGCTGGAGGAGGCTGTGTAATGTCAAACATGGCCATTCAGGGTCATTAGCAGACGCTGGTTAATCCGATCCCATCTCCTGCCTCCTCCAAGGGGCCTTAATTGTCTTGAACGTACGCACCAGGTCCTGTTTGATGTCTGGTCCGAGCAGCCAATCGTCTCGTGACTGATTTACAGCTGTGGTAAAGAAAATAATCCCTGATGACTGACATGGGGGTTTAACCTTCCGGCTGTAGCATGGAAGACACCACACCTCAGGCATATCTGAATGTAACTCTGATGTTCAGACCAGTTACATTCACTCTTGTATATGTAACAAAGTTGTGTTTTTGTGTACTTGTATTTTTTACAATCACTCATTTCACTCTTACTGAAGTATTTTTCTTTGCTATATTTAAAGTCAAAATCATTACTGGGTAAAAACAAAAGTCACATGATTAAGTTATGATGAACCGTGTGAGAGGTCTGCACCGCCTTTCTGCTGTTTCTGATGATCCCTGAAGAGACTGCAGCTCATCCAGCTCAGTGTTTATATTTCACAGTGAGAATGAACAAGCAAAGAAGGTGGATGTAGAGCAGGTTGTGGACTCACAGACTCACACGGTGACGTTCAGTGTGTGCGAAAATGACTGATGGTTGTAACTCACTGTACTGAGGAGAGCATCCACAACTACTGTGTTGCCTATGGCAACGTAGCGTTTTATTTCTGTCAGCTGCAGCTGCCGTGGAGTTTATGTTGTTTATTCATCTCCACCTTTTCTGCTGCTTTATTCTGCTGTTATTTCTATAGGAAGTAGCAGCTGTTTGATTTATGTAGCTTCATATTGCTACATGGACACCCACTGTGGTGTTGTAATTATCAGTTGTATGCACAGGCTGCAAAGTGCCTGACTGGGATTTATTGGTTGCTTTTGTGTGGGTCTCACCTGGGAACAGCGGATATGTATTGAAATAGCATTGCATATACACCTGGTAGCATAAAGATGTTCTTTAATTGAAGTGTTTTAAACATCATTATCACCATGTAATATTTGTTACTCCTCCCCTGCCTCCTTTTAAAAATGTAAGCTACATTCAATGTTCAGCTACGGGTTGATTTAGGTTGTGTGGTATGTTTGATTCATTGTTATTGTGTATAAGTGTATAACTTAAGTATTAAGTGTATTGATGTGTATGTTCAGGACACAGTGCTGAATGTCACTGATTATTCTGAGTCAATTTCTTGCTAAGCTCCGGCCTTTGCAAAGTTTTTTGATTTATGGAGGCCATGTTTTTTGACCGATCTTGCCCATTTAATAGAATTGTTTATCTCAGGCTCACAAGACTATAAATTAAATTTAGTGTCAATTGAGTCAGAATCCAAAAAGTCTATGTCACATTACTGTTTTTCACATTATACAAGTTCCAAAAATCCATCATGGTGATGTTTATTGTCAAAGAGCCTTTTTTGTAGAATTCATTGAGATGTATATTTGTGCCAAATTTCAAGTCATATAGACTCATGATGTGAGGGTTGGTCGGCCTTTCATAGTTTTTACTTCTTTGGCTGCTAATTATAGCGCCACCATCAGGCTGATTGGAATTCTTGGAATTTCTTGTGAAGGGTTAGCATTTGCACATACTTTCTAGTTATGGTGTCAAGTTTCATATCTCTACTTTGCTCCAGCTCACAACTGAGAAACAGCATAAGATGGCAGATATTGATGAAAACACCACACCAACATTCATCAATCAATATGCCAATATGCAGATTTTGGTTAATACTTGTGCCCAGAGCATGGGCACCAACACTGGTGGAGTTCTGTCCACCAGTATTTTCAGGTACACGTTTTTGGTATTTGTGGCGCCCCCTATGGGCCAGGCTAAAAATATTCCCAAACAGAGACTGAACTTATTTACCAAGATTTATGATGATTGAATGGTTAATGAATTATGGACAACTTCCTGCTAAGTCCCACCATTTACAAATCTAATTGATTGATGGTGGCCATGTTTTTTTGACGGATTTTGCGTATTTATAACAGAATTACACCAAATTTGGCATTGATAGTAAAAAAACATGAAGAAAGCCAAAGATTTCAGAAGGAATGTTTTTCAGCCTGACGTTTTGGCTTCCAAGTCGATACTATAACCACTCAAAAGGTAGAAATACAATTGCAAACTCATATCACAAAAAACATTACAGCGGATGAAGTATGTGACCACTTTTTTTTTCTATCTGTACATTTGGCCTTTCTAATGTCCTGTTGAAATATCACCATGTTCCTGCAGGACAGGAAAGTGGTCACCTCTCTGTATTTAAAATTACACAGGACAGAAATATTACCATGTGGGGAAGTAATGGCTGGTTTTAATTAACAAATTAACTGGTGCAATACTAGTGATCAACAAATCACAAATCATCAATGAGTAATTTAAGGTTGGTTATTTTGTGCCATGAAGTAGTTAAAATCATACATATTTCCCCTTTAACTTACTGGGCTTGCCGCTGCCTCAGAGGGAGACATGTAAGACTATTTCACCACTGGGGGAAATGTTGGTTTTGTGAGACGTCTCTCAACAAACACAGGGGTGGAGATGCAGAGATTCTGAGATTCAAGAGTGAGGAAAGATTTTCTGTGGCTGTTATCCAAAAAGGGTAAAGTGGTTGTCAGCCACAGACAGCATGCAAGGAATTATCTGTAGTGTTAATGGTGCATCATGACCATCGTGTTGGTTGGTCTCACTGAATAACATGTGCTTGGTGTATGGGTTTTGCATGGAATGAATTGCAGATTCCTGTTCACAAAAAAATCCTTGTAGACAACAGCTCATTGGAACCATTTGAAATCGTCAAATGTATTCTGCCACTTCTATAACCTAGTCAGTGACATAAAACTAAAGTAATTATAGACTTACATGTTTCCCCCCTCAGTGTTTAATTAAATCTATTTATTTAACAGACTAAAGGTCCAGGTAGAAAACATTGTATGCCCATGTCACCAGAACAGAGGGATACACGATACACTGAGGATGCCGATGTGAAGTTACAAAAATTGTTGGACACAGCTCCACGACTCCACACTCAGACAGGGAGTTCCATCCGACAAGCACTTCATTTGAAACATACTGAGGAACTTGGGGGTCGGTAGCAAAGCTTAAAGTGATCGTTTGAGTTATTTGACGTGAGGTTGCGGGAGGTACTTGTGAGGTGTTAAGGAAAACTAACGTACTAATGTACGCACAAGTGCACCTACGCTTAGCTCTGTCGGACTCGAACAGCTTAATCTGCAGAGTAATACATTGTGCGCTGTAGGTGCGGCAGTTCAGCATTGAGAGAATGTAGTTCCAAAGGAGAAGGCTGTTTGACGGCAGATAAAGAGGTGAAAATATTCAAAATGAAGCACACACTCCAACTGATATTAGCATTTTTTTTCTGTGGGTATTTTTTAAGTGGCTAAAACATATTTTTTTGTAGATGGCCCCCTCCAAAGCAGCTCATCACTCAGCTTCTGTGCCAGTGCTCGTCTATATTTCTCCGCTATAGATAAGTACCTCACACAACCTTGTGTCAGATAACCTGAACTCTCCCTTTAAGACCTGTTTAGTTTTCTTTTACGGTGATTCAGTTATAACTTTAAGTTGGAAGAAATACAGTAAAATGATTGGCCAATCTCTTTTCTTATTGTTCAAATATGTCATTATTTTTAGGCAAACATGTTGAAAACCCTCTGACATTCAGAGACAGATACTTCATATGCTTTTGCAGAGAACAGAAATCTCTGTTCAAATGCAATACAACTTTTGAAAGAACAAAATGTGGACACAAAGTAGTCCCCTCTGGACTAAAAAGAGCTTTGTCATAGTACTCCTGAGTGGATAAGGGCTTATGAAACTAGATGCTTTCAAGACTAAATAACCTGACAGAATGTGTTCTACATCCATGAGCACAGAAAAACCTCCATACAACCCGAGAGAGAGAGAGAGAGAGAGAGAGAGAGCAGGATAGAGGGGCTTTCTCAGCAAGAAGGCTCTTTGACTGCTCAGCCTGAGGGAAAGAAGCCATAACCGCCTCAATTGCCTTCAGGACCTCATAACAGTCGGGACAAAGAGCCAGCAAGAGGGCACTTTTCTGACGCTGTTAGGGGGGAATCATGGCCTATATATTTTCAGAGGATCACATACACAGCCACAGATGAGACCAGGGTCAAATGTGACCAAAGCTATCTCGGAGCAATTACTTGACAGATAAGACTAGATGTTACGACGAGAAAGGAGAGTGCAGAAGGAGTTAATGCGAGAGGGGGTAAATGTGGGATGAGGCACAGACCTGTTTCCTGGAGGAGAGCGCGCTCTTTGGCCGGCCCTGGCGACCCCCCTTCCCTGCTTCAGAGGGTTCCCGGCAACTCCGCCGCAGCGTGGTGGCGCTGGTGTCAGGGTGGTTGGGCAGAGGGCTGGAGAGACACAAGCAGCGTGTTAGCGCATTCATCCCACAGAGGAGTGACATGGCATTAATTGGTTGCTAGGTTTGGTTTCTTAGTTGATTGGGTTAATGTATTAGTGCTAACATGTGCTGTTGGGTTTCCTCATTAGGCTCAAAATCCAGCAAAAGGCTCAGCTGGTCGGGGCTTCTCAGTGCCAAATACAAACCTTTAGATTAAACCTGCTATTCATATTTTATGTCAGTGCTGGATGTCTTTGGACTTCACCTTTATTTGTCAGGAGATTTGTCGTCCGAACAAGCAGACATTGTTTTTCTCCCAGCATTTAATACTGTCAGGGTGAAGGACCTCCTGAAACAACCTGTTTGAAAAGCACTTCTATGACAGAAAATCAAACCACAGGCTGTCAAAAACACCTTCAACAACATCCATTATGTCTTTTTTTCCACTGTGCATACATGTTGAGGCATACACTAGTAAAGTGCGTCATCACAGCTGCATTTCTGTAAAACGATAACATACAGCAGCTCTAAAAGAGTATTAACTCTTTTTTTTGCATCTGGGGGCTGCAAGAACAAGCTGCAAAATTATTAAGACACATTATAAAGTTGTTGTGATAAAAGTGCTAGCAAACAATTGCTATTTACACATCCAGACACAGCAACATTAGCATTCATTTTGAGTTGTGTTTGTGTCCACCTAATGAATGCTAACCCGATACAAGCTCTGTTTTGTTCTCCAAATTCCCCTTAGCAATATATCTGGCTCTTTAGCTGCTAAATGCTGCACTGTGTTCATCAGGTTATAGCTACTTCTGTCTGTTCTGCTGTTTGGTCGTGGGCAGGTGGCAGGCAGAGATTTTTCACTGACAACAGCTGCCTGCTGCAGGTGGAAATGAAGCAGATCAGGGCAGTGAGTCTGAACCAGAACAGGAGACTTGTGGGAAATGAAACCTAAACAATAAGCTGAAAGATGCTACAGCTCTCTGTGGGTTCAGCACAAGTAATTCCTTTCATCATATACTTAGTCATTTGACACATTGGCAATATAAAAATACTGATCAGTGAAATTTAACAAATTAATTAACAATTACCAAAACAAACAATTATAAATGTGAGAATTAATTTAATTGAATTTAATTTAATAGTCATTAATCTTGTATCTGTGTCTGCCCGACAACCATCACAACACAATGAAATCAACTAAAATGCTGAGTTTGGAAAGGTTAGAGGACCTTTGCTGTCACAATAATCAACACATGATTAAAGGTCCATATTTTACACTTTCCCTGTCTGTTGATCCATAAGAAGATGTATTTGTGATTTTTAAGAACCAAAAACCATCTCAGTGTAGTTTTACATCTCCTCTCGCACAGAGGAAGAGTACTCCTCACGATGGATAAACTGATCTTCATCTGTAAAATGGAAGGAATTACTCTTATTAGTATATTAACTAATATATTAATCCCTCAGTATGGTTTGAAAGACCCTCTGCAGTACCTGAGGTAGAGGATTCGTGCTATCAGGCCATACAGCACGATGGCGAGGAGCAGCGGGATGACGTAGAAAATGGCGAAGTCGATGAGGTAGATGGGCAGGTAGAGCTCCCGTTTCACTTTGTATCCACACTGCACATGTCCGTCCTGGCCGACCTGAATATCACACAGTTATCACAGATAACGCGTTAATAAAACCGGCGAGTGGCGCACAGACTGGCTCTGGGCTGAGATCCACATAATCATCTATTGCATCTAAACATAATAATACTACTCTGAGAAATGGCACAGGGCTCTTAAAAAGCTCTACACATTCCCCTGCAGTTGAACCAGCATTTACACAAAAGAGGTCTTGGTAATCTCAAATGTTTCATTCCCCTGTTCATGACTCATGCACTTATTGAAACACTATGCGGCACCTGTAAAGGGTACTATTGTATTTATTGTTTTTTTTTAGCATAGCCTACAAGTGTGTTCACATAACAAATTAGCCATCTAATAAACATACATAGAAAACTTTAATCTGTACCCCTCACTCTCATTCTGTGAATTTTTACTTATCCTCTACCTTATTTTTGAATCAGTAACTGAAGATTACTGTGATCGGGCCCACATCCAGTTAAATCAGTAACACACAAACTGTTATGGAAAGCACAGTATATTTCTCTAACCTGAATGTCCACCAGGAAGAACCACAGCATGCAGTAGACACAGGTGAAGATCCAAACCCCAGCGATGATCCGTTTGGCCCTGGACACTGTGCACACTGTCTTAGCCTTCATTGGATGGCAGATCGCTATGTACCTGTAGGCGAAGAGGAAATGGAGGGTTCAAACACAAGTAACTAACCGTGGGTGTCAATATCTTTACTGTCAACAATCTATCAGTAACAACCTAAACAACTGTACATAATCTAGGTTGTTTGTCCCTACCTTCAACATACAATCCGTAATTTGTTGTCATGGTAACAATGATAAACACAGGTTGGAAGTTGTGGGATGGTCACGGTTTGGTTAGGATTAGGAAAGGGTCGTGGTTTGGGTTAAAAGTACTTCCTTTAGGTTACAGAACTTTCATTGTCATGGTTACAGTAATAAACCCACGATTAAAGATCCCATATTTGGCTGTTGTGTTGACTGTTTGCCAAACAATAAGATATATTTGCGGTTTTAAGAACCAAAAACTATCCCAATGTAGTTTTATATCTCCTCTCTCAAGCTTCTCTCTGGAGCTCGAGTAACAACAGGTCAGTGAGCCAATCAGAAGAGAGGAGGCTCTGAGCCTCTCTTCTGATTGAATATAGCAGATTTCAGGTAAACACTCAGAGAAACCAAATCCTGCAAGGTTGGATGGCGGTTCCAGGTGGGCGGGGCTTGGGGCATGGCTGAGGGCAGTGACTGTTTTGTTGTGACATCACAAAGTTACAGAAGTCCTGACGGCTGGTTTTAAGGCTCAGTTTCTGAATACAGGCTGTGTGCATTTCTCTGTGGACTGAGGCTTTGATACTTTCACAGTGTTAATATAGAACCTAGACCTGCTTTATAATCAAACAACACATGGACATCTACCTTTAGACCTTTAAGGGGACCTTTAAGGTTGTGGAACAGTTATGGGTAAAAGAACCAATGTTGACTGTCGGTTTGAAAAGGAAAACCAACCGTGAAGGCCTCCTTACATACACTTTTTTCGCTGTACATACTTAGTCACCCAACTTTCTCCTCGCTCCCGTGATAATTACCACAGTCATGCCACCTAGCAATTAAACTTAACTATGGGTTATAAAAAGCTGCTTGCTCAGACTACCTATGGGGTCGTTTTTTTTTTACAGGATGACAGTGTCATTGGTGAGGAGATACCGATTATTACTATGGTTGTACCAGTTTATTTTGTTGCATAGAAAGAAGAAAAATAGACTGATATGTGAAGATCTCCTCATAGCCTAAATATAAGTTAATAGTTTATTTACCTATTTTTTATGAATTAGAAATTATGATCAAGATATTAAATGTATTACATTGATGTTAGAAGACAGAACTGCTGCTGCAGTCATGTATGTCTGATGACTTTCCGTTCAGACTTGTGCCGTGTTGACAGTGATACAGAAATGTTATATGGTCCAACCTAGTAAGATTGCTGTTGTGATGCTTATGCGAAGGTTATTTCAGCGCTTATTTAGACATCTGCCATCAGATTTACATGAACAGGTGCCTGTCTGAAAGCAGATGTAGGATAAATATCCTTCTATCTTGAATCATAAACAGAAAGGTCAAAGATGCTCTAAGGATTTTTTATGAAACATTTTTGAACAGTGTCCAGTCACTTTAGACTTTTGGGTGAAAGACGTTTCAAAATAAAGGGAATTATGTGCAAGAATGTAAAGGCCCATATAATTCTTTCTGCTTCCACTTATAACTTCCATTATTGTCAAACATTTTCCAAGATGCATTCAAATATTTCAATTTTCTTGTCAGATTTGTCTGCCTTTCACACAGCCACTGGTTTCCATGGATTTCATACAGCGTGAAAGGTTCTGTAGTTTTACGACCTCCTGAGGCAGGCAGTTGTTTTATAATCTAGTATAGTGACTCTTCAAATCAATCTTCACTTCAAATCAATCTTCACTTTCAGCCTTACTGCCTTACAACACAGACTTTGTTGATCTGTAACAATGTCACACTCCTTCCTCCTTTGCTCCTGCAGTTTTACAGCCACTAGACGGTTTGAACTTGTGTCGTTTTATGGCATTTGCTGAATCAACTGATGCTGTTGTTCTTCCTGGGGGAACAGTCTCTGAGGTCACAGATGGGGCTGTATACAGTATACTGTCTATCCCCACTTCTAAATGTTTTTTGACCAAAAACACCGGTATAGTCCTTAAACATCAACTGTCACCAATGTTTTACAAGTGTTTCTTTAAAAAGATTTTTCCGATCAAACTAAGCTGAGATCATTGGCTTGGATCAGATGCGGTTACTGGTGCTCCCCACATTGTTAAGAGCATGAAGTTAAACTCTTGTTGTGTGTAACATGCAAATAATAACTCACAATAGTACAAGCAAGCACAAGCTGTTCTGTGAACGGTGTCAGTTGGTCGTTGCTCATCCTCACCTCTCCACAGTGAAGGCAGTGATGGAGCAGGAGGATACGTTGATGCCCAGGTACTGAAGGTAGGTGATCCCCAGGCAGCCGGCATGGCCAAAAACCCACGTGCCCGTCAGACTGTCCGACACGTTGGGCAGCCCCGCTGCCACGAGCACCGTCAGGTCGGCTATGGCCAGGCTGACGAGGTAACAGTTGGTGGGTGTCCTCATGTGGCGCGTGGTTAGGACCACGAGGACCACCATGACGTTGCCCACGATGCCCACGCCGCACACCAGCAGGACCAGGAACACTGACACGGTCTTGTACTCCAGCAACTCGGAGACGGGGACGCTGGAACTCAGAGAGATGTTGGTCGGGGTGTCGATTCTGGAGCTCACGTTGTTGGTCATATCTGCTAACGGCTGGCTTCTTTATCCTCCAAGTGTTTGTTAATGAAAGGTTCAGTTCATTTCATTAAAACTAAGTGATGCGGGGCATGACACTCAAATGTTGCCATGCTTCTTCTTCTTCATTTAGAGCATTAACTCTTATATAAATTTACTAATTTAAAAGAGTGACGAAGAAGGACATGTTGGACAAAATTATCCCAGGTCTTCCAGACACCTCTCAGGCCTCAATTCAGTCACCTAGAAATAGAAAATGAGTTCAATTAATTGAACAAATGGGAAATTGAACTCACATTAATCCTTCATGTCAGTGTCAAACACACACATTAACACATACGCAGAATTTCTCTCTGTGATGTGTTTACATGCACAGTATCCTGATTATGTTTTGTGCATGTAAACAGCTTATCCTGGTTTTCAGAAACCTGGATACACTGCCTCTGATAGAGACCAGGATACTGTGTCATGTAAACACCTTATCCAGGTTTCTGAACCATCTCAGCGGTGAGACATCGAGATACTGATATGATCACGTATACAGGCAAACGAATAACCAGGTTTTTCATGTTCTATGTAAACATCATATCCCGAATATAATCAACATCAGGATACTGATGCATATGTAAACACACTCTGTGACTCCCTCAGGTCTCTGCAGTTCTGGCAAGAATCCATTGATACACGCTGTTTGGAAGCAAAAGTGCTCATGCAAACAGATAAACAAAGGAGGGGTGGGGGGAGTGGGGGTGAAAGAACAATGCAAGCTGGTGGTTTTCGAATGGCACTGAGGCTTAGCTGCCTGTACATTTCGCACTGTAACTGCTCAAATCACTTACGGAGAAGATCAGCTGTGAGTTAATTTTTTTCTGGAAATTTTTTTTTTGTCTTGTGTACAAAGTTGACATTTTGTCTTCAGGGTGCAATCAGAGAAAAGCTCACAGAGTGTCCTAACTGTTCCACCTGTGGTGCTGAACGGACTGAAATCTTATATTTCTTAGTGTGTCAAAGTTTGGCTCGATGAGGTCGCTCAAGGAAAGGGCAGCAGACCATTCTCTGTGTCACTATATTATAGACATATTGCCATTAGATTTGAAGATACCCTGCATGACTCAAATACACTGTTCTTCTGTCATTGATCCAGTGACACTCATCTGTTGACAGCTGACTTAAGGCAATACTGCAGTTTTTAGATGAAATTTGTTTTTCACTCACGTCACATGACAGAGGGAACATCGTCTCACACTAGGACCGGACGTGATGGACCAAAGATCATGTCTCGGTAGTGGGGTGGGCTAAATGTTCAGTTTAAGTCAAAGCCACATGTAAGAATTTGTATTAAAACAGACTGTGGTCAAAATAAAGTGCAAAGACCGAGTTTCCTTCCCTGTTTTAAAATACATAGCTGCAAAACATTAATGAAAAATAATGTAAAACAGCCTATATTAAATAAAAATATGATTATGTCTAAGGATATACAGAAAGCCAATTACAGTTATTCCTCTTCTGATTAACAAAACACACAGCTGTCCAGATAATAATAAAACCATAAACAGAACTGCTCATCTGATCTGTTAGATGTGAACCATCTCCAATAACTGACCCACTGTTTTTTTTTTTTTACAAACCAGGTCTTCAGTGTTTCACACAGGTTGAGAATTTACTTCTGGTGTGTTGATGGTGTGCTGAGTGACAGAGACTTAAACAACCCTAAACGCCTCACATGCAGACTATTGGCAGATGCTACAATTTACCATTGTTCCCTAAATGCCTCATATAAAGACTACCACTAGCTAGGCGTGTGGCCTGTGTATGGAAAACAGTGGGTCTTCTTCGGAGAGATGTGAACACTGGCACGGTTTCACAGAAGAAACGGGTTATGTAACACAACTGCAAACTATATATCAATGTCAATCAATATTAATAAACGGTATTGTCTCATCCTATATCTTGCTTGAAAACATATCGATATACCTTAAAAAGTTGATATACCACTCAGCCCTGTCTCACACCACCTGGTTCTGCCCTTCACTAACTCAGCATAATTTGACTGGCACTCAAAGGCAGTGTTGTACATGAACTGATGAAATTATCACAGCTCTTGCAAGAGTTAATTCTGGTTAACTCTGAGTGACCTCTGATTAAATTCAGGTTAACTCTGGTTAACGCTTTCGAAGAGCTGTGTTTTACGGCAGCACCTGATATGCGCCCGGCGTGGCAAGTGCTGGCAATTCAGCAGCAATTCGAAGGGAATCGGGTACCACGGTCACCAGCAGTGACTCTGGATGTGTGTCAGACCCACAGCTAGCGGCCACTGGCGGGAATCCAGCTGTTTAATTAAAACAAAGCTCTGTGTAATTCTATAGCAGTGTTCAGCAAATTGGGGCGAGGCAGTGATAGGGGGTTGGGGGTGGATGGATGGAGGGGGTTCCACTGAAAAAGAATCAGAGCAGCTCATTTAAGAAAAACAGAAGAAATGAATGTGTGCTAGTTCATTTGTGTAAGTTGAACTCTGTGCCCATGTTCTTGTGAAGTGTGAACAACATATAAAAGATCCTTCCCTTTGGAAGCTGGACTCACAATCCACTCTGTGCTTCTCTTTCACCATACAACAACACTCTCCGATGCTAGAGGGACGACTGTCGCCAGAAGACTCACTGTGGGTGGCTGATGGAAAGACTCGAGTTCTTGAGAACCAACGTTGTCTACCTTGACAAGGCTGGGGGAGGATGAGTAACTAACCAAGCTAGTCTCTCATATCCCTCGTCTGAAATCGAATGCACAGTGCTTGTAGGCACTCTGTACAACTGGCAGCCCTTTAATGCTATGTTCGGTTCTCACATATCTTTGAGCTAACTGAAGCTAATATGAGGCTTCAACAGTCAGAGTTAGACAAATCAGACAAGTATCTTCTGAAGTTGGTGATTTTTGTACAAAATCCCCTTTTTGTGTAAAATCCCTCCATCGCAGCAGTGAAGCACTGTCCAGGAAAACAAAAGCAGTGTATGTTGCAAAGAAAAAAAAAAAAAAGATTGTGATGTCGGACAATACCTTATTAATCTGTCTAACTCAGACTGCTGAAGCCTCATATTAATTTTAACTGAACGACAGAAAACATTCTGTGCAGATCCACTGGAACTGCATGAGAGAGAACTCTGTTCAAGTGCATATTTGTGACAATACTAAGAATCATCCTTCACTGACCATGATTATTCATATAGCCTAGATGCTGTTCTGAGCATAAACATTGGAACGCACCAATGGGTGAAATACACTGTTCAGCTTTAAATAACACAAACATAAAAAAGCTTTATTTTTATGGGGATGTCATGAAGCCCTGTCCCCTCTTCCCCTGTAGGTCTGCAGACCTCAGACTGAGAGCCAGACCTGAAACCGTGCCTGGTGAAGCTTTAATAAGATCCACTGGGGATAGGCATTAATAAGCAATATTCAAATAAGCAAATTAGGTGCTGCCAAGTGTCCGGGTGTAACAAATAACTCCTAATACTGCACTCAAGGTGTAAACACACTGAATGAATGCATTAAGATCACTTTAACATAATATCCTCACAATAATGCACTTATGATGCCTCCTAGTGCATTTCTGGTAAAGTTACAGCCACATTCCTAAAATCCTGAATAAAGTCATTTCATCTGTCTGCTTGAAACTGCTTGAAACGATTTGGAGGTTGTTAGAGGACAAAGTGTTTCTTCAGCTACAAGGTCCTGAGGTTTGTTTTCAGGTTTCACAGTCTGCTGAAAGCTGATTAACCGGTGAGCAGGAGGCCTACTGTGAAACTCATCTCGCAGCCCGAGCACACACACACACACACACACACACACACACACGCTGGACCTCCCCTCCTGAGGGCTGCCTCTAATAAATTGAGGTGGACATAAAATGAAAAGTAATTTAGTTCTACTATTCTGTGATAAATCAAAGCGCATCCACTCTCCATTCCATTACACGTCCACCGCTCTGTGGAGCTGATCCAGCGAGCTCGGCTGGGTGAGGTGCCTCGGGAGCATCGGCTGGTCGGAGGGTTTCTTGCTGTGCTGCAGTTTTATATGCACAGGTCTATTCAACATGAGATATCAATAAAGTGGGAGAGGCAACTTATCAATTTAAGATCGAGTGTATTTCCAAACATGTCCAACTACTGAAGGAATAAATCAACATTTTGGAACATGTGCTTTTTCACTTAACAATATCCACCTACCGGCAGCTCTTGCAAAGTCATTAACACATTATCCTATTTGTTAAAATCATACAGAAACCCTTATAACCACAACCTGTCATTCATACACTTGTGTGATAAGCATATTTTTAAAGGTGCTCCTCCACAGCTGGACAGAGTCAAGGTAGCTGTTCCCCCCTGTTTCTAGTCTTTATGCTAAGCTAGCATTACCATCTCCTGGCTGTCAGTTAGAGTGGTATCAATCTGTGTTTCACTGAACTGTGGACAGGGTACGTCAAGACTACACCAGGAGCTGATCTAACTCGGTCTGGACTAAACGCTGGATCAAAGCTTTACAACACAAATGTCACATGAGGAGATGTTTGGCGGACATAAACTACAGTAAGTCTGACTTATTTGCACAATAGAGATCATTTCTAGGCATAAAGTAAAGCAATTATTAACCACCTTTCATAAATAGTTGCAAGTCACCAAACACTTTAGGGTGCTACTTCTTAAACACACAGGACATCTGGGAGAGGCTGCGAGCTGAGACTGCCTAACGTTTGCCTGCATGGCTTTTTTTCTCTGATAACAGACATTCAGGAGGTTTTTAACAGCCGCCGAATTCTCCACAGAGGTGTCCTCCTCTCCATAACAAATAGACCAGGGGATTAAAACCAGTAAAAACACTGAATAAAGCCGTTTCCTGATAAAAATCTGTGATTCTCTGAAGCTGTTCAACAGACACAGTATGTCTTGGGAGGGGCTAGGAGCTGAGCTACCACTAACGTTTGCCCGGCTTGTTTTAGATAAGATTTTTAAGATCCAGACGTCAGATAACTAAAATCCTTCATCCCGTTAAAATATATAGTTGAAAATGACCAAGGTGTATAAAATGTATCTGAGAAACATGGTTTAAAACTGGATACAAGTCAATTTTGAGCTTCCACAACGTTGACCCATGCACATACGGGATATGATGTCATCAACAGGCAACCAAATGAAACGTACCGTTACCATGATTAAAATCGAGGATTTCTCTGGTTTGAAAATTGCTGACAACATTTGGAATAATGTAAGTATACAACTTAATAAAAAATATATTATATAGGCCTAGTTGTTTTTAGACATTTTAATATGGAAAAGTTACACATTCTAGCTTTAAAGGCCACAAATTCAGGCTCACTTTGGCTCAGATACAGACCATCAACCCCAAATGACAACCATGTCTACGATCCCTCTTCTCTGCTGTCTAAGTTTAAGGTGGTCATTCGGCTGATGGACTAGTTTCCTCCCTCTCCTTGCTTTAGTTCTCAGTAGCATTTATTAAATTCAGTCCTCCTTAAAATTAAAAATAAGACAGATTGTCATTGATAGGCTCCACTATTTCCTCAGCTGGAATCTGACCCAGTCTTTTCTCTCTGGACACAATGATAACAGATATATGGCATCTGATTAAACCTGCTAAAGGCAGCACACTGGCGATCACCACACAAGCAGAATAAATGTTGGTTGAGAAAGAGAATGGGTAACCTGTAGTTAGTAGTTCAAAATGAACTTGCCTTTGAGCAAGGCACCAACATTACAGTACTACAACACTCCACAGCTCAGTGGCCATTAATAAATGACTGTGTGGCATCAGACATCACCTCAGTGTGTGATCGGTGACGCACTATGAATTTGAGTGAATGGAACAGCATGGAGCTTTGCTGACAGCCTCGATTTATGAGCTACAAGATAACTGTCAAAAAGAGGATCAGCTTGATATTAGTCAGGATGGAAAAACTGACCTTTGAGTTTGAGGATTAAAGGAAATGTTTGAACAGAAAATGGGGAAAGTGGATAATTAACATGACAAGATGTCAACAAGTGACTTAGATGGTCAAATATGAAGAGTGCAATAAGAATAGATACTGTGTGTCCCCCATGACAAATACTACTTATTTCTGATATTTGTGCTAATGTAACATTGTATTATTTCCTGATCTGAAATTATCTGATTTTAAAGTCATGTCAAATTTCATGTCATTTCTTTCTCCCTTTTTTTATTCCTGTCATACTTTGTCACACAGTGAATGACTGGATTATGGCGTGGTTAACGTAGAAAATAAAAATAATTTACCTGGTGCGTCTTTTCATGTCAGCTTCTTCCAGAGCCTTCCTCAAGCCTTCATCTCTCTTCACAAAATAAAATGCTTTATTTTCTTCCTCTGTGTTTGTGTGTGTGTATGTGTGTGTGTGTCTGTGTGTGTGTATGTGTGTGTGTGTCTGTGTGTGTGTGTGTGTGTGTGTGTGTGTGTGTGTATGTGTGTGTTGTCATGTCAGTCGCTGGTTACAGTCAGGTCGGCAGCATAGCCATGCTCTAACTGTTGTCTACACTCCAGACAGCACAGTGCCTCGCTCCTACTCACTGAGCTCCGTCACAACCCCACACACTCACATAGGAAGCAGCATCTGTGCCTTCAAAATAAAAGCGAAATACAATATACAGAAAAGGTCTGACCATTTAATTCTGGGATGGAAAAAATTTGCTAAAAATAGACAAAAATAACACAAATTAAATAATTCAAAAATTGGGAAAATTGACATATGTATTATATGTGTTATTATTGCATCAACTCTCACTAATGGAGCAAGATCATACAGTGATTTGGATTTTTATAGACATAAATTAAAGCAAAATGTTATGGACTTCTGTTCCCTGAGGGACCTTAGCAAGTTGACTCCCTTAAAAAACCCTGTCAACACTCCATCCAAACCAATGTGACAGGCACGTATAGCTGTCATTCCTCCACTAGCTGCTGGAGGAACTACAAAACACATAATAAAGAACATTACACTACTGACATCACTGCTCAAAAGCCATCTACATGGATAATTTACAGGCGAATAGATCACTAGTGGATGGTGCCCTCACACTTCATTGTAATCATTGAGGTTATTGCCATCATATTTGTGGCCACACCCAAACGTTGGACCTCTCAACAGGTAACATGCAGAGACCACAGGAAGAATCGCCTCTTATTCTGCCTGAGAGAGGAGGTTTTTGCAAGCAGGAAGCTGCCAACGTCTGTATGCCATCAGACTGATTATGGCTGCTTACCACTACTTCATCAGGGCCACCAGGATAAAGGACAGACCCTGCCGACAGTGCTCTTCTGGTATGGACCATCCCCAGACAGATGGGACAGGCTTCATGCTGGTCCTTGTCTTGCAAAGAAAATCCACACTCCTGATTAAATGGGTGGATAGAAGACTTTTTCTTGGCTTGTTTATTAGCCTTGGTGCCTGTTTACGGTTATTCTGTTAGGGAAGCTAAATGTGAACTCACCAACATAATTAAAGCTCTCAGAACAATGGGACACATAAACCAGGTAGGCGACAGGTGAGTCACTGACTGAGCTGATTTCAAGCCTGTTCAATGCTAATGAAACATAGAGCCAACAATCTGTAGCAGGCTAACTAAAGGTGAGGTGCTCTTTGCCAGGTGAGGAGCTTAAGAACTGAGGGATTGAGTAAAGGGGGGGCCTCACATAGCTGAGTGATGACAGGTGATTTGCCTTTAAGATGTGAATAGAGGTGTCTTCAGTCAGGCCACATGTATGGTTTCCCATACTAGATGTGATGTACCAAATGAACTGACTCAAGGGGAACCAAAAATGTCAAGTCTCAAGCTCGATAGTTTTAATTTGAAATTTGTAAGAGGAAGTCATTTGTTGTTTGCACGCTAGCTTGATAATTGATCTTCAGTGCGCCTCCCGGACGTGGCTGCCTCTTGTGTGCTCTAGTCCCTCTCTCCTGTTCAGGGTCCGGGTTTCAGGTTAATTTACAACAAGAACAATATGAGAGGTCAATGCAAAATGAGAATTACTTTCATTCAACATTTATTTACACAGTAAGTTGATAGTAATGATAATATGCAGCCATAACTGAAATCCTGGTCATTATAGACCCCAACCCAGACTGTCCAAAATATCACTGAACTCAAAATCAAAACTGTACACACCAAAATTATTTGCATGTCCACTTGCATCAGCCTGGCAACTCTTGTGACAACACAACTGATGACTTATTTGCACATTGGCCACTCTGGGTTACCTGCTGTTTGCATTTTCTCTGTGTGATGGTCTGTGTTTCCTGCCATGATATTGGAAAATATGAGGGAATAAATGTGAGAATATAACTTATTTGGAAGGATTGCTTATCATTTATAATTTTAAGTATTTTATTAGGAACACCTGTAAATCTGCTCATTCATGCAGTTAATCAGTCAGCCAATCATGTGGCAGCAGTGCAGTGCATAAAATCCTGCAGATACAGGTGAGGAGCTTCAGTTCATGTTCACATCAAACATCTGGATGAGGAAAAATGTGACTGCGACATGATTGTTGGTGTCAGACGCTGGTTTGAGTTTTTCTGCAGCTGCTGATCTCCACGACAGTCTCGAGAGTTTTTACTCTGAATGGAGCCAGAAACAAAAAGCTTCCAGTGAGCAGCAGCTCTGTGGAGGAAACACCTTGTTGGTGAGAGAGGTCAGAGGAGAATGGTCAGACCTGTTGGAGCTGACAGAAAGACTACGGTCACTCAGATAACCACTCTTTACAACTGTGGTGAACAGAAAAGCTTCAGAGTGAACAACACCTCCAACCTACAACAGCAGAAGGTTCCACTTCCTGTCACCAAGAACAGAAACCTGAGGCTGCAGTGGACACAGACTCACCAACACTTGAAGACTGGAGAAACACAGCCTGGTCTGATGAATGTGGATTAAATAAAGTTAATTAAAGTATGTTTGACTTGGTCAAAAAAATACACTATATCAAAATACTCAACTTATACTACAACTTCACATGAAAATGAAATTCCTTCAACATAGAATTTCATGTTCATTCACTGTTGTACACACACACACACACACACACACACACACACACACACACACACACACACACATACACACAACAGTCTATCAAGCTGTCACTGCTGCCATCTAGTGACTCCTACTTTTCCATTCACCATCTATTTTGCCTCATTCATACTGTTACGTTTCGAAAAGGCAAAGACAAGGACACCTACTGTATATACATAGTTTAAATCCATTTTCTTAGATCATGGCTTTTAAAAATAAATTACAAATTTTAGCCCTGGATAATTAAAGTGTCTAGCTTAATGTTAATGATTGATACTTAAATATGTAATGTGTTACTTAATTATAATATCTATTGTATTTGCCTTTTCTTTTATGTTGGAAGTATTCTTCATCTACCACAATAAATTATGTCCTTCCACCTATGTGTCCTCTTTTGTCACATTCACTGTACCGTATCTCTCTCTCTTCCTCTCTCAATTATGCACTCGCATACATACACACACACACACACAACACAACACACACACACACAACCACAATGACACACACACACACACACACACACACACACTATTTAAAACTGAAAAAAGAGTTGACGTAATAGAAGTTGAAAATAAAAACTTTAATGACATCTCTAATTTTCACAGCTTATCTTTTTTTTTATCATCTTGTTAATCTGTGACTGTGACTTCTCCTCCTGGGACATTCTCAGTCTATGACCTCAGGAGCAGTTCTGAGTAAGTGGTGACAGAGAAATAAATGATTGCATCACTAGGCCTTCGCAAAACAGAGGGGTTATAACAAGTTCATTATGATTGCTAATCTTCCCAGAAATATTTCAAATCCTGACATAGTTTGGGTCTGAAACAGGAAAGTTTCGTCAAATGTGTGTTTTTTTTTCTGCTTAGCAATACTAAATACAGTTTTTTTGGGGAAAACAATTACAAGCTGTGAAAAATACGGTTGATGTATGTTTTTAGTATTGCTGTTATTTGATTCAGATGTGAGATTATTTTTCTGATTCTTCCTATTTCTGTCAAAACATGTATATCTGGATGTCTCACTTGATATGAAACCAGACCTCCTCTCTGCATCTTAGGCAGCAATGTCATACCATGTCCCTCTGTGGCCAGTTTTCAGTAGGCCTACCACTAAAACTAGACTAAAATGTTTGTGGTTTTCTTCCACTGAGATAAGGCTAAAATGAATTTAATCAACCGAAAACCTAAAACAGTCAAAAAACTGACTGCACGGACGGATGGACTGACAAAACATTGGCCACTATCATGAAAGACCACTGTTTGTTTTAAACCGATGGCCGAGTCAACTTTGTGTCTCTTTACCTTATGACCACAGTTATTCTATAACCTTAACCATGTGGTTATTATTGTAACCACGATGACGAAAGTCCTCTAACCTTAACAAAGTACTCTTATTATTTTAACCCAAATCATGATCTGTCCCAAAACATAACCAAACCTTTACCACAGCATTGTCTCATCATGCACATTGTAGGGGAGCTAATTTAGGAAACAGTCCTATGGGTCACATCATGGGTGGGGACAAATGACCTATATGGTTGTTTAGGTTGGAGGACTGTTACACATTACCCTGAATGAGTGATTTGCATAAGTCATCAGTAGCCTACAGTTAGATGTTATAACCAAGGACAAGAGTGTATGAGAAACAACTCAACTCAACACTCAAACCTATGGTACATCCTGAAGTAATTCATAATTATCAATTCAATTATCAATTCAATTCAATTATCATAACCTGTGCTACAAAAGGGTCAAGACAGGTCACTGACTGAAAAGTTGTTAATGTTTGTGGATATTTGGTTTGTCATTAAGGTAGTCTTTAGGAAATACTTTATTTTAGGGAAACTGAAATTGGTTGTTTATAGAAGAACAAGGATGTGTACCAGCAGATAGTCTTGGCCCTATTTTCGTGAACCCGCAAATGCACCCAGCAGCAGGCCTGTCCAGCACAGACTTGTCAATCACACTTTGGTAATTTCATGGCCAGACTTGACTGATGCACCTGCGACACACTTGGAAACCAGGTGGGATCAGAAAGAATACATTATCATAAATTAATCTGTAGGTTGGCGTCTTAGACGCTGTGAAAATCATGGCCTGTCACATTCACTTTGGTATCCTTTAGGACGCTCCATAACATGATGCACTGACAGTTTGGGAATATATATATATATATATATATATATATATATGTCAATATACATCTGAGAGAGAGAGAGAGAGAGAGAGAGAGAGAGTGAGTGAGTGAGTGAGTGAGTGAGTGGGCATGTTGTTACATTTCATTAGACTTTTAATATAGTCTACATTACAGACTGGATATGAGGTGTATTTTTTAGTCTGATCACTGTCAATTCATTTTTAAGGCAGTTTGTGGACCTAGATTTTTTTTCACAGTCCAGTCAGGTACAGTTTTGTTGAATAGAAATCACCAGTGCCGGTCCAATTGTAAATAGTCCCCCTGTCCCCAGAATATGGACTTCTGAGTTCAACTAGTCAAGTTCTAACAACGAAGTGCGGGAGTCTGAACTGATCTGAACCGTGCAAACGGTCCGAACTAGTTCTCCTGGCCACCCCGCCTCCTCCCCTCAGATTGTCGTATGTTGATGACGTAGAGGTAATGGCCGCTCTCGCTGTGCCGTGCGGGGTGTTTTATTTTCTCTAGAACAGCGACTCAATTAAATGTTTAATATCTATTGTAGACTGTAAAAACAATATCAGCGGGAGAGGGGGTTCTTAACGAAGCAGCGCCGTGTTTAAACAGCTCCGCGTCGGCAAGGTGAATGAAATGTGTGGTATTCAGGAGCTAGCAGAGTGTAGCTCCGCTTTTAGCTTAGCTTCAGGGAAGGCTGCATTGTTAATTGAGAGACAGGCTAGTGTGCTACACTGCCCGCTAATTGCTAAAGCGCCAGTTTCCGGCTAGTTATGCCCTTCATCTAACCGGTTTATTTGTTTCTATTCGTTAAGAAAGATTTGCCGATAAGTGAGGTATGTGCTCGTCGGTTAGAGAGATCTCGTCGCGTTGCTTAGTTATGGGCCTTGTTGCCAACTAGCGCGACCCAGCCATTAGGAGTATTACCGGTGATGTTACGCTGCAGCTGAACTTATGTAATACTCTAGTTGTGTACATGCAAGTAGGTATACCACAAAATCCTTAAGACACATTTGCAGTTCATGAAGTTTTTAGCTCAAACCGCTGGCAGTCGGTAGCTAGCTTGGCGTAAGCTAAGGTTTTTGAATTAGCTGCACCGGAAGCTAATAAAACAGACGCTGCTGTCAGTTATAAATTATAAACACACTGATGAGTGTTATTCTGATATAAAGTTTCATTAAAATTTAACAGAGCAATAATTTTCTCCACTTAGCCAGGTTTTTAGCAAGCTAACCAGGTATTCTTTGCTCAGGCTAAGTTAAAGTATTTAGAGTTCGTTGTGATTCAGTTTCTGTATTGATAAGCCCAATGTATATTGTGCTATATTATGTGTCAATATTAAGTTCTATTTGAAGGTTTTCCATATATAGTTAAGTGTGAGTAAACATTCTTGAACACAGTCACTGAAGGGTAGTTAGTTTGTTATCTCCCTTTATAATTATCCATCCAGATAAACTGTGGGATATGGTTGTTTGCAGTTGGAAACAAAGTTTTATTAGGATATTTTCTTGACTTGTATTCTGCCTTTGATTAGAGACTTCTTTAATGGTCAGTTAATACTCTGAAATCCTATTCTTCCTGGTATATAACCTGGCTGATATGTAGAGATGTTAAATTGACAGATTTTCAATTAAATTTTTAGACTGTTTTTTAACAGACTACTGTTTTTCTGTTTACACCAGAATATTCTCTAATGGATTCTCCTGAAAGCCCTACCCAGTCCCCTCAGTCTCCCGAGGAGGAGGAGAAGGGCCTGTCTGACTGTGAGCTGCTGGATTCTTCTGATGAAGAGGAGGACAGGGTCATTTCAGGCAGTGAGATCATCCGTGAAGAGGAAAATGGAGGGCTGGTGGATGAGGACGAAGAGGAAGAGGTGATGATGAGCCGAGGAAGAACTTTGAACTTAGAGGAGGAGATAGAAGGAGAGGATGAGGTGGTCCCTGACTTTATCTCTGATGAGGAGCCTGGAGGGATCGGGCAGGAGGATGAGACCATTATGCTGATGGAGGGGGATGACGATGGTCCGCAGGGGGGCCAGTTGGATGGGGTGGAGGAGAAGGAAGAAGAAGAGGAAGAGGATAGAGTCATTGACACCCCACAATCTCCAGACTCAGAGCCAGAACAGGTCAAGAGCTTCACTGATGAAGACAATGGAGAAGATAGGGAGCAAGGATACAGTGTCAGTGGCTACAGAAAGGGTGCCTCAGCAGAGCCTGATCCAGTTGAGGTGGATGATGAGGAGGACAAAAGCAAGGCAGAGGAGGAAGAGGAGGATGAAAGGATAAGAGTTGAGGAAGCAGAGAGAAGAAGAGCTGCCGTGAAGGAGATGAAGGACGACTCCGCATCCGTTTCCCGGGAGCTGGATGAGCATGAACTGGATTATGATGAGGAGGTCCCAGAGGAGCCCAGCATCCCTCCACACGAGGAAGAGGAAGATGAAGAAGATGCAGAAGAAGAGGAGAGTGAGGACAAGAGCATTAAGAAGAAGGAGAAGAAACCAATCCTCCCTCCATCTCCCAGAAACAATGAATCTAAGAGAACAGACGATTCCAAAGGGCCCGAGAGGATGGGCAGAGATTCCTTCAGAGACAAGAAGAAGGATGAGGATGATGGAGAGATTGATGAAGGAGAGATTGATGTAAGTGATCATTGCTACATGTTAATCAGTGTGAGGTGATTGGCTGGGTGCAGGTGAATAGAAAAATGCCTTGCATAATCAGAAGTGTGGAAGTTACATGTAGACTGTAATTATGGCTGGACAATAGAGATGTCCCAAGCAGAATGTAGGGGTCTGTATCGGGGTTGATTGTGTTTTGATCATCTCAGCCAGCAAATGTTGAAGCACTGCTCTCCTGCAGCTTACAGTGAATTTCATCCTTAAATGCAAGTGAAAATTAGAGTGTGTGAATGTGAAAAAAATATTTGAGCACACTGGTGTGAGTGACTCTGAATTATGACATCCAGGTTGGCAAAATAACTTAATGATTTGCTAAGCTTTGAATCGCTGTTTCTCATTAGCAAAGAGCAGTGTCTAAAATATTCAGGTAGCAGCGTTCACTGCCACTTTCACAGGTTGAAACAAATGTTGCTGGCAGCAGGTCATGTTTGCTAAATTCCATGAATAACTTGATGACTTGGCTGTTGTCTAGTTTGTGTGCAGCCATAGATCATTTGTCAGGGAAGACACTACACAGTGTAACACTGTTCAGGTGTTTCTATAGTTCCCCTAAACCAAACAGAGTAATCAAGCTGATTATATCAATTTCAGGATTCATAATCTCCCAGTCAACCTTCCTTTCATATCATATCAACAATGTGACCTTATGAATTAATATTTTTTTAATAATATTTTTGAACCTAGACTTTTGGTATTTGGATGAGGCTTGTGAAAAATGAGATGTTACAAAGTAAGTAGGCTACATTTATTATTTCAACGTGTCGGATGCATATCTTCTTTTTCAGTGTTAATCAGTATCAGTATCAGATTGGACTCCGTATCAGCAGTGACCACTTATTATAGGACTCGGATCAGGGCCAAAAACTTAATTGGTAAATTCCTGCTGGAAAATATTTCCAAATTTCTGTGATTATAATTTTGGCCGATACGAGGTACACAGCACGTCCAGAATTTTGATACACTGGGATTGACTTGTTGCTATGATATTTGACTTATGTATGCAGTGCACTCAAGCAGTATATTGAACCTTAATACTTCTACTTAATACCGTCCGAAATGCGTCTATAGTATTGAAAGTTTGCATTGACTGTCCATTCAGATTTATGATCTTGTTTACCTGTTTTTATGCTGTCCTGTTTTATGCTAAGATTTTTCAGATTTTTGACTGTTTTCATTAGGAAAAACTGTCAGACAGCTGCTCGTGTTTAGACACTTTTTCTTTTCTTTTTTGCGTCAACTGGTCATAAAATCTTATCTGGTCCTCATCAAAGTCACAAGTATAGACAAACACAATGTGCTTAAGCGCCAACACCAGTATTTGTAATCCTAAGTGTCTTTTTTATTTATTTTTTCAATATGGACAAAAGTAATACAATTACAATACAACACAATCTGTGTGTAATTAGTTAAATTAGATTGGGTTTGTTTATAATCAACTTAGACAAAAAATCTGACCATATTTTAAAACGATTTTATGCATAAATACTGTTATTCAAATATTTTTATTGATTTTCACATTATACACTCACAGTAGAACTCAATACCCCAGACAAGAGGGAAAGCAAAATAAATAAATAAAAAACTGAAATAAAATACAAATAACAATAATGCTATATTAATATATATATTAATATTGATAGTAATAATGATAATTGAAAATAAATGAAAAATCAAGAAAATAAAACAGATATGTTACTCAGTATCAACAAAGTAGTCATACATACACGCATACATGTATATACACACATAACTGCATATACAGAGTAATATATAAACACAAAAACAAAAAAAAAGGGGGGGGGGTGGCTACACTATGTTAAGGGGAGTTCATCTTCAAAGTACGATAGAAATGGTTGCCAGACTTTATAATATCTATGGGTAGTGCCCCGGGCAGTGTATTTAAGTTGTTCAAGTTTGAGGTGGAACATCACGTCCTTCACCCAACGCCTATGAGAGGGGGGCATGACCTTCTTCCAACTAAGGAGTATCAGACGTCGAGCTAGCAGAGTGGAGAATGCTATAGCCTCAGCCTGGTGCCTAGATATTGGTGTCTCCTGAGGGACGACCCCAAATAATGCAGTCAATGGGTTGGGATTGATTACTTTATTAAACATGTATGAAAATGTATCAAATATATTTGTCCAAAATAGATCTAGTTTCGGGCAAAACCAAAACATATGACTGAGGCTAGCTGGGTCTTGCCTGCATCTGACGCAAGTTGGGTCTAAGCCAGGGTAGAGTTTGGCTAGCTTACTTGCAGATAAATGTAGCCTGTGCAGAACCTTAAATTGCAGCAGCCCATGTCGAAAACACATTGAGGAAGAGTGTACCAATGTAATTGCTGCCTGCCAGTTTACATCTGACATGATGGTTCCTAATTCTTCCTCCCACTGCCTTGCCAAACGGTTAAGTGATACGACGGCAACCCTCTGGATATTACCATACAACACAGACACCAGACCTCTGTCAACTGGATCCATGGTCAGACATTCATCTATCCATGTACTCTAAGGGGTTGTCAAAGAGAAGTGTTTTATAACATAACTCCGCACCTGTAGATATCTAAAGAAATGTGACTGAGGGATGCTGAAGTCTGTCTTTAGCTGTTCAAAGGAAATGAGGTGCCCTTCCTTAAAAAGGTCCATCACACATTTAATCCCTCTCCTATGCCACAATTGAAAAGATGGATCTGTGAGAGATGGGGCAAAATTGATGTTCGCTAGAATAGGGGAAGTGACAAGAGCTTGTTTATGCTTAAAATTAATCCTAAACTGCGACCATCTTCAGGCAGCCAGAAATTATTGGGTTGTTCGTCATGCTGTTAATTTAAAAGGGCTCACTTACTTTTTCTTGCCACTGTAACTTTGGCTTATTTTGTTTAATGAACCAAAGGGTAAAGTTTTGTAGAAAATCATACACCCTGTGGTCACTGTATTAGATACACCTTTCTAATACCTCCTTTTGTTTCCGGATCAGCTTGAAGTCTTGGTGGTTGGTACATTCCTTACAGATTCTGGTCCATGTTGGCATGACAGCATCATGCAATTGCTTCATGATCCCAGTCCACCACATCTCAGAGGTGTTGTACTTGACTGAGATCTGGTGACTGGGAAGGCGACAGGATTAAACTGTGCTCATTGGCATGTTTGTGGAACCAGCTTGAGGTAGTGGGCACTTTGTGACATGGTGGATTATCCTGCTGAAAATTAGAAGATGTGTAGATTGTGTCAATAAAGAACACACTTGGTCAATAGCAGTGGTCGGGTTTCGGCTGTGCCATATAAATCATACTCAGGGGCCTAATGTGTGCCATGAATATATTTCCCACATCATTACACCATCACCCTGAACTGTTGACACAAGACATGATGGATTCAGTCTGACCTTACCATCTGCATCTGTTAACAGGAGTTAAACCTTCTGTTGCTGTTCTCCATGTGCTTCAAGGTTTGATGTGTTGCAGATTCAAAGACACTCTTCTGCATTGCACAGTTGTAATGTGTGGTCATTTGAGTTGGGTAGTCTTTGTTTTCTGTTTTGTTGGTTTTTGTGAGCAGTTCTGGTTTGTTGTCACTGACCATTGTTCCCTAGGTTAGAAAAACCAACCAACCAATCTGAGCTTTGATGGATTACAGCTCATGACGAGTCACCAGAGCCAGGAAAATGTCTATATTCATGAAAGATAGTGACAGAAAAATGGCAACAACCATTGATAAGGTTGTCACAGCTGTTAAGGTTGTCTTAAGTTGACATACCGATAATAACATGAACATTAACTGCTGAAAGTGATAAGCCATCTGCTTTCCTCTTAAGTCACCCTGCATTACACTGTATGTGAGGTCCTAAACCCTGAGACACTATAACCAGTGGCTGTACTATGTCATTACACACCAAACAAACATATCAGAATATGTCTGATATAACATGTCTGATTGACTGATTAAGTGTTGCTTTCATCAAATGGATTTTCAAAAAATTTTCACAACAAATGAAAGTTTGCTTAAAGCACAATTAAACAACAATTATTAAAATAGAACAAATAACCTTTGGCTGGTTGATCTATCGAAAATAATTCAATGAATTAAAATTTAAATTTTTGTCTGTGTAAAATCTCTAAATTGTGAAAATTAAGTTATTACAGTGCACACATAAAAGTAACTTTCTGTCAAAAAGTAATGTTGATTAATAACTATCTTGAGTTAAAACAGTCCTGCTAACTGTGATGTGAGTAGTTACACTATATGTGTAACTGCTGCAGGTTACAGGACTGTTTTGACTGCAGTTGGCAAGCTGACTATCTCATAATGAAATTGATGATGACGTTTCGAAGAGGGACAGACTGACAGAACACTGCGTATTGATCTGAGCTCATGGTCTGTGTTTGTTGATGAGGGATCATTGATCGTTAGAAGAGTTGGACTGCTGGGAGGTGTCTAAACAGTCTATCTTCTGGGTAGCTAACTAGCCAGCTGTCTGCAGATATCATCAGGGGCAGATGGTGAGTTACTGTGTGGACTTACTGTCATGTCTGTTTGATCTAATATTCTTCTTATACTTGGTTGAAATATCTGATACTGACAGGCCATAGCTGTAGGGGATAACATGTATTTTTTTGAAGAAGAATAATGGTGACAATAGGTCCTTTATAATTCTGTCTTTCACCTGATGTACTAGAACTAGATCTGATATTTCAACCCTGCATTTTGCAGGAAAGAATGATTTAAAACTGTGAACTGACCCCAAGCATGAAAAAGAAATATAGATTGAACCAAGCTTAGAGTAACTGCCACAATTAACTTTAAGTAGGATGTTACAATTATCCTTGGTTTGTCAAAAAACATTTCTGAAACTTGTGTCTTCTGGTGTAGGGCCACTACACCAGAAGGGCCACTGTGTCCGTAGCATATTTATAACAGTACTGTTGGTTTTGCCTCAGACCTTTAGAAACCAAGATAAATACAAACCAATGACTTATGGAAATGGTTGTTGTCAACTCCATCATCTTTGGTTACTTCCGATTTTTTCACACTCTGGATTAGGGATGGGCAATTGAAGACATTTCCTTATTCAATCATTGGAAAAATTAACGATCAATTATTGATTCATTACTAAAATTTTTTTTTTTTTTAATTAAAAAATGCCTGTGGCAGAAAATACTAAAGAAAGCCTCTTTTTCCTCATTGAAATTAAATTGCGCCCCGGCTGGTTGCTGCCACGTAGTGAAATTCATTGCATTGCTTCAAGACACACTACACAACACAACCTCGTTGATACACACGTTAGATCGATCAGATTCCACATGATCAACAAAATTCTTAACGATCAATTATCAATCATCGACAAATCCTGCCCACCTCTACTCTGGATTCAACCATCATCCCACAGCTTGCTTCCTGGTCATCCTGCTGTCCTCTACATTTTGCAATAAACACACTGAATGCAGTGTGGCCATTGGCCACTAGGCAGGACTAACACCTCTTAATATTCAAATGCAGCTGACTGCCTGTTTTTGCCGTTGATGTTTAGGGTCAGTGATATCAATCATCTGTCAATGATAGCAGTCAGTGCAGGAACTCTGAAGCAGCTGTGCAGGGCGAGACATGGTGAAAAAGCTTTAATAACAATATAATGGTTAGGACAGCGTTCTGTAGCTATGTTTTAATCCTCAGCTTTGAGACACAAATAGACTCACCCATTGATTCACTGAAGCAGGCACAAACCAAGTTGATTTAAAAGTAATTTTTATGTTTATGCCTCAATTAAAACATGTTTTCACTGGGTGATAAATAGTGTGATTAAATAAGCAGATTTTCCTTCAGTAAATCTGAGGCAAGGAGCTGTTATAATAATCAGTATAAACCCATTCTTCATTGCACTCTTTAGCTTATACTCCTTAAATTACATATTCATCAGTTCTATGGCTCACCTTGATCCCCTGGGAAATCCCCGCAATCAAGTAGTAAATATAGTTCTGGAAAATGTGTGTGTGTGAAATACAAATAAGGTGCTCTTCAAATGTTTAATCTTTCACATGATTACTAGGTAGGACACCTACGATTTGTCTTATTTTTCAGTAAGATGCTTTAGAGTGACATGATTTTCCTTGTGTGGGCAGGATGATGACCTGGAGGAGGGGGAGGTCAAAGATCCCTCAGACAGGAAGATCAGACCACGTCCCATCTGCAGGTTCTTCATCAAAGGTAAGTGGAAGAGATCAGGTCCTACTCCAGAACTAGACCCATATAACAGCATGGCTGATATTATTAGCTGCTTAAAACATATGACAGGTATACAGGTGCATCTCAAAAAATTAGAATATCATGGAAAAGTTAATTTATTTCAGTAATTCAAGTCAAAAAGTGAAACTCATATAGATTCATGATATACAGAGTGAAATATTTCAAGCCTTTATTTCTTTTAATTTTGATGATTATGGCTTACAGCTAATGAAAACCCAAAATTCAGTATCTCAGAAAATTTGAATATTACATAAGACCAATAAAAAAAGAGGATTTTTAATACAGTTGGCCTACTGAAAAGTATGTTCATGTATATGCACTCAATACTTGGTCGGGGCTCCTTTTAGATGAATTACTGCATCAATGCGGCGTGGCATGGAGGCGATCAGCCTGTGGCACTGCTGAGGTGTTATGGAAGCCCAGGTTTCTTTGATAGCGGCCTTCAGCTCATCTGCATTGTTGAGTCTGATGTCTCTCATCTTCCTCTTGACAATACCTCATAGATTCTCTATGGGGTTCAGGTCAGGTGAGTTTGCTGGCCAATCAAGCACAGTGATACCATGGTCATTAAACTAGGTATTGGTACTTTTGGCAGTGTGCCAAGTCCTGCTGGAAAATGAAATCAGCATCTCCATAAAGCTTGTCAGCAAAAGGAAACATGAAGTGCTCTAAAAATTTCCTGGTAGACGGCTGCGTTGACTTTGGACTTGATAAAACACAGTGGACCAACACCAGCAGATGACAGGGCTCCCTAAATCATCACTGACTGTGGAAACTTCACACTGGACTTCAAGCAACTTGGATTCTGTGCCTCTCCATTCTTCCTCCAGACTCTCGGACCTTGATTTCCAAATGAAATGCAAAATTTACTTTCATCTGAAAAGAGGACTTTGGACCACTGAGCAACAGTCCGGTCCTTTTTCTCCTTAGCCCAGGTAAGACGCTTCTGAGTAATGCAACAGTTGTAGCCCATGTCCTGACGCACCTGCACTGACTCTAACCTCAGTCCATTCCATGTGAATCTCCCCCAAATTCTTGAATGGCCTTTCCTTCACAATCCTCAAGGCTGCGGTTATCCCTGTTGCTTGTGCACCTTTTTCTACCACACTTTTTCCTTCCACTCAACTTTCTATGAATATGCTTGGATACAGCACTCTGAACAGCCAGGTTCTTTAGCAATGACTTTTTGTGGCTTACCCTCCTTGTGGAGGGTGTCAATGACTGTCTCCTGGACAACTGTCAAGTCAGCAGCCTTCCCCATGATTGTGTAGTCTACTGAACCAGACTGAGAGACCATTTAAAGGCTCAGGAAACCTTTGCAGGTGTTTTGAGTTAATTAGCTGATTAGACTGTGACACTGTGAGTCTACAATATTGAACTTTTTCACAATATTCTGATTTTCTGAGGTACTCAATTTTGGGTTTTCATTAGCTGTAAGCCATAATCATCAAAATTAAAAGAAATAAACGCTTGAAATATTTCCCTCTGTGTATAATGAATCTATATAATATGCGAGTTTCACTTTTTGAATTGAATTACTGAAATAAATTAACTTTTCCATGATATTCTAATTTATTGAGATGCACCTGTATTGGTAGCTGTAAGAAAAAGAACCCTATGGAATTATCTGGTTTTCTGCATCAATGAGTCAAAAATGTGATCTGATCTGATCTTCACGTAAATCATAAGGATGGATAAACAATGTGCTCAAGCTAGTACAACACAAACAATTCTAATTAAAATTAAATAATTCTAATCCTCCATGTCTTTATTGAACACAACCATTAAAACATTCACAGTGCTGGTGGAAAAAGTAAGTGGACCCTTGGTTGAATCTTCTTTGGCAGCAATAACCTCAAACCAGCTCTTCATTAGCTGCTGATCAGACCTGCACAGAGCTGCTTCAACTCAGACGTTCTCAGGATGTCTGATGTGAGCATCTCTTGAGGTTATTTTCTGTCAGATTATAAAGTCTGTGCTCTGACTGGGCCACTCCAAAAGGTGGATTTACTGTTTGAGGTCATTCTACAGTAGATTTACTTTGATGCTACAGCAGACACCCTGACATTATCATGTAAGAGACCTTGATAAACTTTGGAATTCATTCCCCCCTTAATGATGTTGAGCTCTCCAGGCCCCAACCCTCCACTGTACTTCACCTTTGGGGTGGTATTCCCATGGTTGTATGCAGTGTCCTATTTACATCATACATAGTGCTGCATGTTCTTCCCAAAAAAAATCTGCCTTAGTTTCATGAGTCCACAAAAGTTTTCCCAGCAGCACTGTAGAATGTCATGGTGCTCTTTGGCAAACTTAAGGCATGCAGTGTGGGTTCCTCCGTGGTGTCCTGCCATGGACGCCCACTTCTAGAGAGAGTAGCCCCCGAACTAAATCATCTCAATTTATAAACCTCTTGCATAACCATGCACTGATGAATATATTAAGTCTTTGAAATCACTTTGTAACCCTTTCAGCTTTATGCAGATCAATAGTTCTTGATCCTAAATCTTCTGAGATATTTTTGGCAAGGTTTGGTTCAGATCAGCAAATGCTCCTTGTGAATATCAAAATCAAAATGTAACGCCATGTTTGATAACTCCTTACTCCAATTAGATTTTGATGATGTCATTAGCCGAAGAGTTCACATACTTTTTCCAACCTACAACCAGAGCAATACAAAGATTAGTGTGTTATTAGGTAAAATTGATTGTGTTTCTGATCTGATCATATATTAAGATAAGTACATGAATGCAGGTAATTCCAAAGGGTTCACTTACTTTTTCTTACCACTATACATGAGCTGATGAGTAACAAGAAATTACTGTGCCACATTGGTAAAGGTATGTCTCAGGTCATTTAGGAAAAGATTAGTCATTACATAGTTTGTCCACCAGGGAGCACTGACAAGCATTTAAACAGTAAAATATCCTGCTTAGTGCACATCTGGGTCAGAAATCGGAAATAACTGTGTTTAAGGGATCCATGTGGAAAACATTTGATATTAAAACTATGTTTCTTCCATTAAAGTGGGGAACCATTGGAATAAAAGCTTTTACAATTGTTGCTGAACTAGAGACTGACTGTTGTCTGTTCATACAATAGTCTTTTTTGTCATAAACTTGGATCTGTTCTGATCTGAATGTAATATCTTAATAAACAAAATTCTCTATTGTGGTTTTTTTTTATCTCTGACATGTTTTAGGAAATCAGTTTTAGAATTTGTATTTGTACATTAACAGATGAGGATGAAGCCACCACAGGCAGATAGATTCTGTTTCTGAGGCAAGCTCACGAAAGATAAACGTAAAGATAACAGACTTTGACCTTTGTTAAGTTTTGATACAAAAACACAAAGACTACTGTAAAGTAGGGGTGGGCGAAAGGATCATATCACGATTTTTTAAAAATAAAATCACGATTTCGATTTTATCACGATCTTAAATTGGAAAAAGAAAAACAGACAATTTAGACCAAAGAACCTTTCTTAACAGATTTTATTTCAAATAGTCGCAGTTTTGCCTGCATGTGCAAAAAACGTAAAGTTTAAGGTAAACAACAACAACATTCTAATAAAGCGCACTCTTGCAAAAGTAGTAACAGAAAGTAAAATATCAATCAAAGACATTACTGACAGTCATTTAAACAGGATTTATTTCTCAAAACACTAAATAGCTTATTGAAACGCAAAAATATAAACTAAAGTGACTGTGGTTATCTCTTTTAGTGCAACAGTTGCTAGTGCTTTAGTGCTTCCTCTTCAGGTGATTAAACAGGTTCGTCGTGTTACCACCCGACGTGCGAACGGTTTCTGTGCAAACTTTGCAAATTACATTTGCTTGCGCTTGATCAGTTGCGGAAAATCCAAAACAATTCCATATAATGGAGGTGGAATTTTTTTTAGCGACCGACTCCGTTTGGCTTTCAGCCATCGCTCTCCATGTGCTACCGCTACACACACAAACAAGGAGGCGGGTAGGAAAGTGCGTCACTGCCCGTAATTCGCTATGATTGGTCGGTCAGGTTGACGACGTCAATACGTCTGGTGCGTCGGTGCATCAGCATAGAACTGCAATTTATAGAATGTGCCCTAGACGATCCCACGATCTCTGCATTTTGAAAGATCGTCTTCACGTTGTAATCCTTCACGATCTAATATTGTCATATCGCCCACCCCTACTGTAAAGTGATGTGTCAGGGAACGAGCTGTTAACACTTGTTATGCAGGTTGTTCTACAGCAGGGGGAGTTGTCATACTTAACATTGATCCAGTTTATTTTACCTGCTGCCTTCAGTAAAGCATGTCCTCAATAATAAACAAGGCACTTAAAATATAGACTGAAAATGATTTTAAATCAGTTTTCAGTCATGAGGAAATATAAAGGTTCACTATTGTTCATTTTGTTACCAATCTGTAAGTGATAAATAGACAATCAGGATATTAATTTCTATATTGGTCCAATATATTTTTCACTGCTGGTATTCTGTCAGGTGTGGAATTGCTTCTTAAAAGTGATTTGAAACTGGGTTTTTACTACGATTACAAATCCAGATAAAGAATACATATTGATTGATGATTTAGGATATCTCATGTTGTCTCAAAAGACCATATTGTTTCATCCATAACAGAAACTATATTTACAGTCAAAGTTGGCTTTTTCAATGTTCTTAAGCAACATCTTAAGCAATGTTTTTTTTCTCACTCTGGGTAACATACTGTTTGCTGTTTCTTATCCAGGAAATTGTACTTGGGGTATGAACTGTAGGTTCATCCACCCCGGAGTCAATGACAAAGGTAACTATTCCCTCATCAGTAAACCAGACCTCTTCTCACCTAATGGAGGGCCTCCTGGAGGACCACATCCACTCATACCCAATAATCCCTGGGTACGTCTCTCTCCCACCACTCTGCATAAAAACTGTGTATTTCATCTGTATGTTTTTGAAGAGATTGTGCACAGATTTCTGTTACACTGCTGTAGTATGTAAATACTCATAAATCATAAAGATAAAAAAAATGGATTAGAGTTCAAATGCTCAGGAACTGGATCTATGTGACTGGGCCTCTCTGTGTGAGCATGTTTGCTAATGTAGACAAACCAACAAATTAATTTGCCACTGTTTTAGGCTGCGCCTGCAGTGGAGGAGCTCCCTCCCCCTCCTCCTCCAGTGGAGCCTCCTGTGGAGAGTGCCTGGGAGAGAGGTCTGAGGCATGCCAAAGAGGTAAGTGCATCCACTGCCTCTCATGGAAACAGCAGTTCCATTTGGTTGTGTGTGTAAACTAACTGTCACGTAGGGCTGTTTGTTTAATGACGCTGTGGATCGAACGGAAGAGCTTTTTATTGCACCCCTAGTTTACTAGTTCTACAGTTTGTAAAATTTTATCTTTGTAATTGATAAGTATTTTTAAAGCACATTTTATGAGGCAAATGTGTTTTGATCTTTCTTATCGCACAATATTTTCTGTGAAAAAAACTTTCTTTTAGTGATGCCAACAAGCAGTTTTTCACCTGTTTGTCCAAAGCTGCAACTGCCACAATAAAATACAACTCAGTTGATAGTTTATTAGATACATTTAGCTAAAACTAATGCAGTTTTAACAAAAAGCCCTGCAATAAATCATCCGTCATGAAGGTTCAGTTTTTATTGAAATTGATTTACAGACATATTGATTAAACTGTGATCATTTTGGAGGATGTAGTGTGTGGAGCTGTTCAGCTGCATTGGCTTGTACAGGTATAGTTCCTTTTTGCTGCTATTTGGAGCCACCAGGGAGAAGTTACCCACTGCAGGTTGTTCTGTGCCCCATAGGTGCTGAAGAAGGCCACCATCCGTAAGGAGCAGGAGCCGGACTTTGAGGAGAAGCGTTTCAACGTGACCATTGGAGAGGATGAGAGAGAATTTGACAAAGAGAACGACTTTTTCAGAGAACGCAGCTACCGCATCATTAGAGAGTACGACTTGCTCATATTGATTCATCAGCTGAAACCAATCATATCATAGATGCAAAGCACATAGAACTGCTCCAGAATCTTGCAGGAGTAATTAGATCTGTGTCTAATCTTTAATGAAACCATTTTCCCTGCCGTTACCACTGCACGGGCTAAAATGTGATTCTCTTTTTTTCTTTTTCTGTCTCTCTCACAGACACCCTCCTTAGTCACAGGTTTCATGACGTAAATTAGAACAAGACCAACCACATCAAGTTCAACCTACAACAATATAATCAGGGATCTTTTATTAATAATGTGTGTAGCAACAAACATCGGGGTTGTCAGTACCTCCAGCTCTGAAGTACAAGCTGTGTGCAAAGCCTTTTCTCTCTGTTTCTTAAAGTAAATCAAAATATAACTTTTCTTAGTCAAACAATCACATCAGACTCTTCACAATTGAAGTGAAGTTTGGCGAGATGACACACTACAGATTAAGTCCAACACATGTCAAATACATGTATTGTACCGAGATGAACATTATAGTGATATAATATAACATAATAGTAAATAAATAATGGAGCTAAAGAAAGACTCCTCCCAAGATTTGACCCTAGGTGACCTACCCTGTCACGCTTTTCAACCACCTCGGTCACGGCTTTCAGTGAACCTGAAAGATGCAGTTAGTCAATCCAGTTTCTGTATCTATTATTGTCATTATCATATTATCATTGATAGTAATATGTTTTTCTTTTTTCAGTGAAATGGACTTCAGAGATCCAATCTATGGGTAAGTGTTGTATAAAGACCAAAACACAAAACAGCCGAACATGTCAAAACAGCCAGTCCTATTTTCTTCTATGTAAAGCCCCTATACTGATGGCAGTGGCGGCGTCGAGGCACGCAACGCCCCATGACACATTGAAAAGACACTTTTCTTTTCCAGAGAATGTGACTCATTACAAAGACAACAAAGTCGACACATGAATTTGAGTCGACGTCTCCAGTTGTCTGCGGCACCATTGTGTTTTTAGCTTAACTTAGACGGCCTTAAGAAAACAACTCATGTCAGTTTTGTGTAACTTATTAGAACTGAAATCATATCGAGGCCTCGATACATGCAGACACACCAGAGTTATAATGCTTGGTTTATGTAAAACATCAAAAACTGCATGTTTTGATAAGCAGGTGTAATTGGATATGTAATGTGTGTGCCAAAATTTGAAATGTTTTTTTTTTTCTCATTCTGGAAAATCTCATGTCTTATGCAAATTTGTAAAAATGCTACTTTGCACAAATGTGTGTAGTAACCTTTGTTGGGTATCATTCAATTTCTCAAATGTGTTTCCCTGTGCAGTGACCCATATAACGATCCATACTATGACTATGAAATGGAGGCCCTTTGGCGAGGTGGCCAGTATGAAAACTTCAGAGTGCAGTACACAGAAGCTCCTCTTCCTTACCACTACAGTGTGAGTACCTTCCATACGCTGCTCGAAGTGAGAAGTGATCGGGGCAACCAAATATTCGAGTGGTTAGGGCGCATACCATGTGGGCGCATATGCCCTGAGCAGTGAGTCTCCGGTTCGACTCCTGGCTGGCTGGACTGCTGCATGTCATTCCCCTGTTCTCCGTGCTCACCTTTCCTGTCTTCACTCTTGACTTCATAACTCTTGACATCATCTTCACTGTCCTATCAAATAAAGGCACATAAATGCCCAAAAACTATGAAAAGAAAAAACCCCAAAACAATGCAAAAGTGTCTTTGTGTTAAAGCGGAAGTGCATTGGATGGCACAACGCCACAAGAACAGTCTCATATTTTTCTTGTTGTTAACATGTAAGTTTAATTTCTCAAGAAAGCTTTAACATAGGCAGCATCCATGTAGATCAAAGAGCAACTGAAATAATACCTTTGGTGATATTCTCCATTAACTTCCATGAACCCAAACCAACACTGATAACACCATAATAACAATCCTGATCCTCTTCCTCTGTGCCAGAACTCTATTGATGTGCAGAGACTATTAAACACATCATTGAGCCAGGCTGCAGGTTGCACTGGCTGATGTATATCCTAATTCCCAGATACCTCATCCTCACCCTCATCCAGAAATAATCACTGCAGCACCAAATGTAGCAAAAAATAGTCCTCAGTAAATTCGCTGTTTCTTTTCAAAATTAACTTTTCAAACGTCGCCTTTTTTTCTTTTTTCTTTTTTTTAACAAAATTAAATTAGTCTGTGAGTCTTTCTTTTAGAAATGAAACTATATATTTGTGAGTTGGAGACATCAGTAGAATGAATGAGTGCAGCAGACAGGGCATGGAAGCCAAAAAGTATTGTGAGATGGTCAAACAAATTGTTGGTTTTGGTCTTTTGATGACATTTATTCACAACTCAGAGTAATGGCAGTTGGTTTTCTGTGTGAGTGCCATTAAATAGCACGTTTTCAGTCAGATAACTGTGCACGTCCATCTCGACAGGAGCGCGAACGCGACCGCGACCCTCAGGAGCGGCATCGGGACAGAGAAAGGGAGCGGGATCACCGTGAGAGGGAGCGCCGGCAGAGAGAGAGGGAGAGGGAAAGAGAGCGGGAACGCGAGAAGGAGCGAATGCGACGGAAAGAAGAGTGGGAGAGGGACCGGATGAAGCGGGATGAGAAGGAGAGGCCGAGGATGCGTCCGCCTCGAGACGCCAGGGAGAAGAAAGACGAGGACAAACTGAAACCACGCTCTCCCCTCAGCTTGCCACCCAAGTAAGTCAAGTTTCAGCTGGCTCTGGGTTGATTGTTTTATTTGGGAGAAATTTTTTTATGTTATGTTTTGATACACCAGAAAGGCAGGCATGCAAATAGAGGTAGAAAATGGTTTCAGTAGAACTTCCTTGAATTGTAATGAAATAGTGGAGTTTCTCTTTGCCCAGGATATAGGCCCTGACATTTAAAACGTCAGAGAAATGATAAAGGGTTTTATACCACGTCATGTTCTTTCCAAGCACAGAGCAACAGTAAATAAGGCCATCGGAAAGGTAAACTCCCCCAATGTGTTTGTAATAATCCACTACAGCATCAGGGGTTGGATGTGTTGGAACTGCCATATTCCAGTGTCCGTCACTCTCCTGCTTCATTCCATTGTGTGCTGTTTGCAATGTGCTGCACAGGGTCACCTCTGTTGTTCAGCTTTACAAAGAGGAGGTGGTTCTTCCGTAACCACCTGAAATCACCTCTCATAGCATCTTTGGCCAGGTCATTGGTAGCAATCTTTTGGAAACCTATGTGCTTTTTGCACACTTTATTGTATTGTAGATAGGGATGTCACGATAACAGAAATTTAGTAGTCGATACCAAATACCAGTGAAATTCCACGATTCTCGATATCTATTTCGATACCACGGTAAAAAACAAAAAAAAAACACAATAAATTCCATGTTCTTTCTCTTTCACTCGAATACGAATAAAAAAAACTAAAAACGAAGAACAGTGGCATGTAGCCTTCAAGAATTTAAAATAAACAGTACTGTGCTAAAATATAAACAATCAACTTTTTTTCAACTTCTGGTTTGGAAAGTGTGAAGGCACCGTTTACAAACGGGCTTTTGCGGGTCTATAATCAAACCCTCACCATCCGCTTCGAAAGCAAAATATTTCCATACAAAATAAATTAGGGGTGGGCGATATGGCAAAAATATCATATCACGATTTTTTAAAACTAAAATCACGGTTTCGATTTTATCACGATTTAAATTGGAAAAAGAAAAACAGACAATTTAGACCAAAGAACCTTTCTTAACAGATTTTATTTCAAATAGTCGCAGTTTTGCCTGCATGTGCAAACAACGTAAAGTTTAAGGTAAACAACAACAACAGTCTGGTTCGTCGTGTTACCACCCGACGTGCGAACGGTTTCTGTGCAAACTTTGCAAATTACATTTGCTTGCGCTTGATCAGTTGCGGAAAATCCAAACCAATTCCATATAATGGAGGTGGAATTTTTTTTAGCGACCGACTCCGTTTGGCTTTCAGCCATCGCTCTCCATGTGCTACCGCTACACACACAAACAAGGAGGCGGGTAGGAAAGTGCGTCACTGCCCGTAATTCGCTATGATTGGTCGGTCAGGTTGACGACGTCAATACGTCCGGTGCGTCGGTGCATCAGCATAGAACTGCAATTTATAGACAGTGCCCTAGACGATCCCATGATCTCTGCAGTTTGAGAGATCGTCTTCACATTGTAATCCTTCACGATCTAATATCGTCATATCGCCCACCCCTAAAATAAATATATATATATTTCTTTCGACGAGCCAAGGTGCTGCAGCTCTTCCATTTGCTATTGCGGCTAGACTGCAGCTTGGTCGTGGACGTTCCTCATCCTCCCTCGGGCAGAGGCAGAGCATTTGCCGGAGAAACTGTGCTTAAATGTGTTCCGAGTCACTCAAATGTTGCCAGTGATGCAATAATCAGTGTTAATGTTCTTTACATGTTTCTGGTAGATTACTGTCACTTTTGAGGTAAGACACTTTTGCACCATGAGATAAGTTGCTCATACAGCTAATGACATCCTGCTTGTGAGCAATGAGACCTGATATGCAAGCGGGTGTGACGAGCACTCATACATCTTCCTCCCTCAATAGGATGTCAATCTTCTGTTACTTCCTAAGAGGGTGACTATCAATCTTGTCACGTGTACCATGAAAAAACATCCCGTTTTTTGCCACGTGGTATCGACTTGGTACCGAAGTATTGGTTCTGGTGACGACCCTAGTCGTAGATTTGATGAAAACATGTTTTTAGTAGGGATGCTGCGCTCACAATTTTTTGCCACTGAAACAGATCATCTGAGTTAGATCGGATGATCATGGTCAATACCGATCATTTTTGCCATGCATTGCCAGTCTCATACACTTTAAATTGCACACAGCTGACATGTTGTTTTGTTTTGTTGGCCTGTCGTGTATTGAACAAGGTTGGAAGCGGAACTACACTACACATCACACAGTGCTTCTCTCAGCCGCAGGCACCAAAGTATGAACCTCAGGTGATCGATTTTCAGGTGATAGTATTTTTCATGAAAATCATCCGATAATAATCGACGGCTGATCAGTCAGGGCATCTCTAGTTTTTAAAAATATTTTGCATTTTTTACAGTAGTATTCAGACTCTCCTGTGGTCAGGTACATCCTCCTTGACTGGAGTTCATCTGTGGCAAATAGAATTCTTTGCAGTAAATCCAACCTTCATGAAGGTTATGATGTTCAATTGTTCTCTGTGCAGTTATGTTGACAGACTATATCTGCCACCCTACACTGGTATTTGAGTCAAATTCATTTGCAAAAAAAAAGAAAACACACAAAAGACAAAGTTAATGGTTGGTAGATTAGATGTTAGTCGTTAGTGGCAGCCCTAAGGATGAATTCGACTGATATTTTTTTCAAAATTTCTATAGATATCACAATAATATGGTTATTGTGAATTCTTTTGACCATAATAATTGTGCGATGAAACAGTGTCACAAACACAAATATGAATATGAGCGATATGATAAAAGTTGTGTTAAACATTTTTATAGAGACTTGCCATAATGTTTGATTACTTGACCTCATAGGAATGAGATATGCAAGAATGGGGAACTTAAACAATACGGGGAAGCATTTTAAAGTTGCACTTCCTCGTCTTGTCATGTTTTTGTTTGACTGCTCGTCAGCTGATGAAATGTTTGCTGCACACAATGATTACCATGTGGCATCTCCTGCTAACAAACATCATGTCATCTTCATATAGAATTAATATTTTTTTAATATCTTTTAATTTGGGGTATAAACTGTGTAAAGATACCAGTTCTTGTACAGCAAAGAGAATCCAGTGTGATTTCTAAAGTCCAATATTTAGTGTCAGTCAGTCAAACATATGCTGTTACTTACTTACTACTAACCCTACTAAGCCAGCTAATTTAAAAAAATTGTTTGCATAAATAATGAAGAAAGGAAAACAGAAAATGTTTGGTGAGAAGAACCATCAGTTAAAACAGAAGCAACACCAGAAAAAATACAACCAATCATAATCTGTGAATATGAAGCATATACAGGACAGAGACAGAAAATATTTTTTGTATGTCATAACATAAGATGTGTACCCCTATTTACAGTGCCTATATAAAGTCATCATACCTTGTGAAAATCTTTACCTTTTGCCAGATTACACCCTGGAAATTAAAATTAAAAAAGTCTTAACTTTTTTTAGCTGTATGTACAAGTTATAACCCTCATAATCAAAGTGAAAATAACATCTTAAAAATTCTGGACAATGTATTAAAAATTAATTGGTGAAATTAATTTTTCTAACACTGATATTCTACTTTTGCTTTTCTTAATATTTTTCAATATTGATGCTGTGTAGGAAAATTAGTGAACAAATCTGGAACATTTTTTTCATAAATTGGGTTTTGATTTCAACTTGTACAACAAATATAGCAACTATTTTAAATGGGTATGTATAGGCACTGTATTTGAATTGCATTACGTGTGTTTGATGTAACCCAAGTGTGAGAAACCTGCATATCCTACTAAAACACACCATAACCACACACACAGTCTTAGATTACTGCTATAAAGAAGGGGCACAGAGCACAGACGATGGAAGAGGTACTCAGATTCTTTAGAGTACTACAAAGTCGAAACACTGAACTGAAAGTAAAAGTCCTGCATTCTCAAGTATTATTAGTAGTATTTACATCTGTTACATTATTGCATTACTTTTACAGATGCATTAATGTGTCAGTTAAATATCATCATTCTGTCATCATTGTATCTTTTTGGCTGGACCGCAACAGCGGGGTCAGCCCTATAATTGCAAATGTGACTGACTGACTGACTGATGGTACTTTTACCACTTCTCAGCCGAGCCACAGTCTACCGAGCTGCTCTGGTTTCCCGGCTGCTCAGGAACTGCAGGGGAGTGTTGGGAGCACAGCTAAACATCTAACACACCGAGCAGAGAGAGCAGGAGGGAGGGAGGGAGGGAGAGAGAGAGAGAGAGAAGTCATCTATAACACGGCTTTGTACTAACGTCTATGACCAATTCTGCAAACAGAGAGTTAGACATAAAGACCTGCCTCTAATAAAAGTCTGGAGTTCTGGAGTTGAAAGTAAATAAAAGCTAAATTATTGTGAATCCCAGACAGAGGCTGTGAGCTGTGTGAAAGACAAAAAAAGAATTATAGCCTGGCTTTAGGCGTGCTTCCTGGTAGCTCACTTGTAAAGCGTTGTGTGTGCGTGGTCTCTCTCTCCAATTTCTTTGTCTCTCTTTCTCACTATGACTGTAATAAAGGCAAAAGCCTGAAAAAATAGCTTAAAATAGATAAGATAAGATAGTCTTTGTATTTCTTTTCGATTGGGGGAAATAAGTATTCAACACATCAACAATTTTTTAATTCAACATATTTCCATTGTACCTTTTCACATAAGATTTTGACCAGACATTGGTGTTACCTCAATAAAACTGCACAACTAAAGAAATTGTAACATTCCAATCCATAAAAAAGTTATGTGCAATAAAGTGGAATGACACAGGAAAAAAGTATTGAAACACAGAAAGAAAAATCACTAAACCAGCTTATTCCACTAATAAGTTTTCCCACCAGTGCTAATTAGAATCAGCTGGGTTAGCGCATGTTTGAAAAAGGGTTTCCCACCTCTGAATGCAAGCAAACAAATCATTTGTCACCAAGCTTTCCTGCAAGAAACATCTCATCATGAGTAGAGGCAAAGAGCTCTCCCAAAACCTTCACAGCAAGATTGTTGAGCAGCATAGTAATGGCACTGGTTGCAGACAGAATTCTCAACTCCTAAATGTTCCTATAAGCACCATTGGGGCCATTATCAGCAAGTGGAGTGAACATCATTCGACCATCAACTGGCCACTCACAGGAGCTCCTCGCAAAATTTCTGACCGGGCAGTCAGAAAGTTAGTCAGAAGAGAAGCCCAAGAGCCGAGGACCACTCCAGCAGAGCTCCAGAAAGACCTGGAAGCAGCGGGTACAGTTGGCGCAAAGAAAACAAAAAGCAATGCACTCCACCGCCATGGTCTCAAGTTTGCTACAGAAAATTTGGAGAAGGCTGGAGATTACTGGGAGAATGAAGTCTGGTCAGATGAGACAAAAATTTTGTTATTCAGCAACAATACAATGCAGCAGGTTTGGAGGAGAAATGGCTCTGCATATAATCCTAAAAATACCATACCTACAGTTACCTACAAGTTTGGAGGTGGAAGCATCATAGTATGGGGCTGTGGAATCCAAATTATCGAAGGTAAGACGGAGCCATGTACTGGGATATTCTTTATAAGAATCTGTTGCCATCCACCAGGATGATGAGGATGAGACATGGGTGGATCTTCCAGCAGGACAACGATTCAAAACATACTGCAAAGGAGATTCTCAATTGGTTCAAGAGGAAGAAAATAAAGGTTTTGGACTGGCTTAGTCAGTTGCCAGACTTAAATCAAATAGAAAATTTGTGGAAGGAACTGAAGATCAAGATTCACCAGCAGGAAAGCGTTATGAAGCTGTCATTGGAAACAAGGGCTTCTCCAGTAAGTATTAAATAAATTTCAGTTAGCGTCTTAAATACTTTTTTCCTGTGTCATTCCACTTTATTGCACATAACTTTAATATAGTACTCCATAACTGGAGTGTTACAATTTCTTTTGTTGTGTAGTTTTATTCATTTAATACCACTGTCTAGTCTGTCTAGTCTTAATGCTGTAGCTTGTCCAGAGGGAGCTCTAGCTACTTGTATATTGTTGGATACGTATATAACTCTAACACTGCATTATATTTTGTATGTAAATCGTTATTTTGCAAAGTAACTACTAACTACAGCTTCATAAAAAAAGTAATGGAGTAAGAAGAACTTTATTTTCAAGAGTACGGGCATAATATAGCATTAAGAAATGCTAAAGTATAATCTAAGTACCTAAGTGTAGTAACGTATTGTATAAATATATATTTCTCATCACTAGTAGGCAACGCACCATCACCACATTGGCAGGTAGTTGATAGAGCAAATAGTTTCAAGTTGCCATGGCTGATACACAAACATAACATTTGGTTAGTCAGTTTTCTATTGATACTGCCACCATTTGTTTTCGTAAAGTTAATCTTCAAAAGAAAATGTCCGTTTTCCATTGTTAACACCCTCCGTCTCGTCACTGTCTTGTTGCCAAAAGCAACAGACTAACTGTCCACAAAACTCGCTGCATAAAAGAAATTGGCTGACTGATGGCCAGTTGTTTCGCTTAGTAGCACATTGTTATTATCACGCAGGCATGGTGTGCTACTTGCCAGTAAAAGCAGCAAGACATCAATAAAACAAACCTTACCACAGCCAGAATCTCCTTCAAAATTCCCAGGTGTCTACATGTCAAGACATGCTTTAAGTAAACACCACCACAACAACAATGCATTCTAGACATACCGCTGTCCTGACCAATACAGGAGCAGTAGTTCGCTTATTGGCAAATTTTAAATTTTTCTGCCGCTTTCGAGTTTCAATCTCTTAATATAGAAAAGCATACATGAAAAATTTATATCAGTCCTAAAGCTCTTTGTTTTTACATGCAGTTTTGACATTTCAGTCATTGGCTTATCTTCTCCATACACTGATGTGTTTCTGTTGGCATATCAACCACTATGAGTTGAGAATTGCAACTTAGAATATCCTTATCATCGTGCCTGTCCAGCTCTTATCACTTTAACATGAACAAATTGCCTAATTGGACTCGTCATCGAGGATAGATGTGGCAAGATAAAATAAAAATAAAAGCCACAGGAATAAATGAGTGCTTTGTTCTCTTTATACAATTTAAAACAAGCTTGTACTGAAAAACAGTTTCATAAAAGAATTGCTCCAGACAGTTTTGAACATTTTGAATGTAGATCATACTTTTTACTTAAAGATATAAATGCATGATTTTCCTAAAAAAACAAAAACAAAACAAAACAAAAAAAAAAACGTATATACTCGTACAAAAGTATCCTCTCAGAGTGTGGTGGTGTATTTATCAGCAGAGACACCCCCTGCTCTCTCCCTGTATTTCCTTATCTCCTCCTCATGTGTGTCTTTACTCTATCAAAATGTAGAGACCTCGTGTACAAAGGTTGTGAATGCACAAAAATGTTGCATAGACCATCTTTCATGTTCAAGGTCAGATGTATCAAGAGTGAAATGAACGTAAGAATTTGGGTTTGCGTTTGTGTTACGGTGAGGATACATATGGAGTTCGGCATTGCCTGTCCCCCTACAAGTGCTGACCACACTGGGTTTCACGTCGAAAGGGGCATTTCAGGAAGGAACAGGCAGACCAGTCTGCACTATGCCAGTCGTACTTGAGCCGCATCATGCCAGCTGTACTGGACGGGATCATCCATATGTTATCCACCTATATAAAGTTCCCAAACGATGTGGTTGACCAGGCTGATATTACGCGCATACACCCTGAAATATATCAGTCTTTAGAGCGTCCTTACTCCTCAATTGTTTGAGCTAGAGACTTGCTGTTTTTTCCTGTTCAATTAGAGAATCTGAAATTTCCGACAAGCTAGTCTGTGTGAGTCATTTGCTTCCGCCAAAAAACTAATGCGTAATATTGGAAATGATTTGGATAGTCTCACCTTTTGCCTCCACCTGCTTCCATCTGAGTGTTGAAAAACAGTGCATGGTGGATGTAAATAATGTGTGAAATAAACAAAATACTGATAAACATTTTTACTCATTTCAATCAAGACAAAGTGCATATAGGTCAAGAAAAAATAATTCTGGTGCAGGACATGTCAGGACTCCACATTAACAGCCTCCGCCACACCCCCACTTCATTTGTTACCTGTTATTATTAATGCCAGTCATGTTGACAAAATAAACAACAGAAAAAAATAAAAGAACATGTATGCATATACTGTACATATATACTTGTGAAATAAATAAACATTCAAGAATTCATTCATGGTATATTGTGCCTATCTAAGAAATGAACTACTGTACAAGTGAAAATGATATACAAGCATATACTGTATAACTTATACCTTATCTTGCAACATTAGTACAGGTTAATATGTACGTGCATCATCTTAATTCATATGCATCCTTCTGTGCATATACACCCGAGCACACATGCATGCACACACATATACACAACTAAATGCCAACAATTAGGAATAATTACCCTTCATTTCCCTCCTTAGTGAGTGATCTACACCCCTCAATTGACATAAAGGAGATGGAACAAACTTAAGCTGGTGTCTAATTATAGGTGTTAAATAACTTCTATGCTGAAATCTTAGGTCAATGGTTTGGTGGTTAGGATTTTTTGAAGCTCAGGTAATATTCCTCCAGATGGTTCTCTTCTTTGCCGACTTACTGCATGGTTTTGCCATTTTTCCTGATCCTGGAGAGAAGTGTAGCCCAGGCATTTATACTCATTAGCAGCGTCCATGTGCACTCAATTCTAAGACAGTTGGGATTTACAAAGAAAATATGAATATTTATTATTATATTATATATATATTAGGGTTGGGCGATATGGCAAAAATATCATATCACGATTTTTTAAAAATAAAATCACGATTTCGATTTTATCACGATCTTAAATTGGAAAAAGAAAAACAGACAATTTAGACCAAAGAACCTTTCTTAACAGATTTTATTTCAAATAGTCGCAGTTTTGCCTGCATGTGCAAACAACGTAAAGTTTAAGGTAAACAACAACAACATTCTGGTTCATCGTGTTACCACCCGACGTGCGAACGGTTTCTGTGCAAACTTTGCAAATTACATTTGCTTGCGCTTGATCAGTTGCGGAAAATCCAAACCAATTCCATATAATGGAGGTGGAATTTTTTTTAGCGACCGACTCCGTTTGGCTTTCAGCCATCGCTCTCCATGTGCCTCCGCTACACACACAAACAAGGAGGCGGGTAGGAAAGTGCGTCACTGCCCGTAATTCGCTATGATTGGTCGGTCAGGTTGACGACGTCAATACGTCTGGTGCGTCGGTGCATCAGCATAGAACTGCAATTTATAGAATGTGCCCTAGACGATCCCACGATCTCTGCAGTTTGAAAGATCGTCTTCACATTGTAATTCTTCACGATCTAATATCGTCATATCGCCCACCCCTAATATATATTATATTATTATTCTGAATATTTTGGTGTGCATACATTTTTCCAGCTTTGTGCGTATGCCATGTTTCAACATGAATTCTAGGCTTTGTACATGAGGCCCCAGGTTACATGGCTGTCTCTGACTCTCTCCTCTGCTCTGTCTGTGTCATGGATGTATAAAGAGCTGCAGGTCTTTGTTTCTGTTTGAACAAGGCTGAGCTACGTGCATGCACACACACTATTAGACAATAACATGATGATTCACTGCTTTGTGTTCATTAACACCACTCCCTCTCCTCATTCACTCTCTACCTCTCTCGATCACCTCTCTCTCCGTCTCGCTCATTGAGCCAGGGAGGAGGTGCCATTTTTGAATGTTGGGTTTCCAAACAGCAACCAACACATCCTGCATAGTGTACCTTTTAATAGTACAGAAAATGTTAGTATGTTCATTATACACTGTATGGATCTAACACTTCATCTGGCTGTCAGTCAGTGTGTTATAATAATGTATAAAATACTCAGTAATGGTTTGGACCATGAAATAGTACATTGTCATTATAATCATTTGAGAAAATTGAGGTTATGGATGAAATAATCCAGCATATTGGCAGGGCTTGACAGTTAGTGTTTCACTTGCATTTGCAGGTACCCCCTCAAGGACACCACTTTTTTCTGTCTAAATAGACTGAATAGACTCTTAGAACTAAGAAGAACTACTTCATTATCGAGGTGTTCATACCATTTATACAGTTTAGAGCAGTTTAAAGTAGAAATAACGCAACATAATTATTGAATAGAGTTTAAAGCAGAAATGATTAAAAACCTGTTATACTTTTTGTATTCAAGTAAATTAAATCATTTTGCTTGATAATATATATTCGTATTATTAAGGAAAGAAAAACACATTATTTGATCAGTTTTCATTGATTTGCAAAAATTGCGCACAATGGGCTCTAACAGCCAGAAATATTAAATGGATAGATATAATGTTGTAAATGGTATAGTAAATTCTTTGACAGGCGACAAATTTAGATAGTTATTGTATATATCTAATCATAACCCAAACCTAGCTTTGCAAAGTTCTTCTTGTATTGTTGAACCGAAAGTCCCCAAAATGCAAATTATGCACCAACATTATCTTGTTTGCTGAGCCCTCTTCAAGTGCTTTGGTTTAATATTTAATTTTTACTCTCACAATAGGCAAGGAAATCAATACTTAGTTACTATTTAAAGGCATTCCTCTGGTGTAGCAAGCTGTGTCATAAAATATTCCTCTTATTGCATTACACAATACCACAGTACAGGCAGTCAGTCATCTGTCAAGCTTTATCTATTGAAAAGCAGTTGTCCGTACTTCCCACCGGTTTTGTCACAAATTTCCATTGCTTTGCTTTTGGTCATGGTCTCTGGTTTTGAAATTTTGAAACTTGACCATGTTTTTCTTGTCTGCCCTGGAGGTACCAAGACTGATGATGACGCGACTGTCAAAAAATAGGTGCCAACACCCATGTTTTGCTATTGTGTTCAAGTGATGTGAAGATCTTAAGCAATATTACCTGCCAGAGGTAGAGTGGAAAACTTCCAGTTTAAGGATGAGTTAATCTACCCGTGATCTACATGCATTCATGGTTAAGGAGAACTGGTTGATTCTTGCTGCACGCACTATTTGGAAAATGTGGAAATACATCCCTAGTCAAAATTTGGTTGTCAAAGCGACTCACTCTATGCTTTTCAGAACATCTGGGAAGATGAATAAAAACTGATGTTAAAATTATGTAAACGTCACCTTTAATACACTCGTTAGTACACTCCTAAAGACTTGGTACTCTCGCACTCTGATCCTCTCCTCCACCGGCACCTTTCACTTGAGAACTAGTCCTGCTTTCAGTCCTGACACATTAATGTATCTCATCAGTAACATGAATTCACTTTTTTTTCCCCATATTAAGAGAACTAATGATGTCTGCACTCTGCACTGTTTCACCTGTCCTCGCGATTCTCCTCCTCGCAGCTCTTTCGCGAAAAAAAAGCGAGACATTTCTGCAAAAAAAAAACATACACGCTGGGATGTAACGTTAATTTAGGGAAACTTTTCAAGAAGCTGGGTGTGCTTGGATGTTAAAGACATAATATTCGTCTCTAGGGTTGCCACCTTTTATGTGAAAAAAGGAGGCAACTGGTTTGGTTTTACTTGACATTACATTATTCACAGCACTTTGAAGACATGACATGAACGAAAACAAGTACTAGAATCATTTTATTTTCAAATATAGGACGATCTCGTACTATATGGGGTGGGTGGCAACCCTATTCACCTGTTTGAAAAGCCGCAAAATCAGGTTCCCGCCATCCTCAGGCAGCAAATCCAGCGTGTTCGTATTCTTCTTCTTTGGCAATTCCGGATGGCTCTGCCTGATGCACAGATTACGATACAGCACCACTACATTGCTGTAGTGGCGTACAGCCGCAATTGCAGTTACAAATGTCAAATCCACCAAGTACTGAGAAAACAAATACTAAAATTTTGTGGGCAGGCAGGTGTGGCATGAAATTTAACGGAGGTGGTCGCCTCCCAATTCTCTATACAGGAAAAACCTTGTTTGTTTGTTTTTGTCTGAATTTGCTTAAACCCCCATCAGTCTGCAAACATCCTCTTTCCTTCTGTTGTGTTCTGTGGGAATTGGTTTATTTGTGCCACTTCCCTTTTTTTTTTTGATGGCTTCCTCAAAATAAATATTTTGTCAATAATATATATCTAAGAGCTAAAAATAGCCCCCATTGTTGTTGTGGTTCTATTTTTAGCTCAGTGAACAGCGGCAGCGTGACTTGTTTGCTCTTGCATCACACCTGCGGAATTTCTCATTCACAGGAGGATGTGTACCTTTTATGCACTTGCATTGTGTATGTACTCACTAAAGGATGTTTATTCACGTTTCCATTTTTAGATTTATGTTTGATCCTTACAGTTTGAGCAGCACATTGTTCAAAGGCAGTTTCTATTGTAATATTACATCAAAGCATTCTTCTTCTTCTCCTTTGCTCTCACCAGGCAGTAACGGATACAGAGATAGAACACCTTTAAGCATTCATTCAAAGGTTCCGGGACACAGGACCGTTTACACTGGGAATATCCACTCATCATGTTAATTTCCTCAACAAATATTTAGATACACGCGTAAAGATAAACCTAAATCTTATTTTGCAGAAATAAACAGTATCCAATCGTCCATTGCAAATAAAGTCCCACATACAGTGGGCCATAAAGACCACTTTCCCATAAACGTCTGTGATGGATGATGTCATAAGGTTATTACTGTGAATCCTTTGCTTTAGGGTCGACTGAAATAATGATACCATGATTTAAGATAGAGCTAAGATTGAAACTGTCTGTTAATCAGTTGATAGAAATTTAATTGATTTTGATAATTGTTAATACGATAAATAGTTTGTCTTTTCTTTTTTTTCATTTTACAACTAGTTCCAAATAATTTGAAGTTGTGACCTTGTGCTCTGGGGAGCCCAATATTTCTTGTTATTTTATAAACCAAACAATTCATCGCTAGATTTAGAAAATAATTGGCTGATTAAGTGATAATACAAAATCATTTACTTTTTTCAATTTCATTAATCCATTTCACAGAGCCAAACCAATGACTTGTGAAAGCAGGAAGTTACCAGGGGCATGTGTGACGACCCCAATCCAGAGCTAGGACCAAACCCAAAACCTCTGAAGCCTCTGTTCATCTGAGTTACCGCAGCCTTCCTGTGAACCAGTAAAACCAGCTTGAATCAGTCATGTCATGCTCCACTGTCCTCTCTTACAAACAAGGCGTTTCTGCTCACTCTGACCAGTTTTCTGACATGTTTTGACCAGTATGAGCTCACCATCTGGATGTGTGAATGCACTTATGCTGTCAAAACAGCAGGCGTGAGTATGTAAATACGCGACCTGAGACACAGCATTGGTGATACAGGTCCATATGAGATAAGACCCGTATTCTTGATGTTTGGAAAATTCAATAGGACGATGACGACCATGTGACCACAACAGTAGTTATCACTTGATGATTTTGCAGAAGATTGATTAATAAAGTATATCAGAGATACATTAATATTGCGAAATATGTGAAAGTACATTTACTGTGATAGGGCTTTGTATCCACATCACCCATTCCTGCTTTGGAGTTCTAATGTTGGAAAAACACCTCAGATATCTTCCAATATGTTGAGCATCATCACACAAAACCTGTGGAAAACTGCAAGCTGGAAAATTCCCAAAGCATCTGGTGGCTTTATAGATGAAGGTCAACTACTTGCTTCTACCAAGTCGCACATTGAACTGAAGTGATGGTTTTTTTTTTTGACTGAGCAATCTTTTTGGAAGCAGCAAACGTGCATATTTTGAATTTTATGGAATAATGGTGAAACAAATGCTGGATAAGAGCCATTCACTATGTAGACAGTGTCATGTAAAGATAAAAAAAAAAAAAAATCCTTGATAAGGCTAACATGTAAAATTGCATCACACCTCCAGCCACAATAGGAGAAAAAACAAGCTGATGTTGATGCCAAACAGAAAAACCTCAAGTGTTCTTTCTCATGTGAAGTATTCACAGTAAGTTTATTTTGAGTGTAAAATAAATAATAGTTTCAGTTGCAGGTGGTGCTCGCTGAGAGAAGATAATAACACTATCAATATATAAAACAAAAATATATGTTCAAATAACAAATATGATTTTTATTGACTATATGACTTTTATTTTATTCACAGGAAGTAAATACACTGCATTCAGAAGTTATTCAGACGCCTTCACTTTTTGTCTTGTTGCAGTCTTATGCTAAAATCATTTGAATTAATTTCTCTCTCTCATCAGTCTGCAGTCAATACCCCATAATGATAAAGCCAAAACAGAATTTAAGAAACTGAAATATCACATTATCCTTTACTCAGTACTTAGTCAGAGTACCTGTGGCAGTGATTATAGCCTCGAGGTGATGAGCAGTGCCTGGCTTCCTCCAGACATGACACTCAGAACTGAGGTCAGACAGTTCAGTCTTGGTTTCATCAGACAAGAGAAGCTGTTTCTCAGAGTTTGAGAGAGGAGCACTTTAATGTGTCTTTCACTGAGGAGAGGCTTCCATCTGGCCACTCTATCATAAAGCCCAGATCAGTGGAGTGCTGCAGAATTTAAATGATTTCGCTGCAACATAACAAAATGTGAAAATACTTTCTGAATGCACTGGAAGAAACAAAAACCAGTGGCAATTATAAAATTCTATTATAGAAGAGTGGAAATAAATAGGTTTTCAGTCTTGATTTTTCTGACAGTTCTTCGATAATTATCCAGTGGAGTGAGGACATAATTTGCATTACGTTCACATTTTGTGGTTCTAGTAAAGACTTGTAGCAGCTGCATTTAAGACCAGTTGGAGTTTTTTTTATTTTTATTCCATGGAGTGGAAGACCAGAGAGCATGTTACAGAAATCCAGTCTAGATAAAAAATTTCTGCATCTGACTGTTAGAAAGAAATGGGTGAACTTGGGCAATATGACAGAGGTGGAACAAAGCAGCATTAATGATGTTATTGATGTTAACTATTGAATTTAAAGTAAAACTGCTACCATCAAAATTTTGGTGTGGATCTGGTTAAATGTGCGAATCCAGGGATTTTATGACATTTTTGTTAATTTCTCAGGAAATAATGTTTGGATCTTGACCAGACATATTTATGGTGTTGTCATCTATAAGTTTCTACAGCTTGGTGCAGATCAAGATAATAATCCAGATATGGTGGAGAGTTGTACTTAATATTGATATTAAGTAACAGTAGCATCAGTATTTTAGTCAACATACAACTAATAAAATTACACAATAACATCAGTGGTTACGACTTTGCAATGAGATGATGCTGATTTCATCATTTCACACCGTGCGTAATGAAACCACAAGACATAGGTCTCTGCTTGAGAATGAAGACGTGTGTAGGCTTGTCTGGCTTTGATGGTGGTCATTCTAGTTATTGAAATATTGTAATCATGGCACCACCCATGAAATTAAGAGCCACTAAGAAATTCCCTGCTGAAATATTCATCATTAATATGTTTGAGTTTCGGCGTAGTTTCACCTCAGCCATTCTTTCAGATAATAAGTTAAATCGGACATCACTTATGAGGAAATTATGTCATTGCAGCTCCATATATGTTCATCAAGATTAAGTTTCAGTGAAGCAAGTTGATGAGTCAAATACTACTCTGTCACTCTGACACAGCCTGTAAACACAGTGAGAGCGTCTTTATCTGCCAAGCTGTCCCTCCATTGTGTGAAAATACTGGTATGGCAAGGGGGGACACCCTGGATAGGTCACCAGTCAATCACAGGGCTAGCATATAGAGACAAACAAGCATTCACGCTCACATCCACACCTACGGGCAATTTAGAGTCGCCAATTAATCTGTGTATTTTTGGATTATGGGAGGACGCTGGCGGAAACCCGCACAGGCACGGTGTAGAACATGCAAACTCCACACAGAAAAGGCCCGGGCTGAACTTCAGCGATTCACCAACATTTCTGATTTCCAATATATGGATGAATTTGTCCACATGTCCTCTGTGTGATGTGTGAGGGAGAATGTTTACTCGACTGGGCCTACATTTTGGCGTAGCATATACATCTTAGTTTATCAGGGTTTGTTTAAGCGTAGACGTAACATAAGCGTTTTAATAAATGAGAGCAAAAGAAGAACAAGAAAGAAGAAAAACAGGAACAGCAAAAACAATGGGCCTACCGACACAAAAAAAAAAGTGACAAAGGATCTTATAAAGTGTTTGCAATATTTAAAACAGCACAAAGATGCTCAGGTATCAATTTTACCTAAATGAGTAGATATAAGAATGATTTTTACACTGCCACTTGTCACAACAAGCCATTAATCATCTTTTCACTCTTCCCAGCAGGCCGATGGAGCCTCCCTCAAAGAAGGAGGTTGTTCCTTTAATGAGGCGACCAGATGAGTGGAAGGACCCATGGCGTCGGTCCAAATCGCCAAGGAGACGTCCTGGGTTGGGCTCTCCACCACGAGGCCGCCGGAGACATCGGCCCTCAGGCTCCTCCGTCTCTCTGTCCAATTCCTCCAGGTAGGAACTCCTCCTTCAAGTTCTGATTCCCTGTGCCATCCTGACGGCGAAAAATGACTCATGTTTTCAAAAACAAGCAGTATTCACATTATCCTGATGATTAACTCTCTGTGGTCACATTTAACTAATTTATAAGACACACAAAATACATTGGGATGCATAACATTAGATGGAAACAGAAGTATAGTTTGTTGACAAGAGAACTCCACCACAGCTATAATTATATAATCCTTTGTAGATGGAAGAACTCTATGCTCACTCTATTGTAAATTTATTGTAAATCCAGCAAATTGGAAACGGTCTAGACATTCTATTGTATTGTTACTTGAATAATTTAATAATAAAATGAGTAAATACAGAGTTGTTTTATTCCCCACAGGACTGCGTCACTTGTGGTTGAGAGTTGGAAGAAATTTTTGCAATAGATTTTTGCATCTAAAAAAGAAATGAAACCATGAAGGGTTTTTTTTTTTATTTTTTTATAATTGATGCTAAATTAGTAGCCACCTGAGTTTCGGTCATAAATCGGATTTGAAACTAGAGTGAGATGAAAGATAAGAATAAAGTTTCTGTACAGTGATATTTATACAGCATAAAGAACAACAATCACAGCCTTGCCTCTTGATACTAGTACTCATGGTGCTGCTCCAACCTCATTTAAAGAATCTGACAAGAGTCCGTGTCACTTTAAGAACTAGACTGTGGCATTCTCATCGTGGGTGTTTCCAAGGAGCTATTTGTTCAGTTTTCCTATTGCTAACATAGCTAACATTAGCGTTAACAGCTGTTTACTTACCGGTCTAGAAGAAACGTTGAGTTCTTGTACTGCGTCCTGTCCTGGTTTCTCTCCATGCCATGGAGGTGAGGGAGAGAGAGGAAGAGGGGTGAGAGGTCAGTTGGCTGGATGCAGGGGAAGGGAATCTTAGCCTTCATACCCACTACATTTGTGACACAGTTTTCCATTTATGTGTGATGACAGACAGAAGACATTAGAAAGCTCATTATTCAACTGTTTCCACAGACTGTGTAGTACCTCTTCTGACAAGTAAACTGATTTGTACCCCGGTCATTAATCTACATTATTGATATATACATATTGGATCCTCTTTCATAGAAATATTATATCCCTCTCCTGGTCCAGACGTCTTTGGTTGGTTTTCATTTGCCATTCATTAATCTTACGTACGTGTGTTTGTGTGTGTTTTGCAGGTCTTCATCTCGCTCTTCATCCTACACAGGCTCCGGGTCGTCTCGTTCTCGCAGCCGCTCCTCTTCGTTCAGCTCCTACTCCAGCCACTCCTCCCAGCGCAGCTCCTTCAGTGGCAGCCGCTCCAGGTACACAAACCGTGTGTGTCTGTGTGCATCTCCATACACCTAGCTGTTGAATTTGCATCACTGCAAATAAATACAGTTATATAGTCTTTCCTCTACCTCCCTTCAATCTGAGGACATGTTTATACAGTCTGTTCAGTTCTTCTTCTGAACAGTATCAAACATGTTTTTAGCCACTACAAAGCTGTTTCTACCTCCTGTGGGAAACATACGTACATTGTGAAAGCTAGAAGTTAAATGATCTGTTTTAACAGGAAAGGTTATTATACGTCCTCTTAACAACCTCCTCAGTGATATAGGGAGTAGTGCTCTACAGGTTTTGGAAATAATTGCATTTAATCTTTAATGGCATTATGCGAGTAAGCACCGACTAGTTTGACAGTTTGGAATATTTGCTGCTTCGGTTTCTTGACAAAAAGTTCACCGAGAAGATTGAGTTTAATGGAGGCTAAATACTGGAACTTTTTCTTAGCATTAAGTCTGCAAGAAACTATCACATTAATTCTACAATTGTCCTTTATCCACCAGAACTGCAGAGAGAACCATCTCTTTGTTTGAAACAGGCACATATGAGAGACAGGCATGATACAAGTATATTTTATCATATTTTAGTATGAAGCTTCCCTGCTTCCCAACCTCCTCATCTAATTATTGGTAATAACACAAATATACAGCGGCCCAGACGGGGCAACACAATGCAGAAGTCACAACACAAATACAAAAGCAACAACATGAATGCAAATTAAGCCACAACGGAAGTTAAGACACAATGGAGCAGAGCAACGGTCCGTCTGTACTAATACTATAACAATAAATATGAAAATGAAAACAGTATGACAAAAGTACATAAATATGAAAATATAAATAGGTTGAAAAACATTTCTCATTTGTGAAAGCTTAGCGACATTAATCAGTTACCTAGCAACAATGTTTTGCTTAGTTGTCAAACTGCTTCAGAAACTTTCCAGGTCAAAATAATACCATCAACCTAGAGTGCCGTGGTAGCCAAGTGGTTAGAGTGCATAGTATTTTCTGAGCAGTGACTCTGTGGTTTGACTCCCGGCCGGCCGGACTTCTTGCTGCATGTCTTTCCTCTTCTCTCTGTCCCTGTATTTCCTTTCTACACTGTCCTGTCAAATAAAAGCATAAAATGCCTGACCTGGAACAATTTGGGATTTGGGTATTTTATGCTTTTATTTGACAGGACAGGCTTTTGCATTCGTATTGTAGCTTTTGGTTTGTGTTGACCCATCTGGGCCACTGTACAAACAAGAGTATTTTCAAATTTTCAAAACTATTTCATAAAGTTACTCTCAATAAAACCCCACACTTGCTGCAGAAGTTTCATTATCAGTAACTTAACAGAACATGAAAAACTACATACAAGTTGAAATGATTGGACACAGTCAGTGAATGTAAGCTGTGTTTGTGTGGCATAGAAACACAGAGCAACAGCGGTGGTGTGACTTGTCTCATGACATGACTGTGTTGCACTGATGGAATCAGTGCTGTGGAACTAGACATTGTACTGAATCTACCATGTTCTTGTAGAGCAGGTAATTACTACTCCTCAGTGTTTTTGACCCGCCTTTATCAGCAGCTGGCCTTTATTTGTTAGTGTAATGCTGATAATAATAAAGCCTAATAATACTATGTCTGATTATTTTGACATTGATTGTTCAGCTACAGTATGTTATATGTAAACGGAAGGACACGTAAATAACGTTCACATTAACTGACATAAAAACAAATCTGCCACACTGTCACTGTGTAAATGTTACCTGGGAATTTGACAACAAAGCCAAACAATGGTTTCAACCTGCTGAACTATGAGAAGCTGATATGACAGGGTTATTTATGGAAAAAGAAAAAATTGTTGTTACTGAAAGCGAGTAGTTCAGGCGAAGGTCCGCGCCGGGTAAGTGCTAGAGGCAGAATAGAAATGTCATCAATGCGCCCACTCGCTCGTTCACATGTCAGCTCAGTCAGACATTACACGCACTTTGTACTGGGAGCTGGCAGGGTAAAGTCCATTTAACATCCGGTCCCACTGATTCAGACATTTGCATTCTCACATACAGCTCTTCCGGGTAATGTCTACATAAGTTCAGGGTTGCAATGTATGAAAACAACTATATGAGGTGAACATAGTGGCGCATTCAGCAGCTAAAGAGCCAGATATTTCTCTAATGAGATGGTAGAAGGCAAAAACTGGGCTAAAAGAAAGTGAATATTGGATGTGGAAATAAGCAGCTCTTTGCTAACAAAACAGTTATGCACTTATTTAGATTTCACATGAACTTCAATGATGATAACATCATTTCTGAGATCTGTAATCATAGAGTCTTGGAAATACACTTTGAAGAAAACAAAATCTACCTGCAAAAACATTCAACTGGACAGTTTTTTCAGGCAGCATTTACTTTGCTTACACTTGAAACACATCGAAGCACAATTCTTGAACTTTTCTGAATGACACAAAGCAACATTATAAAACCATAGAATACTTGTGTGATGTGATCTAATCTTAAAATTAAACTGCATGATGACACTTTCATGACAACTTTACTGTTGATTTCTAGGTCTCGGTCATTCTCCACATCTCCCTCTTCGAGCCCAACGGCACTGAGGAATGCAAAGAACAAACCAGAACTTTCTCCTATGTTAGCTAAAGGGTAAATCTTAATCACTTGCACCAGTTTAAATCATCAATCAATTATCCAGCATCATATTGCATCATGCCTGTTTACTGATTATTATTTATTGATCATTAGCTAGAGCATTCTTTCTGTCACTGTCTACACGCTTGAAAAACAATGAGTGTCTTTTCCCTCTCTAAGAGTACCGCTGAAGCCGGGTGCCATGCCTCCCCCACGCAGGGACAAGCCTCCCATGAAGAAAGCTCCCAGTCCTCCTCCACCTGGTGGACCGCAGGGCAGGCCTTCCAAACCCATGCTAGAGGGAGGGAAGCCTCCCACCAATCCCCGGGAGGCTGGAGGCGCGGGTGGCGGGGCTAGTGGTAGTGGAGCGGGAAGACCCCCGCCACCACGAGAACCTGGAAAGCCTCCCAACCCGAGGGAGGGAAGGCGGAAAGAACGACAGCAGCATCCTCCTCGGAGGTAGGTGTCTCACCTTCAAGCTCCTGGTTCATTTTGTGGCAATAGGACTAGTGCTGTTAAAAAAAAAACTCATAATGCATTGATACATACATTTTGTATTATCCGCTACTAGGTCAGACTTCACTGAAAATTTTATTTCAGATTAGATTTTTGCAGTGCCCTTTTTACTTATTCGACTTCTTCATCTTCCGTAACGAAATTTTGGCACGTAACCAGTCATGCCGCTTTGAGAAAACCCAGACAATATATACATATATATCGATACATGCAGCTTGATCGGGAATGGTGTGCTATGACTTTTCTTAGTGATTTGAGTAACAATGGCGACGTTAATGGAGATAAAAGGCAAAAAAAATTCTCATAGAGAATGAATGGGGAGACGACCAAACCCACACCTCTTTGGAGCTCTACCGCTGCATCAGAAATGGTGGAACAATAAACAGGACACAAGACTTGAGACTCTTATGGGTTAAATTGATATTTTGAGGACTATTACGATTTTCACAAAATTAAATAAACACAGTTTACGTTTTGGGTAATTTTTAGAAACCAAAAAACAGAGTTAAGGGGACTTTGTAAACTGCGATAAAAGCTCAAGTGTAAACTGTTAGGATCCAATTTTTGAACACAACTTTAATCTTAAAGGCTGATTAGGGAGACGGAGGGGGTTGTGTATGTGTATGATTGTGTACACACACATACATTGAAAGACAAACTCCATCACCACCATATGGATATTAACTGTATAAGTGTCTCAACTAGGGCTGGGCAATAAAACGATAGCAATAATTAAATTTTTAAATTAAATAATTTACCTCGATAGAAACATAAAAAATGTTCGATAAATGTTCGATATTATTAATGCTTATAGCACACCCACAAATGAATCATGAACGGCCAATCATGTCGCAGGAATAGAGGTCTGCATTGCACAAGTTAGGATGCACGGTGAGAGGTGTAAATACAGGCCAGCACGTGATATTATTTTCAGACGCACGCAGAGGATGACGGGCTGTTTCATCACTTGAAACAATATCAGCTGTTCGAACACACAGAAAGTAAGAAATTACAGGGCCAAACGAGTGTTAACGCACCCTCGACGAGCCCCAGGCCTGTACCCTGTGCAAATCTTCTTTTTATTTTTTTATTTATTTTGCAGCTGATCATGTTTCATGTGTGTTGTATCACACCGCAGAACTTAATTTTCTATTCACTTTGTTGAGTAAAAAGGACTGAAAATGATTTTGATTTTAATCAGGCATATTTTATCAAATTCTGAATGTTTGTACCTCAGAGTTTTTAATGTTCTGCTGTTTGGCACGTGTTTGTCATGTTCTGACTAAACAGAACAGTTTAAAACTACAATTGACTGTCTGATTCTTCAACTTTCACCTCAACTGCCATTCATACAGGCACAAGACTCTGTAAGAGGCCACTTCCATAGGTCACCTGGAGAGGCGTTAATATGATGAACGTTGACACTGCTTCTTGGTTGAATTTGCGCTCGGTTTTTTGGTCATAGGTTCAAATGTGCACATGAATGGTTGTTTGTCTTTATATGTCAGCCCTTTGATAGACTGGTGACCTGTCCAGCGTGAACCCGGCCCTCACGCGATGTCAGTCTCATGCCAAGTGTAAAAAGTACAACTGGAGAAAAGAAGGGAAGCAGTAGGACCAGTGTTTATGAATCAGTCTTCAAATTTTACATTTAAAAGAAATATTGACATAATTGGATACAAGCTATTTAACCAGTTGATCTGGTTGTTTTGTTTGTTTTGTTAGAAGCATATTTTGCATCATTTTCTTTTTATAGACCAGTGTGGGGATGGGTGTCGTTAAGATTTTAATGGTACTACTACTTTTATCGATGCTGCTTACCGATCCGGTACTTAAACAGCACTCTTATCAGTGCTTTTTGTTATTTTGTAAGGAAAAAAAAATTAAGAACAGAATTAACATTGCTTTATTTTTTCATATGTACTCAATTAACATTCTTGAGTAGCAAACTTCAACAGCACTGAATCAATCACTATTATAGACTGATTTTGTAATAATGGAAATGTAATACACAGTGATTTACTACAGGACTTTTCCTTTGACAGTATTTCTGCTGTGCAGTAGTTTGACCGGCAGCCCGCTCATCAGTAAACCCTGAGTTTCACTGGAAATTTCCGCCCTTGCGTAAAAAAAAAACACACATTTGAAAGTTTATTTCTCTCCATTGTTGGAGAGAGATCGAGAGGAAATCTATTTTCCTAATTTCTCCAGCACCGAGAGTATAACCGATAACATCAAAGCTTATCGATGCTACGGCCTTTGAAAATGTAGCCGCAGAGCCCGTTTAATACCGGGTTTCGGTACCCATCCCGACCATTGTGTACTGTGTATACATGTTTTTTGTTTCTATCTAAATTAGCCCTAAAAAAAATGCTTTTTTATCTACACAAAATAAGATTATTTGCTCATCTTTTGGGTTTCGGGTGTGTACATTTGAGTGGGAGAATGTGGCCTGCCTCTGGTTTGTTTACCCAGTTTGTATTTGCAAGAAAATATGCCAACAGTGGATGAAGTAATAAAATTGCATCAGGCAGAGCAAATGTGTTTCCAAACACATTTACATAATTGTGAGTTTGTGTGTGGCACGAGTGATACTGCAGGTGTATCCCCCAGCTGTGCTTTTAGTTGGAAAGACCATTGGTATTGTGTGTGTGGGCGAGGTAGTGGGTGGATGGCTTGAGGAAACACTCCACTGAGTCGGTGAGTTTTGTGCAAATTGTTTGTGTGCATGTGTGTGTGTGTGTGTGTGACAGAGAGCAACATCAGCCAGAGAGGAAGGACAGTTAAAGGGCAGGGAATAACAGTGAGAGTTTGTGAGACTCCTTTCATCTGTGTGTGTAGGTGTAAGTGTGGGCAGCATGGAAAATATCCAGGAAAACCAGTTCCAACACCTGTTTATTCTGTTGGTAAACTACTTTCTCAGACTCTAGATTAGATACTAGATACTACCTGGGGGCAGCAGGATGGAGTAACATTTTGATTATGTTTGAGGAGATAGCTGCAGTGTCTTTGTTTGTTGTTCCATTAAGACGTGGAATGACCATGGCCAAGCACTCCCATACTTAAGTTGGGTGTGTGGCTGCGTGCTGGTTGGCTAGTCAATAGCGTGGTTAAAGAATGATAAAGATGTAAGGACAGGTGTCCCGTGTGGTGCAATAAAATTAAAATGCCAGGCAAGTACACTTTGTACATTCACACAGTACTGAGAGCAGATCAGTCTAATGAGCCAAACCAAAAGCACACACAGTGAAGATGGTATAGGCATTATTCATGTGTCACAATTAGAAAACCACAAGCATAACTAAATGATTCGATTTAGTTCCTTCAGTCTCAATATCTTAAACAGTGGTACGCGTGACTTGAACACTTGAATAGAACTGAGCCATTGTTGACATTACTTACACCTGTGCTTTTTCTTATAAGGACAAGTTAAAATATCAGCTGTTAAAAAAAAAAAGTTCTTCTCCAACGTAGCCTCATCTGACGTTAAAATAAGCCAAATTGTGAGTGTCTGTATTAATGTCCCAGTACTGTGACAGATTAAAATACAAAGTCTGACACTGGAAATGTAGAGGATGAAATTTGCTGTTGGTTTCTGTCTTCTGTAATAAAGATATGATGCAGGAGTAAAAGCAACCAGAAAATAAACTATGTTCATGCTCTACTCACATATTATAAAACTCATCAGATTTGAAATGTGGATCGTGTCAGAATCGTGTAAACAGATATGAACAACCAGGTGTCTCTAAGTTCCCTGCAGAAGTCATATCCCAAATACGATATGATCAAAACCAGGATATGTTTTATAAAGGGATACTGGAGCGCCTGTAAACTTACTCACTGACCTGATAGGAAGGCCTGTCATTGTAACACGGTGTTGATATGAAAAGACCATTCAGTTTGTTGTTTTGTCTCTCTCAAACCTCGGTATATCATGTTGGGGAGCACTTTCTGTCATGACCAATCACAGACATTTCCCACTATTAAGTTTTATTTGGCCGCAGTTTCAGCCTTCCATGTGGGTTATGTTGAAATGCCATTTGGCCAGCATTCCCTGATAAGGAGGTTTATGGAGGCAGCCCACGTGGCTCTGGCCTGCATGTAAACCCACAGTTGACCACTGTTTATAGCCAGTCTCAGGTTTCCTTTTGAGCAATTGGAGTAGGGCTGTGTATTGGTAAGGATCTGGTGATACAATATGTATCATGATACATGTAACATCCAACATCATAGCATCATGCCACATCAAAACTACTGTTTGTGCTGTCTGAGCAAAGGAGTTATTATTACAATTCTTATTAATGCTACATCATTAAAAAAAAATAATAAAGTGCTTACAGGATCCTGTGGTGTATTCACCATATTACTGAAGCCTTCATTCTCCCTCTCCAACACTGACAGGGCGCTCTTCTTTCAGTGTTTCCTACAGGTTGAGAATTTACTTGCAAGTGGCCAATATGCAGGCAGAGACTCGTGCATTTTCAAGGGGGAGAGTGTAACTCATGTTAGTGTCTGTGGCTACAATTTACAGATGTCCCTAAAACGCCTCACATGCATACTTTAAATGGTGACAGTTTTAGCTAACTGACTCCATTATACTTCCTGTTTGCATCCTGAAAACATGGGAATTGTAGTTCCATAAATTACAGCATAATTATTTCCCCAAATCAAAGTAAGACAAAGTCTCCATGAACTATGGTTATTTCACATGGGGTTGTGTGAGGTACTTATTTATAGTCAGTGTATTGCCTGCAGTAGATCTGGATCGGTGTGCTCTCAGTTTGGAGAAAAAGACACAAATACTGACTCAGAAGCTGAGTGATGAGCTGCTGTGGACGCGGTCAGCAGATGAGATGGGGACTGAAGTTTGCGACTCAGACTCAAGTCGCAATAAAGTCGCACAGCGACTTGAGACTTGACTTGAACTCTAGATTTGGGACTCGTGAAGTCTTAATTTTTTATTTTTTGGCGCATTAACATGATGAAATGTCTGGTGTGCGGGACGTCATTTCCTCATAGGGCTCATAGGGCTCACAGGTGGTGTGTGTGGTGATCAGACCAGTGGAGCAGACTACACGACACACTGTGGTTCTGTGTAGCCGTCATCTCCCTCACGTCTGTCTCCAAGAGAACTACCTTCGGCTCAGGTTCAGTTCGGTCTCGCGTTTATATCTTTATCATTGTTTAAACTGAGGCAGCAGTGGACTGCATCCAGACATCCAGAAAAATCCAGATGCTTCAAATAGTTGTGCATCCACCAGCAGTAACTGCAGACAACAGACAGGAGGAGCAGAGCAGCAGAGTGGGTTCAGACCACAGCTCCCAGTACAGCTCCCTGTGAGTCCAGTTTTATATAATAGGCAGCAAGCAGAGGACAACAGGAAGAGTTTATTTGGAGGTATACTGTTAAATGGCTTTATTTTCTGCTCTTGCTTCATCAGAAATTCTAAGTAATTAAAGTCTTGAAAGTATTTGATCAGCTCACAATTACAGAATTTTACTACAGAAAGATCCAGTGAAGGAGAAAAACTACTATAATGAAGAGAGGTCTGGTGTTGTATTTACTGCTGCACTGTCCAGTCTGAACTCTAATCTCTAAAGCTATTAATTTATACAGAGGAAAAAGATCCACAGTTTAATGTGCTGGTTGTTCTTTCTGATATGTTGTTCTCCTCTGTTTGCTACGTGATTCTCCTCTGTTTGTTACCTTGTGGCAGCAGCAGGGAACAGAATGCTTAATACAGCCATAAGAGACTTGACTTGACTTGTTTTAGCCACTTAAAAATGCCCACCAAGAATCATTTGATACCTTGCATTTCTTTGGTTTTGAGTTTGTATTGTTTTTTAATAAGCTTATATAATTGCTGAACAAGGAGCTGGTTAGTTCACACAACCTGCTTGGTTCTCAACTTTGTTCTCAGTTCTTTCCCTCTTTCTTCCAGGCGAACTGTGAGTGGGAGTGTCAGTGGAACTGGTAGCAGTTATACTGGTTCTAGCTCCAGATCCAGATCCTCGTCCAACTCCCTCTCACGCTCGCGCTCTGGATCCAGAAAATCCAGGTACTTGCCCATGTGAAGATCTTCATTGTCATCACAACTGCAGTATTTAATATAATAGGCTACTCTTACACACAGAGTTGTTCTACGTATGTCTTGAAAATTGAGTGTTTTTTTTGATTGACATTACTATGGCACGTTAACAATAACTGGAGATAGAGCATGTTGGCTCATAATGTAACTTTAAATGAACACATACATGCAGGTGATGATGACAATCTTTAGAGTTGTCTGCAATTTCACTTATTGGTGGACGATCTGATGATTTATATCATGGACGATCTTACTTTGCGTATGACCTACTTTTCAGATGAATTTTACAGATCGCGACATTAAAAGTTTCTATATTTAGATATTTAATTTTACACGTTCAGTCACTGCTAACCAGCCCATTGTTAACTGTTAAACAGCTAGCCCGCTAACTGTAGCTGGAGAAAAGAAGTCTTTATTCTGCTCTGCATCCTTGGTGGGCTTGGCATGGAGCTACATTTAGCAGTTTTCCACCTGAGCAGACCAAGAACCACTGTCACCAACTGCAGTCCAAGACAGTGGAGTTACAGTTCGTCTTTGGGACAAGAGACCTATCAGCAGGCAGGACAGCCTGAGCTGGGACCAACCAGGGCTAGCTGCGTAGTCAGTGTGTTACCTGCAGTAGATTCAGATCAGCGCGCTGCCAGTTAGGAGAGGCGGCCAGGATCCACTAGCAGAACGATGTGTCGCTGTGCACAGGGCCAGCAGAAGAAAAAAAAACACCCACCGAAACAATCCAATATCCGTTTGGGTGTATGCTCCATGTAGAATAGAATATTAGAACTACCATGTTCCTATGCACAAGCGCACCTATGGAGTGCAGTGTAATATGTCGCAGGTCTCGGTAGGTGCGCTCGTGCGTCGGAATACGGTAGTTCAGCGGTTGAAAAAATGTCGTGCCAAAAGAAAGTGCTGTCTTGAGGGGAAGATGAACCGCTGAAAATATTCTACACGAATATTCTACATTTAAACGGATATCGGACTGTTTCAGTGGGTGTTTTTTTTAATTAACGAACTTTCCCTTTAACAGAAGACACCATTGTGGGCAAAGAGTAGTGGCGAGCTGACAAACATCCGAAAGAAACGTCTAAGTAGCGGAAAGATACAAATCACAACTTCCAGTCAGGACTTTCACAATAAAATAGGAGAGGAAACAGAATGCACATCACAATTAACGTTGTGAATTGTGATTCTACTCTAAAGATTGTCTTATGATCTTTTTGCCATATTACCAAGGTTAAGAATTCTGTGCACACAGTTTATAAGCTGTGGTGTCGGATTCATTGTCACTACCCTCAGATCTGTAAACACTGCATTTGAATAGATGCACTCAAATGACTTTGTTTGGAAGTAAAAAGCATATTAAATACAGTGTTACACTGTGAAAGTGGCATAACACCCAATGGAATGTGCGTGCTGTAAATTTTAGTGAAGTTCTACCTGTAGAATGTAGAAAAGCGATGTTTGAACTTTCTCAAAAACCACTCATCCAAAAACTTTCACAGTCCACATTGCATTTCCTTGGTCCTTAGCAATATGCCGCCAAGTTTGAAGTCAGTCAGATGAGCAGTTGTCAAGGAAAACATTTATATATTTCCATTTATAGTTAGATGCAGCCTAACGTGGTTTCATTTTCTGTTCTTCTCTTTCTCTTCTTCATGTGATGTCTGTTTGGAAACCATCCAGGAAATCCAGGTGATGATACTTATTATTCTGTGTGTGTGTGGGTGTGTGTTGTGTATACACAGCGATCAGTCAGAAGCACTGTTGGTATCTTCCCCATGTGACTGAGAATCAGCACCTCACAGTCAAGCTGTCATCTTTTGCCACAGATCGCTGAGTGTGAGCAGCGTGTCGTCGGTGTCATCAGCGTCGTCCAGCAGCAGCTCTGTGCGTAGCGCAGACTCGGATGACATGTACGCTGACCTTGCCAGCCCGGTGTCCTCAGCTAGCTCCCGCTCGCCGACACCAAATCACCCCCGCAAGGAGCGAGGAGCTGTGCGGGACCGGCCTCCACATGGAAGAGACAAGAACAGGGGTTAGTATGGGACACAGTCCCTGTACAGCAGGCACACAGGACACATGACACAGACTGATACACAACAGCATCACATACAAACTATAAACTCTCATGTAGAAGCTGGAATTCAAATAATGGCCAAGTCTCAGTTAATCGGTTCCCATGTTTCCCTGTCCTCATCACAGAGAGACCATCAAAGAAAGATGAACCCTTCAGGGAGGATCGCAGGAAGATCGACCCATCAGGTGCCCCACCTAGAGGAGGCAACCCTGTGCCCAGATCGGGACCTGGTAGCAGGGGTGGCCACCCTGTACATCCCCCACCTGGTGCCATGGGCCCCCCTGGAAGCTACGGAGGTTCAGGATCCCACAAAGACATCAAACTCACCCTCCTCAACAAGGTTACTGTTGCTCTTCATCTCATTTTTTAAGGCTCTGTTCACCCAAATCACGAAAACTGTATTTCCTCACCTACCAGTAGAAGTAGAAGAATTGAGCAAACCACATAACCACATGTTAATTAGTGAGTTTTAGATGTGCTGGTAAGTGGCTTTTGTTGCCTTTGTCAGAGCCAGACTGGCTGTTTCCCCTGTTTCTACTCTGTATGCTTGTTTTACTAAGTATTTGACTCACACTTCTCACTTCATGTTTAGTGTAAAATCATGAACGTGATCAATGTTCTCTTCGCTCTATTAGAAATAATGCTAATTTTCATATTTGCCAAAATGCCAAACTATTCTTTTAAATTCTATTCTCTTAAAGTTTCCCTCCACTCAGCCAATGCAATTCCATACTTGCATGAAACAATGTGCACAGCTCCTCTAAAAAGCAGTGGGTAAACCTACATCCTGATTACTTGAAGCAGAAATTCTAATTGTGTGGATGATTTTTTTTTATTTTTTTTTTTTTATTTAATTCTATATAAGCAGGGAGATAAAGGCAACAGGAAGAGATACCTGCCTTCAGACAAAGACAGGCCAGGTTCTCCCGCCAGCAAGAGGATGGCCATGTCTCCAGACAGAGGTGAGAAACTGCTGACTAACAGCACACAAACTTTTTCTCACACATACGCACATACACACACACACAGACACCAGAGCTAGACCAGTATATGGGAATGTTACTGCGTCTTGTCCATCTCTGACGTGATGGATTTAATGCAGTTTGCATAGTTACAGTATCTGTGGGAAACCTTTAACCTGAATTAATTCTGATGTGACATTTTGGACATATTCCACAGACTTACAACTGGAAAAGGTTTATTGGTATGCCAATAAACCATGTGGTACTGGCATTTGTGAATATTTTGGTAACATTTATCCATGATAATTTTTGTTCACGCTGAAAACGTTGTTTGATTAATCAGTCAGTCAACAGAAAATCACTCTGCAAGGTGTAATCATTGCTATATCATTTTATTTTATCAGTTCAATATGTCAAACATCAGCTGGTTTCAGCTCCTTAAGTTTGACAGCTTGTTTTTTTCACTATAAATTAAATACCATATTAGTTTTATTGTCATTTATTTATTTAACTTTTTATTGACTGAACAAATCTGAATAAATCTTTTTTAGATTCATTGATAATGAAAGTAATTAGTTGCATCTCCAGCAAAAATATTCAGATAATGTTTCCTGAATTATTAACAAAGATGATGTCCATGATGATGCATCTGACTTGTGTATGTGTCACAAGAAAAGAGATTGCCTTCAGTTTCATCCTGTAATAAACATTTTTATCAGCTCCCTGAAACAGACAATGGGGATGATCTTAAACCCACTATCCTCCTGCTTTCTCCACCATGACAATCTGTGGTGAAGGTGAAGTGTTAATCCTGCTATGAAGAGGAAGTGTTGGTCATCAGCCCACATTAGAAAAAAGTCAATTGTGTTTCCATACTTACACACATGTAACAGCTCTTATCAGGGTAAATGATTTTAGAATGACCTGTTAAAGCCAACGCTGTGACCATTTTATAACTGTTGGAAATGTTTGTACAGTCCGTTATCTGGTCCAGTTTTCCCCCACCTGAACGGTCAACATTTGTTTTTCAGTAGGGCTAATATGATTAAAAAAAATCATATTGAGATTATTTTCACAGATATTGAAATTGCAATAAGTCACAATTTCAGTAGGCATGGTAATTTTTGCATTCAATTTTCACTGGAAAAAAAAGTCTCCACCAATCCAGCTTGTTCCCTTACGAATGGAGAATATGATTCGAAGGCTGGGGGCATCTCTTTAATGCTACATTTATTATCGTATGTCATGACACAGTTTACCTTTTATTAAGTAATTATTGGATAGGTGTTGGATATTGCACTTGACTATATTGCTGTTTCAATTGTATTTTGTTTAATTGTTCAGCCCTAGTTTCCTGGCAACAAAGTTGATATGATATAATGTGGGTCCTCCCACAAGAGTAACCTCATTATTATTTAATTGTTACATTCCTGATCTCTGGTTATTCAACAACACAATGTGTGTAATTAAAGTTATGCTGATGACACACCTGTATCTTTAGCTATATTCATTAAGCAGCAAATGAACAGAGACATGATATTCCAGCGTCCTTCATCATACCACCTGTTCAACAAGCTTTAAACATGTAGAAAAGTTTTTTACACGAGCGCAGTGCGCTAACATTAAGCTAATAGTGAACTGTTATAAACAAGCTAAAAGGAAAACTTTCTGTGTGGAGACTGCAGCTTCATTTGCCACAAACTTTTGTAACAGCTACCAGTTACAGTTACCTGTAGCAGAGAGATGACCGATAGTGACCTTTGTCTATGTTCTTCATTCAGCTTCACTGAGAAAAACTGTATATGCACACTTCAATATTTGTTTATTTATTGTAAGTCACATCGTCATCACAAATCTTCCTCATATCATGCAGGCCTAGTTCCCAGCAGGAGCACCAGCACAGAAGCTGAATCATGAGCTGCTGTGGATGGGCTCAGCAGAAAAACCTATTTTAGCCAAATGCCCACAGAAAAAACTAATATCAGTTTAAGTGAACACTATATTTTGAATATTCCTAACACTTTATCTGCTGTCAAACAGCCCTTTGGAACTACATTTTTCAACTGTTGAACTACCATATTCCTACGCACAAGCGCACCTACACTAAGCTCTGTCTGACTCAAACAGCTGATCTGCGTAATAATACAGTAGTTTAGGTGTTCCCAAAATGTGCTTTTTCCCTAAATGCCCTTTTTCAAAGGGCTGTTTGACACCAGATAAAGTTTTGAAAATATTCAAAACAAAGTGAACTATTAAACTGATATTAGTTTTTTCTTTGGGTATTTTTAAGTGGATAAAATACATTTTTGTGGCTGACCCCATCCACAGCAGCTCATCACTCAGCTTCTCCTGCTGCTTCTCCAAACTATGATGGCGCTGATCTGAATCTACTGTAGCTAATACACTGACTGTAGATAAGTACATCACACAACCTGACGTCAAATAACCCGAACTATCACTTTAATGTCTTTGATTTAAATCAGACAAAGTTGAAATGTAAAAATGTCCCTCTTACTGCTGAAATCATGCTGTATAGAAACCCAGCTGTTCAGCACTGCTGAGCTTTTCAGCCTCATTGTTTTGATTTCAGGTTCCACACATTCACTGTTTGGTTCAGTTGTACCACGTTATGAACCACTGTGTGTAGCTCGATTCACAAGCAGACAAACATGCCACAGAGGTCTCTATGGTTTCATTACTTCTTGTTCCGTTTCGGATTTGAAAGTACTGTGTTGTTGTTAAATACCAATGTCCATTCTGTCATTTAATTTCTGTCACAAGCCCACATCCCTATTTAAGTGGAAGTTGAGACATTTTATGAAAACTTAAACAGCTTTTAAGAGAGACTTACACTCACAGAACCACAGTAATGTGGGTTGAATGAACTAACACTTCAGTCCTAACAGCCTCATTAACTCTCACACTGGTGTTTTCAGGCCGTGATAAAAGGATACCTGGCCGACCCCCACTCTCCCCTCGAATGGATCGGCCCAGAGGCCAAGGGCCGCGACCCTTGCCCCCCCACGGAGACAGGTTGGTGCAAATGTCTGCTTGTAATTGCTGTATGACTGTGATATTCATCGTTTAACACTGTATCACACAACAACAGAAGTCAACAGTCGTAAAAATGGGTATTCAGCTGGAAGTGTGGAAATTCTGAAGTCAACTTTTCTTTGTGACGTATGGCCCTTATCACCGGCAGCGATCATGTTGACTCAGGCCAGACATGGCAGGGATTTCAGATCATGAAGTTTTTTCTGACCACAAGTGCTTTGCCAAAATGAGGATGTCACAGAGGTGGAAGCACATCGGTATTACACTATCTCTGCACGTGTCATTCACTGGCTCTCGAGCAAAATCCCCAATATGCAACAGGTGCTCTGTGACAGGGCTCAGAAAGTGTTCAAATATCAAGTACAGAGGATAAACAAAATATGAACAATTGAAATGACTCATCTTTAGTTATTTGGATGCTGTGATATTGGCAGCAATGGTCATCCCCCAGGTCAGGAGTTTCAGTTAATGTTCATCAAACATCAGAATGAGGAAAAAATGGGATCTCAGTGACTTTGACCGTGACATGATTGTTGGTGTCAGACAGCTGGTTTGAGTTTTTACAGATAACCACTTTTTACAACTGAGGTGAGCAGAAAAGAATTTTAGAAAGTAGAACATGTCCAACCTTGAGGTGGATGGACTACAACAGCAGAAGACCACGTCAGGTTCCACTTCCTGTCACCAAGAACCTAGTCTGATGGATGTGGATTTGTGCTGAGGCAGCAGATGGTCGGGTCAGAATCTGAATCCATGGACCAACCTGCCTTGTGTCAACAGTCCAGGCTGCTGTTGGTGTGATGGTGGGGGGAATATTTTCTCGATGCACATTGGGTCTTAAAGGGATAGTTCAGTTTATTTGACGTGGGGTTGCGTGAGGTGCTCATGAATAGTCCCAGTCAGGAAACCTGACCAGGAGCACCTGGCAGAGTGGCATTGCGATGCGTTGCTATGCACGGGGGCCACAAGAAAAAACATTTTTTGAAGACTTTTAAAAACATCCACCGGCAAAATCCAATATCTTTTTAAATGTACACTTCATGTAGAATATTTTCAGCGCTTTATCTTCCCATGAAAGCAGCACTTTCTTTTGGCACTACATTTTTCCACCGCTGAACTACCTACACACAAGCGCACCTACGGACTGCACTGACCATCTGTGAGCCAAATGCAACGTGACTTGAGTTGCAGCTTCCCCATTTGTTGTTGCTCTTTCATAATGAATTAGTGTAAGCACTTTTCTTTAGGGTTTTTTTGTACAGCCTTCAGTGTTCGGAGTGAGCCTAACAGGTGAGCCACCAGGGCGGGTGAGCCACCAGGGCGCCACAGGGTCCCCCATTTTATTACGTTTTATTTTATATTTATTATTTTATTTCCCCGATTTTGGCTGGGGACCCCCAGGAACCCCGTCAAGGACTCCTGGGGGTCCTGGGGGACCCCACTTTGAGAACCACTGCCTTAAATGATGTAAGTACTGAATACAGGTAATACAATAAGAAGACGAACACTCTCGTCCCCACAGCTGATGATTACAGCAGCTCATTCTTTTTGTTGCTGCTTTCATACTGGGGGGGATTTTCTCTTTTTCTTCTTCATGTCACACTATCAGCTTGTAGCAACTGACCAGAGTACTCTTATTTGTTTTTCTCAGAAAACGTCCTCTGTCACCAGCCCCCAAGTCATCTGGGAAAGCCCCAACGGCGCCATCAGGCAAGCCAGCCACCCCCGGCTCTGCTTCAGCGGCCGGTGCAGGCTCCAGCTCAGGGTCAGGCTCCAACAAACCCAGCAACACACTGTCCCGCCGTGAGGAGCTGCTGAAACAGCTGAAGGCTGTGGAAGACGCCATCGCTCGGAAGCGAGCAAAGATCCCCGCCAAATAGAAGGAAGCCCGCTCCTCGCCTGTTTACCTGCCTCCTGAGCTGGGACAACAGTGAGGGTCATGGGACGGAGCGTTTTTCCCCCTGCTGTCAGTGGATGTGTAAAAATGTTGTATGGTTCATGCTGCCACAAAAAACATCTTCTGCTTGTTTGCCTTCAGAGAGGTTTGGCTCTGCTTCATTCTAGAGCGTCGTTCACTCCCATATGCCTGACTTTTGCTCCCCTTAAAAGTCCTTGAATGTCTGGCTGCAGTTTACCTCATCAGCGAGAAACAGGAGGGAACACGTGGGTATTTGGTGAGGGGGGGACGTCTCAGGAATGGAGTGTACTCTGTGTAGACTTCACGGAAACAGAAGCGTAGTGAGGTGCACTTTGATCTCTGTTCCTCCAGTGAAAAGGAAGCATCTTCCTCATGTGGTGTGATGAAAAGCAGATTTATACACATTGATTCTACTACTTCTGTCTGTCTTACTCTGCCCCCCTTTTATTGTCTTGTTCTCTCACATCTTTGCTTTAGTTTCCTCTGTGTGGAGTGGTGTGACTGTTGAGTCAGCTCTACAGGGTACTGACGGCCGACAGGGCTTCACAACATTTCTTTGTATAAATCCACAAGTTCTTGAGCATCCGTATTCGGCCCCTGTAAGCAATCATGAGCCCATGCTTTGTTCACAGTGGGCCCCTCTTTAACCAATGACTCATCTGCATTCTGTGTTTTAGGGCAGTGTTCACTGTCTCACCTTGTACAATAATAGCCAGTCATCACATTCTTTTAACCGTATGATTATAGACAATAGTGATGTGAAATATTGCTTCTTCTTTTTTTTCTTTTTTTTTTTTAAATCTGCAGCATTTTGTTTTTCTTCTTAGCTCTTCTCAAGTGATAAACCAATGTTTTATTTGTGTCACATTTTTAGTTGGAGGAGTATGAGAGGTGGAACGGGGACATTTAGAGACAAGATATGTCTTGCTTTTGTGACAACAGCCTTCTAAATAAACTATTTTGATAAAGAGAAGGTCGGTCGCCTGTTTTTTTTTTTGTTTTTTTTCAGGTCACAATTACACACACGCTGGAGGGATTATATCTCTCGGCTGGCCTTGGAACGCCTCGGGATTCTCCCGGAGGAGCTGGTGGAAGTGGCTGGGGAGAGGGCCGTCTGGACCTCTTTGCTGAGGCTGATGCCCCCGCGACCTGGATCCGGATAAGCAGGAGACGACGACGACGACGAACAATTACACACAATTCAGACGCCACAGTGTTGAACATAAAGATACCTAGAATCACCACCTCATGGTTGTTTCCTCCACCAACCAGCCAAACTGCAGGAAATATGGTCACAGTCTCTCCTTCCTGAGTTACAGTGTTAAACAATGGCCAGAAGTGTTTTTGCAGAACATTATATTATATGATGTCACAGTGAAGTTGACCTTTGGATATAAAGTGTAATCACTTCATTTGATCCTTATAGACATTTGTGTTAAACTGTGTCATAATTTGTTTATGAATTTGTGAGTTATGGGCACAATTATGTTTTGTGCCGTCATAGTGACCTTTGACCTTTGACCACCAAAATCTAATCAGTTCATCTCTGAGTCCAAGTGAATGTTTGTGCCACATCTGAAGAAGCGGACATACTGACAACTCTGGCACTGGAGGCATAATACCACTGTCACTCAGGGCTTGAATCTCTTGTGGACAGTTGATGGTATTGAACCTTTTCTCAAAGCATTGCTTTAGCATGCTACAGTGTTGTGAAATGTCTGTACCATTCGACTTCCATCTGTCCGTCTTCTAGCTGTTGCACTCCTGTCTCAGCAGCTTTGTACCTGATCAGGTCAGAACTATGAACCTGTGATCTTTAATCAGGCCCCGCCTCCAGGTCAAATTTCACTTAGTTTATGACATGACCTGCAAAACTAAAGACATTCCCCAAAAGTTAGCATGCTAACACACTGAACGCAGATTGTGAGCATGTTAAATTATTGTACTTGGCCAGCATGCTTGAGTACGGAAGCTGAGAAAGGCCATACTCAGAAATATTTTTTTTTCTCTTTTTATCTCAAGATAACAGAGGTCACTATCCCAGATAACAAAATAATTATCCCATTATCCAGACAAAGCTTGTTTTCTCATTAAAACTACTTGTTGGGGCGTCACGTAGCACAATGGGTTACGAAGGCGCCCCATAAATAGAGGCCACAGTCCTCGCTGCAGCTGGCCCCCGGTTCAACTCCCGCTTTGGACGGCCCTTTCCTGCATGTAATTTCCCCTCTCTCTGTCTCCCCATTTCCTGTCTCTCTACTGTCCTGTCCATTAAAAGCACAAAAAGCCCAAAAAAAAATAATAATAATTACTCGGTTAATCAGAGGTCAGATGTACCAAGTCAGTATGCAGATGGCAACTTGTGGAGCTGTAAACTGAAAATGTCAGGACAACATATTGATCAACACATCAGAGAATATTTCAATCAGGGCAGAAATCACACTGTGTCTTTGCATACAAGATCATTTTCAAATCAGTCCTCGTCAGCTAATGAGTTACTAAGGACTGCTGCTAAACGAGGAGCGATACTGCGACTTAGTGTGTGAGGTTCAGTCCTGATGATATCTCGTTGTCTCGCTATAATGAGCTTTGTTATGTTGTGATAACGGGTTAGAAGAATATTTGCATGTATGGCCTTTCTCAGCTTCCGTACTTTAGTGTTCTCACTGTTGCAGCTGACACCTGTAAAGCATCTGTTTCTCAAACAGTGGCTTTTCATGTACTTATGTGTCTGAGCCTTAAACTTTTTTTCTTGTCCTGGTCAGATCCAGTTTCCTTCTCAGCACAGTCGTGGATTCATTGGAAGTGTTCGGTTTCTTGGCAGTCTGACATGTGGAACCTTCATTTAGACGTGTGTTTCTGGAGAAAGTTATTTTTGTTTGGGCCATTAAATCAAGAATTAAACTTGTGCTGGGAGTACCAGCATCTTGTAACCTAAGGAAAGACAAGTTACCTAGTTTACTGAACAGACCAGAGTTAGTATAAAGGTGTCTCTTGAGTATGAGATAAAGGGAGGAGGTGAGTGAGCGGTCAAGGCTCAGTCATCTGGAGTGGAGGAACAAATGAATATGTACATGAGGTATTCTCTGGAGGCATTGAGTTTTGCATTTAGGAATTCTCAGAGTTCCATCTGAACTGTGTGACCTTTATCAGAAACAGAAATTTGCTTAGTTTTTCATAACATGGACAGTAACATAACTGCATGGTGGAATAGGGAACCACAGCACTAACATGCAAAGTTTCAGCCAGGTCAAGTGAAGATTAAGAATGAACATGCCCACTCAGGTAATAAATACTCACTAATATATGATGATATATATCATTTGCATGTGGTAATACGAGTTGAACACATTTACGGTAACCCAGAGATGCAAAACTAAACAAAACAAATTAAAAGTCACTGATGTTTGACAGATAAAAGTGTCTCTTTATTAGATTTATGATATTAATTTCAACAGGATCTGCCCAAACAGTGGATTCACTCAGGGATGTAAATTCATGCAGTGCTTTTGTGTGGAGTTCAACTTTAACCAAACTGTCCTGACATTTGAGGTAATGGAGAACTGGAGTGTCCACAGCGCAGGAAGCTGTCATTTTATAAAAACCCTGCTCTGCTGGAGTAAAAGTACATTATATTTCATGAAAACTGGTAATTGTAAATAATGTGTTTTAGTTTTTAGTTTTAGGAAAAAGTATCAGTACAATAATGTAAAAATACTCAATTTCAGGTAAGAGTCATTCATTCAATATCACTTAAGTACAAATACTTGAGTATTATTGGCAAAAGTACTTAGCGTAATCCAGTGGTTCCTAGTCTAGGGGTCCGGCCCCCTCTAAAGAGTCACCAGATAAATCCGAGCGGTTGTGGAATGATTTTTTTTTAGGGGTTATGCCACTTATTTTCATTCCTTTTCAGACTTTTCTCTGTTTTTGTGTTTTATGTGAGGGATCACCAGCCATATTTTATGTAACAAACCTCATTCCAGATGTTGAATTTGTGATGTAGGATTTTGGTTAGTTTTGATAAGTTAAAGCAACTTAACATCCTGCTAACTGACTTAGATCTGTTAAATAGTTTAAGTGAAACAACAACAACACAAACTGACCTAAGTGGAAGAATCCTCTCTCCTATTTCACCAACATGTTCCAGCACAGGGCCTTAATCAGTGAAGTGGTGATCACATCACAAATGTACAAGTTACGTCAGTGACAAGTATCAAATTGTTTTGTGTAATTAACTTCCAGACTTTCACAATAACCCCTTGATAACTCATACACAGGACTATCGTCACAGCTTTGTCAACATCTGTTGCATTTCCTGCCTCAGAATGAAGTGTTTAAACTCACCCACAATCCACAGAGTTACAGTACATAAGCCAGGGATGGTGTGACATCACTCCAGCACGTGCCACAAAACTGAAAGTAAAGCTTTCAAATAAGCTGATAATTCACACTGGATCTGAATGTGTCCCAAATCAGATCAGTGTGATATTACATTAGCTGTAATGACTCAGAACGTGACCTCCAGTGGCCAGGACAAGAGTCAGTATCTCAGCCAGTCTGAGGCCATGGTTCTCAGCCAGGTAACAGTGGCCTGCTTCCTGCAGTACAGTGTACAATGGCATTAAATATTAGAAAATGTGCTCTTACTTTTCTGACATTTCTCCAGACAGACACTCTGAATGGGGAAAATCTAGCAGCTGAACTACAATACACAGAAGACTAGAATGAAACTGACATTGACGTGATCCTTAAATGTGGTTTTCATATTCTGATAAACATATACAAAAAGGGATTATCTCGCAATAAGTCTTCATTGTTTGTTTCTAAACAACAGTCTCCGTCTTAGAGACTATCAGGAACATCGCACTAACACTGTCTAGTTCCTCTTTGCTCTCAAACAGCCTCAGTCACTGAAGTTCCCTGAACTCAATGTCATGTTCATGAAACCAGTCTGTGACATGGAGCATTATCCTGCTGGAAGTAGACATTAGCAGATGGTACTGTGGCCATGAAGGGATGAACATAGTCAACAACAATACTCAGACACACTGTGATACTCAGACCATTATTGATTGGTGAGAAAAGAAAACACTCCCCACACATTACAACACCAGCAGCCTGGTCTGTTGACACAAGGCAGGTTGGGTCCATGAATTTATGCTGTTGATGCCAAATTTCATCAGACCAGGCTGACCTGTATCTGCTGGATTCTATGCATTACACTGCTGCCACATGATTGGCTGATTGGATAACAGCTTGAATACTCAGGTGTTCCTAATAAAGTGCTTGGTGAGTGTAGCTTTCATGTTTTGTGGAGCGAGACATGCACATCAGAGCTTCTTTATTCTTCTGACTAGTAATATCCCGTTGGCTCAACTGTCTTTTGCTGCCAGATACAGTTTCCCAGAAGTCCTTGCTCTGTGTATAAACACACAGAAACTGGTGTTTACATGTGCAGAGGCTGAATGCACTGCAAGGGGACTGGCCAGTGGAAAGTTAACAGTGAATGCCCCTTACACACTGATAACAGGACATTCCCCTCTCTTAACAGACAAAAATGTCCCACTGCACACACACACACACACACACACAGGCAGTTTTCTTTCTTGTAGAAAATTAACTTCACCTACAAACACATTTAATACAACCGTGACACACAGGAACTGCTGTATCTTTTTTTTCTTTCATGGTTCTGTGACCGTGAGCTCCCTTCATTTCTCACCAGCTGAAGTAGCCTCACACTCATACAAACAAGTGCAAGAGGCCAAGTGTTATTGAAAGAGAAGTGTCTGCTACTTAGTTAAACTTCATCACTTTGGACTTTAAATGTTTGTCTGTTTTCTTAATTTAAGAAAAAACTATAAGAAAAGTGTAATATGACAGGTCACAGTGATGAACCCACAGGGATTTATCTACTCTGTTTTAGCATCTTGCAGCTCATGTTTTTGGTTTTATGATCCACACATTCTCTCACATGCTCACCAGCCTTGTTTCCAGCAGCTGTGATTACCCACAGTACATTGTACCTCTACCTCTTCAGTGAATCCACATTTTCAAATCAATTTTAAGGGAGCTATTTTTAAGCTTGCTATTGCTACATAGCTAGCGTTAGCATTAACAGCTGTTTACTTACCAGTGTGGAAGAAACATGCGTTCAGCATCAAACTTCATTCATTTACTCACCAACAGCTGTCAGCCGAGGTGGAAAGTAACGTCAGTGTCGACTCGTCTCCATCACATCTTTTCTTCTACTCAAGTTAGCATGCTAATCAGCTAGCCCTGGCCCATCTCGTCACTTTCCGATAGCGACTCACTGTAGCCTCCGATCTGCCGTGAAGACATAGCGCTGCTGAGGGGACGTATTATAACCTCTTGTCTTGTGAATGGAACAATGGCTGAAGCTCTTGACATGCAACAATCACCACCACCCACTCCTGGCAAGAAACCATGTTTGGCGGCAGAGAAAAGTTACAAATATTAGTTTACAAACTCTGCTGCCTGTTCTATTTCCAACAGTGCACAAGCAGTGCATTGCAATAAGTTAAGTTTGGACTCTCATTTACTTCCTATTTTCTTAAGTAGGCTACTGTATGTAATTATTTATTTATTTATTTATGTGATATTTATTTATTTATTAATGTAGTTGGCCTGCGTGAAAAGTGAAAATATTGGGAGTGAATGACTGTGTTTGACTGTTTTTTTCAATCTGTTTAACATTGTCTTCCATCTCAACATCAGAAACTCGAAGAAGAAAACACTACGCAGCTGAAGCTGACCAATCACACTTCCCATGTTTCCATGTGGTTTCTCCACAGCTGCTGTAGCCTAAAGGTGTAGTTACATTTTTGGGACTAGATATGAAGCCTATGTAGGTAGCTGCCTTTTATTTGCAATTGCAATCACCAAGTCTCCTTGTGTTATTCCTTAAATCCTGTGGGGATTAAAGAGTCTTTGTTAAGCTATAATGTCATTATGTCATGTGTATTTAGTGTGACAAACTCTCCTCTGTTAGAAGCTCTGTTTTAAATCCATAGTGACACATGAACAGACTGATTTGGCAAAATTATTCAATGGATCTATAAAAACATTTATTAGTGCCACGGGTGCTCACCCCGAGGCATCTATTAATATTCCTTCGGGTTTATTATTATTCTTCCGCCAAATTTTGGCGCGTAACTCGTCCCGCAGCTTTGAGAAAACCCCGGTAATATATACATCAAAACGTGCGTCTTGATCCCGAAAGAGGTGCTATGACTTTTGGTGTTAAAATTCCAATTTTTCCCAAAGTTATTCCCAAAATACTGGGAATAAATAATGCATTAGGAATGCATTGGAATTTTCTTTAAAAACCCACAAAATTTCACCTTTTTTCTACAAAATTTCACCTTTTTTCTGAGTCACCCAGCTCTCTCATACCTGCACGTAGAAATGTGATTCAAACTATAAAACGGAGGAAAACTTCTGCTCTCTCAAAAACACTTGAACTGTTTTTACATAACATGTAAACTTTTCAAACTATGAGCACTCAAAGGAGGAGTGCAAATCACTTTTTCTTCAAAGTTAGAGTGACAGCGTCAGTTGGCTAGAGTGCGTGAAGCAGTAAAAAATAACCTTTATTTTTATTTTTAACTCGAGCTCACAGCCAAACCGTAAAAAGGAGACAAATAATTCTTTCTCAAAATGTAGACATAGTTGTTGGGATTCAGTTGGGATTCAGTCCTGTATTCAAGCAAGTTGTGTTACCAGACACGGCTCCACTGACCTGGAATTTCTCATCCTCAAGTTTCTCAATTTTACGCAACTCTCTGGGAAGTGAGACGAAAAGTTTTTACATATTTATAGATTTAATTTATCTAAAAAAGGCTATGTAAAACATACCGTACATATAAAAGACACTTTGTATTCTTTTTTACACTTATCATTATTATTATTATTTCTGAGAGTTCTGAAACATGAAGTATAAGCAAATAAAGATTAATTTTGTTCTGAAATAAATACACAAATGAATAGTACACATAAAGTTTGAAATAAACAGGTAACGGGTGAGTGAAGTGAAGACATGAATGTACAAACACATAAATTACAATATTTGTCTCAGTCAAATAAGTGTATTAAAATACTGTATGTACCAATATAATTTCAAAAACATGATTTACATGATTGATTCCAGGGAGATTTACTTTACTTAAACCATTACATGCCTAACCCTTAACCCTAAAAAAACAACATACAGCCTCTTCATAAATAGCAATAATAGTTTCAGTCAGTTTCAGAACACGCCCATTTTTCCATCTGTTATTTAAATTGACATAATTCAATGTCTCTGTGTTTCTGAAATTAAATCACAAAACAAATGAAAAAAAAAACTGAGATTTTAAAAACAAGGAAACATTGAATCATGTTCAGTTTTCACTCATCCAGCAGCTAAATTCACTTGTGGCTTCTTTCTACTATTAAAATGAAACATTATTCAGGGGGTTGGTCCCAACACTGTTGCAGAAGTTCCCACAGATTTTTTTTTGCACTTGCAGGTTTCTTTGCTCTCACCTTCAGTCCAGTTCACCCCATACCAGCTCACACCAGCCTCTGGTTCTGTTCTTCTAATGTTTTATGTCATTATCTTCAAGCCCTGACTAACCAGTCTGTTCTCCTCTGTAACTGGTCTGTTTTTCTCCATTCTTACTATACCTGCAGTACAGTATTGTCCTAGTCAGCAACAGCATCATCAACCTGTAGGATATTTTTTGCATGAACTACCTTCATTTACTTCTACTGCTTTTTTTCTTTTTTACTTTGGGCAGTTTATCACTTACTTTGTACCATTCAAGGTTCTTCACTGGACTTGAGCTGATATCAATAAAACCTGGAAAAATGGAGGTGTTGTAGAACCAGTGGTGTATGAAAGACTAAACTGAACTAGAAGACTAAACTGATGTAAATAGGCTATCAATAGACATAACAGTAGCCTACACAGTCACTTACACAGTGAATCTAAAGGGTGCGTTCTCTTCAGCAGCAGTTTCAACACACTGTCTGACAACATCTTCCTTGTGTGTGTGTGTTTGTGTGTGTGTGTTTGTATGTGTGTGTGTGTGTGTGTGTGTGTGTGTAGAAAAGTCCTGGGCTGAGCTGTCAGCATACCTATGACATCACATGAATACCCCTCACACCTACCTCTGGCAGGCCACTTTCACCTCACGAAAGAGGAAGTCCAGGAAACTAATTGCCCTCTCCATTTCCTCATGTTTTCCCAGGTAGGCTGCACCAGCTGACAATAAATAGGCTGCACGGTGAGCATGATTAAAGCAAAGCGGATCCCCTTGTTGACAGTCAGTCAGTCAGAGGAGACAGAGAAACAGAGACCGGATGGACATGAAGCAGGTGAGTAAGACACAGTCAGGAACAGGACAGCTGCTCGCGCCGGTCTTTGCTCCCCCATCACTTCAGCTGCGTCTGTGTGCCTCCACAGGTTGTCACCTTTTTACTTTTCCTCGTGCCCGTGTGGGCCTGCAAGATGCACAAGTGCTACGAGGACCACGAGCTGAGCGATGCGGCGAATAGGAAGCTGATGAGCCACTACCCGCAGCCTCCGGAGCCCTTGAGTGCCGCGGCAGCCGACACGCCTTCCTCTTGTCCCCTGGCGCTTTACGAGCAGCAGCTGCCTCAGCACATCAGCGACAGATCCGTGTCCCCATGGAGATACGTGTAAGTACCACACTGGGAATAAAAACAAAAAAGAAAGAAAACACTAATTTAAAACTTTTAAGATACAAGGATGGAATCAGTGACTTTAAAAGGTTAACCCGCTTAATTGGGTCATTAATTAAATCTAATACATGATTGAATGGATTTAACTGCCAAACATCTGAAAATATAAAAATGGCCAGACATGGTGATACGTGTTTGTTACTTACCAGATGTGAAGAGAGAGAGAGAGAGAGAGAGAGAGAGAGAGAGAGAGAGGAGAGAACTAAGAGAACTATTTCGGGAGAGAGACCGTTAACAACTATATATACTGTTGTATTCAAGCACTGTCAGTCTGGTTTTTATAATGATAATAATAATAATTTTGTATTTTGATAGGTATTAAAATAGGAATTGTAAAAAATGATTTATAAATTAACTTTTAATCCATCGATAAATACTTAATAAAAACTAAATAAAGATTTTAAAATGGATTAAATGTATTAATTCGTGAATAATTTATAGAATCTGAAAAACAATTTGAATGGATAAGAACAGCAGCAGTGGTCGCAGCATAAATTAACATGTTATTTAAATTCTATTATAAAGTTTTCAAATATTTTATCATTTGAAAACTTTATAATAGAATTTAAATTACATCAGGTTAAAATAATGGAAACACTGTTATAAAGTGAAAACCAATCCATCCTGAATGTTGGCATTCGAAGCAGAGGTGCAGCCAAAAAAATCAGACATCACTCAGCGCTATGGCTTTGGCTCAGTGATTAAATGACGGCAGGTGAGTATGTGCACCTCCGGTCTCATAATCATCAGGCTGCATTGTGTAGAGTTCATAACATGTGTCAACGTAACAACATCCGCGCTCGTGGGCACCACGCCCGCTCCAGGAAAGGGAAAGTCCCGTCTGCATCCAGTGACTGCATCAGTGTTGGCACATACCCGTCGGGAAAGACGCGGATTGCTTCACAAAAGTGCCAATACCTCTAATCTGTGGTTGGAGAACGTGTTTCCTGTTTACTTGCTGTCGGCCTCTCTGAAGTCCCAGTGACGCGCCAAACTCCTCCTCCGACCTCCTGCTCGCTGTGGAGGACCGGGAGTGCCACAGGAAAAGTAATAAAGCATTTTAATAGGCATTAAAGGAATTGTAAAAAGAATTTATGAATGAATTTTTAATCCATCAATAAATACTTCAGATTAAAAAAACAGCATAAAATTCTGATTACATAAACCATTTAGGAATAAATGTATTCATTCATGAACAAATTTGAAAAATAATTTGAAAAGGCAGTAAAAAATGGGAATAAATAACTAAGTAATCGATTAGCTTAGTCATTTAGCTTCTCCTTTTAGCCTGTCTGTGACACTCTGGGCCGTCAGTGTTGGTAAAACCCACTGGTTAGCTCTCCAACCAATCAGTGAGCTCGTAACATCCCGTGGCCATTTAGGATTGTATAGCATTGCTTATAAATTCTTTTTACAATTCCTATTTTTAATGCCTATTAAAACATGAAATTAAGGAAATGCTTAATTACTTTTCCTTGGTCCTTCATAGTTCTCATCTTTAGCAACTCAGTTTGGAATTTAATTGTATTTAATTGTAAGAAAATCTAAAAGTTTTGCAAACTTTGTGATTCAATTTTTTTGATTGGATTCTTGCCACTGATCATAAGCAAGATCAGTGGCTGGTTTAACCTTTTTTGGGGTCACTGAAAAAAAGAAACATGTTGTGCATTGTGTCCCCTGAAAATCTCAGTGTCATCTAACATGACACAGCAGCAGCAGCACACTATAAATAGAAGTTGTATTACCAACCAGAATGATCGTGTGCTGCCAGACTGCAGGTTTGCTGTGTGTCAGTTTGTAGTGGGTTAATTAAACACAGACACATTGTCATGTACAGAGCAGCAGTGATGGACTATAACTAAAGGTACTTGTTGCTTTAAACATATGTTCCACTACACTTCAGAGGAGAATACTGTACTTTTTATTCTATCACCCTTATTGACTAGTTATTAATCAAAATGAGATGATTATGTTTATAAACTATGAACACATGGTTAAATATTAAACCAGTGAGTCTAATCTTCTTTGGTTTGTTGGGGTCACATTTCAGATCGTCTATGTTGATGTTAGAAGTTCCTCTAAAGCCCTGGTTCCATTTAAGTAACTGGTTTCAAGGGTTTAAACAAAAGAGCAAAAGTTAAAAAGGAAGATTACATTGTGCATTGATTTATTTTATTTGTTGATGTAAAAAAAAAAATCTGCATAAGTTTATTATGATGTCACAACTGTGGGTCTTCCTGTTCCTCTCCAGACTCGTGACTAAGAAGGATCACTTTCCCTCCACCTATGCCGAGGCTCAGTGCCTGTGCTCAGGATGCATCCTGATCCGCGACAAGGCTCCGCCACAGATGAGCGACAACTACAACTCAGTCCCCATAAAGCAGAGCAGGGTGTTTCTCAAGAAGGAGCTCTGCTGTGACGAAGACAAATACTACCTGAAGCCAGTCACTGTGGAGGTAACTGTGGGCTGCACCTGCGTCAGAGTCAAGAGCTCATAGAGGGGACCCGGCGAGACCTGCTGGCACAGTGGCACTCTACAGCTCTTTTGTGTTTGTTTTTAAATTCAATAAGTTCTCTGGGAAGTGTAACTCTGGGGTGTCGTGTCCTCCAGTGTGTGATCAGTGAGCACACGTCGTCAGTGGACTGTTGGGTCAGAGACCATGGTGCAACATGCTCTCTGATGGGAGTTTAAGGGATCATTTAGCAGCCTGTGTTTATGGGCCTATTTATTGTCATAATGACAGCATCATAATTGATGCATCTATCATTTGTGTTTTGTAGGTCTGTGTAGACCCTGTTCGCTCTTTATTGACTTGTTTACACCTATGCATAATGCAGCTAATGTAAACTGGGTATTTTACAATGTACTTGTTTTCATACTGATGGCTTTGTCATCGAGGAAAATGGCTATTGTATAGTTCTGTAGAGTAATATTTAAGTGCTAATAATATGTGAATAATTATCTATTTATTTGGTTTGTTTTGCCTATGAAATGTTTGAATGAGTGAAGGGTTTAAATGCTCATGAGTGGATGAAGACTATTTATTTATGTATCTTGTAGGTTTCGTCCCAGTGGGACTTTATTAGTCTAATAAAGACTTCAGAGTTAAGCTTCTTTGAAGCCAAATAAAGAAATGGATGTTAAAGAAAACATGTCTTCTGTGTGTTTTTATTCTCAAAGCTTTTATTGGAATGTGCAAGAAAGGTCCAGGAGCCTCAGTATCACAATGTCAATGGGTTTTTGGTAATTTGATTATGTAAAGTGTGTTTAGGTTGGCAGCTGCTCTGGGAAGTGTGACTGTGGGGTATTCAGGATTTGTAGGTTCCTGGTCTAGTTGTACAGACCTGCAGGTTTTCATGTCGATGGGTGTTGTGAGGGAAATTCTGATTCTAAGCTCAGTATTCCTGATTGCTTGAGGTTCGAAAAGGGTCAGCCTGAACTCTGTTGGTCAGCCTGACACTGATACTAAGCTCTGTTTTCTGGAGGAGACGTGAGTTCCTGCAGATACTGAGGGAGTTAAGACAGCAGAGCACGACCTTGGATGTCCAGCAACAACTGGTTGGCATTCTATGACTTGCACCTGGGCGAGCGTAAATCAGTTGTGTTGTTTATGGTTAATGAACCAATAGACTGATCACACATCCCTCACTCCCCATTCCTTTGAGATATTATACCAAATATGGAGAACAGACTATCTTTGGCATTCTTTAGGGCTACTTAAAGGAAAGACACAGGGACTCTTGTTAGAATTGAGGTGACATCATGCATATTTGCTTGTATTGATGATTCCTCCGTTCTCCTTGGCTGAGCTCAATAAACATCTTCAGCATAAGACATCCAGGGCTCCAGGGGTCTTCCTTCTCTGAAAGTCTCAACCATCGACAAGATAGATTTTCTCCCTAACAGGTGTTAGTTTCAGTTTATTTGACATTATGAGGACATCGAATCACACACGATAAAGAAAATGACACGGATAACATGGTAAAATCCAAGGTCTCTATTTTAATGACCCAAAGCGCATGGTCTACAGCATAAGTGCATTTAGGGTGTGTCCATGTCACTTTTGCTATTTTAACAGAGAAAAAAGTCACTTCTCTAGGAGCATGGTTCAAAAGGTAATTAGTCTCTTAATTATTCATGGGAGTGTTTTGGGGCGTAGCATCTAATAAACCAATCACAGTGCATCTCCCAAAGAAAGCCAGGTGCGCTGCACCTTGGTGTATCGCTATTATAACAGCACAGTGTTTCAGTTAGATTCAATTTGCAGTCAGTTCATTATATATTGTGACTAACCAGTGAGACCAGTCCTGACTAAAAAAAAGGAGTCATTTGTATCTGAAAATGACTTCATACATGTTCACCCTAAAAACTCTTGACCCAGCTAACTGAATAAGTCTGTACTTTTGCAGGTCATTTGCAACAAACTCACTCCCACATAGGAAGAACAGGAGCATGTCCATTAATGCAGTGTAATGAAGTTCTATTCACTGGTGTGAGAGCAGAAAACAGCAAACACTTCTCAGTCAAACGAGACAGTAAATTCTATTTATTACTTTATCAAAAGTTTTTTACAAAGTGGCCACACATTTTGGAAGTCAGTGTTAAAGTGAGTTGACACGTCGAGGTAATGATCCTTTCCTCTGGTATGAACATCGGGGCTGAGACGCCCTCAGAGCAACCTGCTTCAGTTCATTTATGTGGCAAACTTCTTCTGCCTGACTGGTGCAGGCAGCTGAGACATGATGTCCAGCAGGGGGCGCTCCACCACAACCAGAGAGTGGTCCTCCAATAAACTCACACACATGAGGTGCTGTGGCACAGATCAAGAGAACAGAAAACATCAGTGAGATGAAGGGAAATTATAGACTTAAATATAGACTTAACAGTCTCCTGCACCGTTTATGCTGTTTTCAGTTGATACCGGCTTAGAAGCAGCGCACCAATTGAAGTAAAGCTCCACTGTGCTCAGTGTGATGATTGTACCTGGAAATTCTTGCAGATCTTAAAAGCGTGGCTGTGTCTAATTCTCTCTGGCTCGGGAACACTCTTCAGTGTCATCTGATTGTAGAGCAGAGTCTTTGCTTCAGGGAGGGGCTGCATGTGGAAACACAGAGACACAAATACAGCTACAGTGTAGAACACCTTTGTGATGTGGTACAACAGGAGATTGGCAGCATGAATGTGCAGCTGACAAATCAGCAGAAATGATGTGATGCAGTCATGTCAACATGGAGCAGAGAGTCAGAGGAAAGTTTCAACGTCTTGTTTAATCCACGACATGAAGAACTGAGGCTGTTTGAGAGCACAGAGAGGAACTACCCAGTGTTAGTGTGGTGTTCCTAATGAAGTGCTCAGTGAGTGTGAATGCTCACATACCAGACTCTGGTCGATGATGCAGAACATGAACATGTCATGCAGAATGATGTGAGCAGGGTCTCTGGGATTGAAGGTGATGTGGGTGACGGGTGTGTCCCTCTCCAGCCACAGGGAATGCAGGCCTCGTTTCTGCAGCTTCCGACTCCACTCTGTGTACTCCTTCTTCACCAGAGAGTATTCAAAGATCTGCAACACACACACACACACACAGTAATGAGATCTGTAGAATGCGTCTGTCTCATTATCTTTGAGAAACTTTATGTTGTGTATGTCTTTTACTGTTGCAGCAGAGCAGGCAGTTCATTATTATTATCATTATCATAACAATCACTATTATTAAAGATCCTCTATAATATAAGATGAAGCATTACAAGCAGCAATGGTAAACACTTCCTGTCTCTTAAGTGGGCGTGGTCATGATTGTTTGTTGTACAAGATGATATCAGTCTAATACTGTGTTTTCCTGCCAAAAACAGTTCAATAATAATAACAATAATAGTATTAGTATGCAAAGAAATAAAAGTTTTAACTCTAACTCATGGTTGCACATATAGATCCCTCTAAACTTCTGTGGTTGGAAAGCGTCGGCAGCTCTACTGCAGCAGTGAAACCAGAACCGACAGAGAGAAGAGATCTGTGCTGAGAGATCTCATGAGAGTTTGTTACTGAGACAGACACAGGTTTCTAATAAAATTAATTTCCTCCTTATCTGTCTGAAATCACATTTGCAACCTATCCACCAAGGGCTTGGGAGTGCAATCTCCTCCCAACCTGGTCCTTGTTCTCCAGCATGTGCCAGAGTGCTGGTTTTTGTTGTTTTTTGTTTCTTATTATAGGTATCGGGTTGGAGATCGCCAGTAGTTCAGTTATTGGTTTTTGTGTTGGTTTGGTAGTTTAGAGGGGAGTCGCCGAGTGCTACAGCACATGGCGCGGCTGGCTCAGCAGCCTACCCTTCTTTTGTTCTTTTTGGCCAGGATCTCCACCCCTCCTCTGACTCCTCTAGTTTTGTTGAGGAGATTACACTTTTGCTATGTTTAAAATAAATGCATTCTTGATTTGGCATCTTTGTCTGGTGTCCTTTTATATGTTCCGATCTCCAGTTTGAGCCTGTAGTTCTGGTTATAGAGAGGCCATAACAATCATTATAAGATAACATGAAGTTGGACAAAACCTGATGCGGTGGTTTACCTGCTGGTCGGCGTGTACCACAACGAGGTTGCTGGTCACTGGGTGGATGGCGATGGCAGTGGGACAGGAGCTGTACACTGGAACTGTACAATGAAGCTGCAAACAGAGACATTAGATGTTTACTGTTAATGGGTTACATTTGAACTGTAGCCAAAACCACAAGAAATGACAAAGACTACAGGAGGAAAATCAGCGTTCAAACAAACCTTGTGTTTGTCAAGGTTGTAGACATGGATCTCACAGCCTGTGTTTGCTGTAGCGAGCCACTTGCCATCATCACTGGCAAACAGCAGGTGGACTGGCTGTCTGGAGCCTGGACGTCAAACACAGACACACTGGTTATACACTGTACAGATAGAAAGCTGTTTAGTGGTGTGTGTGTATATGTATGTGTGTGTGTCTGTGTTGTAACTTTAGACTTTTAGTCAGTGTCATTGGTAGTTTGCCATTTTGGTCAGACTCATTATGCTTTTACAGAAATGCAATACTCATACCTGTTTGGGAAAATCTCTTGGACATTAGTGAAATCATCATCATTAAAGGTCTTAAAAACCCACAGGTATGTACGTAGGTATGGTTTGTCTGACTAGATCCTTGTGAGTGTCTCAGCCTAATCAAACCAAAGTGCTTCCATTAAAAGAACATTTGATTTCTCACGGTATCAAAACTCATCTTAACACCTCATTTTAATGTCACAAAGTCCCTTCACCAGTTCACAAAACACATTCCTCCTCACAGATCTACAGGCTGCTGCTCCAATGCTTCATCACCTCTCCCCCTCCTGTACACACTGGACATGTGTCAGCCATATTAATGCTTAGATATACATCCTGTGGTCATCCAGAATTCATGGATCCTGGTTTATTACTATACAGTGACCTTTGTTTCTACAGACTTGACAGTCAAAGCACATCAGATGGGCTCAAATGGCTTGAGCAGCGTGTCCCCAGTCTTACTCCCAGCTGGCCGGAACACTGTTGATATTTTTAAAAGCAAGCTCTTTTACTGGTTCATCCTTTTATTCTATGATTTTATATATATATAGTATGATTAATACTCTTTTAATTAATACTACTTTTAATTCTGGTTTTACTCACTTCCAAACATTTCCTTTCTTTTAGCATTTTATTATTTTATCTTCATCTTTATTTGATTTTTAATATCCTACCTTAACACAGGTCCTCTGCTTAAGTATTTTATTATTTTAACTTAATCACTCTATCGTTATCTTTGCTTTCCAGTCTTCAGTGTTTCCTTAGCGACAATTTATGAGACTCATGACAGTGTTTCCTCACTTCCTGTTATCTTATTTTTTTTTTTTATTGTTTTTGTTTATTACTTTTCATCATTTATTGTTCTGTGTGTAAATGGGTATGTGTATACGTATAAAGTCTTATTGATTGAGTGATTTGCTGCATGTAATTTCCCTACTTTGTTCCTGAATTTCATGTCTGTCTCTACTGATTCCATCTAAAAAAAAAAGGCATCATATGATCAAAAAATAAAAGATCATTCTTGACTGTCAGTGTGGAGGGGTTCAGAAAGCCTGTTCCAAGTTGGCAAAATACCCCAATTAATTAAAATCTGTGGCCTACAAATCTCTTATTGAGCATGATAAAATGAGCAATTTATTTATTTATATGATACTGACAGAGAGGAATTAATATTATTTTCACTGTTTGTTTGTTTTTACTTAAGTCTCCGTGTTCTCTGCAGCTGCAGCACACATACACACACACACGCCCCAGTCAGGACACAGTTAGTCACAGAGCAGTAACTAAACATGTGGTCAAAGCTCTTCAACCCCTCAGCACAGCAGAATCTCTGGTTTATGTTTCTCTCACTGTCGGTGTCATGCTTGACTGGTAATGGGTCCCTAAATCATATAATCACTATTAATTGTCAAATGAATTGTATTATTATCATAGTTAGAATACGCTAGATTCTTAAATATCAAAGTTGAAGTCTGTTTTGTTATTGTACTGAGTGAAATAGATGTCTTTCCCCATCAAACACACTACAAGATTCAGCATTCAAAAGGATTTGAATCCAATAAGCTGATTCGTAACTGGGTTCTGATTCTATAAAATGTCATCCAACCCCATCCCTAAATGTGCTGCTCACGGTTCTACAGTGTTCCAGAAAATCCCATGAGCACTGAGGAACCTGGACCCTGATTTACCTGGCTTGGGTTTGAGGGTATGAAGGTATTTGCAGTCCGTCTGGCTGAGGGCAACCACGATGACTGAAGACTGGCTGGAGGAAGCAAAGAGTTTGGAGGAGTCAGAGGAGAAGCAGAGCTGCTGGGCCGAACGAAGGTCCTTGGGGAGTTTGGAAACCTGGAAGGAAGAGAAAGGAGACAGAGGGGTGAGCTTCATGATCCTCATTCATTACCTATAGACAGTCTGTATGTAGGGAGCAGCAGGATCAGTGTTGAGGAGCCCACCTTGGTGATGCTGATGTTGTTGTTGCTGTACTGCACTCTGTAGAGACGGACACTGGAGACAGTTGTGTACGCTATCCAGCCTCCACATGGAGACAAAGCACTGCAGCAGATATGATCCTCTCCCTGCAGAAATCAGCACACAGTCGGCTTTTTGTTTCAATATTCTCTAAAGTCAAAGATAAAATAAACAGGCACAAAACAGCCAAAGGCAACAATGTCATGTGACATTAATATGGACCTTCTTGAGAACTGCAGATCTACAAATAATGTTGAATTTCACAATAATAATAATAGAGACCAAAGTCTTAAATTAAGTGAAAAAATAACCTATGCTGTTAAGGTTAAAGAAAGATTATGTGCACAAAAACAAATACTACATGGTTAAGGTTTGGTAAAAGCTGCAGTAACTGATTATAGCCACTTGGGGGCAGGAGAACAAGCTGAGAACATAATGTTGACATGTTATCAAAGTACAAAGTTGTTATGATGAATGTGTTAGCAGACAGCTGACACACAGTAATATTACCATTCAGTTGGGGTCGTGTTTTTGTCAACATTTACTTTCTTTTTAGCTCTGGTTCGCTCTGTTTAGCAACCTCTAGCTCTTTAGTTAAATACTCCACTGTTTTCAATCAACCAACCAAGTACAAAGTTAAGACAAGTTATGTTGACTTCCACTATGGCTATCACAGTAAACATTACACAAATACACACCACCTTTTCAGAATAAAAGCCTTGATATCACTGAAAATAATAGCCAGTTATTTTCTAACACGGATGGTTACAGCAGAGTTAAGCTTCCACTGACATCAGGTTTCTATAATGTAAAACAAAGACAGACACGACACATTGAGTGCACACCTTCCGCTTCAGATGGATCAGCTTCTCTGGTTTCCTCTTCACAGGGAGACTGTCACCAGGCTTCCCTGTTAACACACAGTACGAACTAGCACAATTATTTCACTGTAACAACTGTTCAGTCAGATAGAGTTCCCTTTTAACAAATGCTTTTCCTGTTTATGTAGTTTTCACCATCACTTTTACTGCTTGCAATGTTCTGCATTATACTATGTCTTTGTGGGCGTGTGTGTGTGTGTGTTTTCTTCACCATGTCCTTCGCTCTCCCCTAATCTCCACAGCTCTAAATGTTCAGGGAACTGGAAGAGCAGCAGTCCTGCTTTCTTTGCACAACACACCAGACTTCTCTATATGGAAGACAGACAAGTAGTTAACATGTTACCATGAGTCATGATCTACTTACAGGTGTTCTCATGTACATATTAAATCATTTTAAACTATTTAAAAAACAAAAAATTACATTACGTCTTACATTTATTTGCGGTTAGTACAAAACATGACACAAAGAATAAGATTAAAGCCCTTTTCAAATATTCCTCTTGAACTCTAATAATAATTTGTTGATATGTTGAAATGTACTCACATGTGGGAAAGCTATTTTGCGTAGTGATGACTCTTGGGTGTTCTTCTCCACTTTGTCCAACAGGGGTCGCACTACCAGCTGAGTGTCCATACCTGAGCACAAAGATCAAAACAGCATCTTCACCTTCAACTTGTCATATAACAAGATTACATTTAAGATGACTGTATAATATATTACACAGTACATGTTTCAACATTTTGGACTAAAAGCAGGCATCTATTATAACATACAGGGTGTCTGAATTAATAAGTGAAATAAGTGCTTCTACATATTTGATTAACTGAGGTATTGTTGCATGACATTGGATTACATCATTGCAAAAGTTGAGCCAGGTTCAACTTTTCTGCTGAAACCCTATTGTGGTCTTGTTGAAATGAATCAGAAGGACCTGATTTTGCACACAGTGCTTTTGTTGGTCAGAACGCAGCCTTAGAATCTATAGTCATGGCTTGATGAAGAACAAACCCAAACAGCTCCGACATGTACATAAAGCAGTTGCTGCTGACAATAGTGTAAACAAGCATTCTGTGAAGCTGTACTCAATGCTAACGCTAGCATGGCAATATGTTAACAATAATACCAACATGCTGATGTTTAGCAGGTGTAACATTTATCAAGTTCACCATCTCAGTTTAGTATGGTGGTATGCTAATGATTGCTAAAAAAAATAAAAAATTTGACCAGATGATTCAGCAATAGAGTTATGGGATCAGTTATCAGAGTATCATGTCACAGTTATTACAATTCATCCTGAGGGGAACGTGAACATTTGTACCAATTTGTACGGCAACCCATCCAATAGTATGGGTAGCGATATTTCATTCTGGAACAGACTGAAAAACTAAACCGAATGACAAAAAACTAAAATATGGGCTAATTTAATGATATTCAGGAATGTCACTTCTTAATAGTTGAACTGGCCATCAAAAATTCTATGGCTATGAACTTTAATTCAGAATTCATGTATATACGTGATCGTATGAGCAGTTGTTGAGAAAATTGAAATACAGACAGAAATTTCTCCATTTATAGTTAGATAAACATACAGTATATTTCCATTTACTTGAATGGAGAAGTGGTCTCAGACTTTTGGGTCCCACTGTGTATATATATCAATAAAAAACCAACAGCAGATTTCACACTGACCTCCAGAAACCACAGCAGTCTCAGTGTGGGCAAGTGCCCTCACATCATGTGAATGGTTTTTAAAAGTCCTAGTTCGGACCCACTCCTTATCCTGCTGGCCCACAGTGGAGGAGAGGAACTGGAATTGGATGACGGTGCCTTCTGATGTCCCAGCTATGAGACTGCTCTCATCCTGTTGAATATTTAGAAAGTTTAACATCACTAATAGGGTTGTGTACCTTAAGCTGCTTAGAAGTTGTGTAATGTGTTTACCGGTGAAACAGAAAGAGCCAGAACATCCCACTTTGTAACTAGGTGAGTTCTGATCAGAGTTCCTGTGAATCCGTCCCAGATCTGGACCTTTCCTGCAGAATCACCGCTAATGATGGTGTGGTCAGACAGGAAGGCAACGCTCCAAACCACCACCTCTTTACTCTTGGATGATCCAACACCTCTCTCCACCAGTAGTCTGTGTGTGGCGTGGCCTGAAATCAGCAAAAGCAAAAGCAGAAACTGAAACGTCACAATTATATCGTTGGGGGATATTTAGAGAATACATGGAGTTTATGGTTAACAGACACCACATTCACCTTCTGAGGTATAATTTGAATATTTTTACCGATCGTTGGCTCTGTGATAAATCACCTCATACTTGAGTTCTGTCTGCTTACCTGTCTCAGCATCAAAGATTCTGATCATGTCCATCATACCAGCAGCAATCAGTGTGCCAGAGGGATGCCAGGACAGAGATATAATACGACCTTGAGGAGCAGATATTGGACACTGGTCAAGTCAAATAATAAGTGCGTTGCAGGACACATAATTGCAATTAAATATAATATGCACATAGTTGTGGTAAGTAACTACAAGCACAGGTGTAGATTTATGAATATTACTGTCAGCTGAAAAGCAAAAATACCACTGAATGAGCTTGTTCTCTTACCTTTCTGCCTGTCAAGGTTTCTTTGAAACTGAATCCTCTCCTCCAGTATTTCAAACATCTTCACTGTCCCATCCTCACAACCGACCTGACACACAAAACATTCACTCAATTAACAATCAGGGCTAGACGAGGCTCAATACTTCAATTCTAACATAGGAAACATCACCTTCCTGGATAAATTTGCGCACGGGGTGCAGAGTGAATATAATATCAGGAATGTCTTGACTGACCGCTAGCATTGTTCCCTGGTTGTTGCTACTAATGGTCCAGGTTGGTCCTCCATAGGCCACCACAGTGTACTTGGGCCTCAGGTTCTCCAAGTCATATTCTGTGATCTCTCCATTCAAACCAGCACTGAAGAGCCGCTGGTTCACCCAACACAGAGCCTCAACAGCCCTGCTGTCCTGTCCTGGTATCACCTGGGCATCAAAATCAAAACAAGTCTGGAGGTTATTCCTGCACATCTTACCTCTTGCTGTAAGTCTCTGCCTTCAAGCCACAAACCCAGCTCTTATAGGAGGACACTGCTATGCAAACCTCCACTGACAAATAAAGCAGTTTAGTGTTTCTCCGCTTATCTTCAGAAGTGTGTGGAAAGGAGAATGACACTAGAGTTTTTAAAAGTAGAAATATAGAGCAGTCTTTAAAAAGGCATACATGTAACACAGTTAAAATGTTGTTAGTTTTAATGTTCACCGTTCTTATAACTTTATTGATCAAAGTGCTGCCAGTTAGTTGTTACTACAAAGCACCGACTAGAGCAGAAGACTGTAGACACACAGGTGGACCATGTGAGGAGGTTATCTGGACTTCCTCTGAGTTGTTACCTTTTCTTGAAAGTAATTGTCAGCGAAGTTGAAGATCTCCACAGCTCCATCAGCCCGGGCTACGGCCAGCCGCTCGGACCGGCTGCTAAACGCTATGGCTCGGATAGCACTGGGCATGTAGTCGAAGAACCGAACACGGTGAACCTTAAACTCACCCATTTTCACTAGGAAGAAAACACAAACAGGCAGGTTAGCAAAGGTGGGACTGGCGACAGCGTGGACAGCCTGTAAACATGCTGTCCGTTAGCTCAATCTAAACCTCTTAAACACCTTAAACACACGGACTGCAGAGTGTTTGTTTAACAACTCATTAAGTAAAACAGTATTCATTATCACTATAAAACATATTTACCCTTTGTTTTCTCCACAGTCGCTAAACTTTCTTCGCTAGCAAATTCACAGAGTAGAAAACATCAGGAGCCACGTTGAGGACCTTTGAACCGGTACCGATTCACGCAGCACGCTGCGGAAATGCGTCATCACTCTGATACAGCTGGCGGGAAATAGTATTGAAACGTGAACACTGACTAAGTTGTGGTGGTCGTTGTTGTTAAAGCTGCTGTGTTGGGACTGACTTTAAGTAAATGGATTGATAAATTATCTTTTTTGTTTTGTTAATGTTAATGTTACACGACGGTCTTCGCTGACTGACGGCACAATGGTTCAAATAGTCGTAAGGTAAGAATGGTGAACTAACTGCACTTAAGCTCACTGTTACCTGGTACATTTGTATTTCCAGCTACGTCAGTTTTTCGGAGGACGCCTCCAGTATCATGTAACAGAACAGTCCAGAATAAACGTTACTGAGGGATAATGTACAGCTTCGAGGGGTCATGGGTGTATGGTCGGGGTCCTGCATCACCCTCAAGGATTAATTTCCCTTTAATGACCTGTTCGGTGTACATTATTCCTCACATTACACGCTTACTTACTAAAGAAATGAAATTGATGATTTTATTGCGTCCGCTGAAGAAATAGTCCGTTAGATTCTACGGCTGGAACTGCGTCTATAGCAGTCTTACTATTTGAACAGATGCATAAAATGACCGCATCACCTTATTGAGGTATTCCGCAGCGTAACTGTCAAAGCCTGTTGACATTTTCTTCTCTTTAACCACTGCCATTGCTCACACCCTTTTCCGTTTGATGTTAATTTAATGTCTGTCTTTTTCAATTTTGTGTATTTCTCTGTCATCTAGCTATTAACCTTTACTCTCTCTTGCTTTTTCTGCGCTGTTTTCTTTTTCTCTTTTTCTGTTATTTGCTGACAACAGTTCAGCAATTACATGACTGGAAGGATACTGGGGCGAACTAGTTTTGACATTGCAGCATTGTGGGATTTTGTAATTGAGTCTTTGTAGGTATTTTAGTTGGTGTTTGTGCGTGTGTGCGTGTGTGCGTGCTCCTTCAGAGGCAGTGTGGATGGCAGCAGTCCTCCAGAATGGCTGCTGGTGGAGCTGCAGGGAGAGATGATGTCCAGACACAACTCTGGTCTGGCAGGAAATGTGATGGGAGACCTGCTCTACACCAAAGAGGTAAACAAAAGACTGCAAAGCAAAAGATGCTGTGGCCAAACCAAAAACAGCTATTTTTGCTTTTTGACAGAACCCAGGCTGTACTCTTAAGTGTCTTTGCAGAAATAATGTGCATGTAAAGCAACAATAGCAAAGGTAGTTTAGTGTCTGTCAGGAATAGGACTAGGCTTTGGCTAATCATGTATCAGTAATATCAAATATTGCTATATTCTCCAACACATGTGATATTTTTCACAATATAAAAAATAAATATCATCATATATCATGCAAGTCATCTAAAAAATCTAAAGTCACTGTCCTGGCTTCACAGAGTACAGGTACTTTATCTGTATCTAAATGCACCATTTTCTCACCTGTAGTTAATTAGAGGAGATTTAATTTCTCATCAGTTCCTTCGTCTGTATTATCATGTGTTCCTGGGAATCTCCCCATTTCTATAGTAAACATGCACTTTTGCACTTATGCAGTTGGCATATGACACTTTAATTGATGTTTTTAATTAAATGGAGTGTATGTACATTTTTACTCCTTTTTGTTTCTTATACCCCATCTCATAACATAAGGAGCTTGTGGTTTCAATCGATTAGTAGAACAACAGAAAATTAATCGGTTCATTTTTTCATTTGTCATTTTTGCTTCCAGCGTCTCAGTTGTGAGGATTTGCCACATGTCTCTTTCTTACATGATAGTAAACTCAGTATATTGAGGTTTTGGACTGTGCATCAGACAAAACAAGCAATTTAAAAATGTCATTTTGATGGACAACTTTTCAATATTTTCCAACATGTCTTCCCTGAGTCTCTGTTTTTCTTCCTCCTTCCACCAGGGGGTGCCAGTGCTGATTGTAGGACATCACATTCTGTATGGCAAGCAGGTCAAACTGGAGAAACAATTTGCTGTCCTCACCAAGCAGTCCGACCATTTGCAGGACACCCTGAGCAATCATGATGCTAACAGTGATGATGCCACACAGGTACCCATGGAAACGGACCAGCATGGGGCCACCTCCAAGTCTTACTACGTGTCTGCCCTGATCAAACGGAAGCTGATCTTTAAGACTCGCCCCAAACCCATCATTACTAATGTACCTAAGAAGGTGTAGTGGGACATGTTTCCTCACAGGGTCAGAGGTTGTGTCTGACAATAACAGACTGATCCTGCTCACCTTTACAGCTTTACAGTACTGGACTCAATATACTTCAGTTTCTGTCAACATTTAAGCTGTAGTGATTCCAACAAGAGACTTTAATGAGGCTCCTCAAGTATTAATGAATGTTGTGTTGTTCTCCTGAGATTCTTACAGATACTGCTCCATGACATGTAAATGCTGTTTCAAAGACAAAAATCACATTCTTAACAAATTACTGAATCATTTTAAGTCTTTTTTTTTTTTTTTTTGTGAAAAAAATTAATATGTAGTGTAAAATTATCTCCACTTGGCATCTAGACACATGTCTGTGTAACTTAATATGAACCAAGAATTGAAGTTTAGAGAAAAGGTTTCATAGTATGTGGAAATACATTGCAGGTGTTGTTTAGAGTTGAAAAGGCTTGTAAAATGTGTTAATTTTCATTTCATATTCAGCGTTTGTCCATATTTTCTGGAGATGTCCCACTGATATTCTCTCAGAGTTAATCACCAAATGGAGTCTGTACAGCCTCAGTGACAGCACTCATTTTTCTGTTGCAAAACATAATATTGGCACCTGACTAAAATGTTAAGTGTTGCCTATATGGTCACAATCCTGTTGATGTTATGATAAAGTAAAGAAGGGCTTTACTTACACAGCACACAGTTGCATTAAGAATAAAAAGGCAACTACAGAAAGACTGAACAGCTAAGATTAGTTTGGTAATTAATAATATGGCCATTTATTTAAATTTATAACAAAAAGAGAGTTTTTCACTCCACCAGGCATTCTCTGATAGTTCAGCAAATTTGTATTAAGCTCCATTAAAAGGGACTCCTGCACTTTACTGTCACAGTTTCATACAATTGAAGACAAAATTCAAGATTGAAGCAGCTGAGGCTGAGATAACCTGAGGCCCTAGTCCGTCTCATACCTCCCATAATGAAACTCGATGGCGTCTTTCATCAGACTCCCTGCCTGGTAAACGCTTGCATTTTTCAGACTTCATGATCCAGTCTGTAAGTCAGTATTTCAGGACTTGCTCTTCTCAACAGTTTAGGATTAGACAAAAAATTGCTTGGAGATGGTTGTGGAATGTTAAATGAAATTGCACTCCATGAATGCACATGGCCAAACCTGCAGGAATCCACGTTCACCCTCACAAATGAGACACTATTGAACTGATTTGCTCAACCAACAAGTGAGTCCCTCCTCACAGGGATCTGCTCACACCAATCTGCAATGTTTTGATGGTGGATGAGTAAACGTTTCAGTGGGCAGGATGAAGGTGGTTCTGCCGCCTCCCAACAACACTGTCAATGTGCTTAATATACTGCAGCATGGTAAAGAGACAAACAGGGATACACATCAAGAAAGCTGCAGTGTGGACCACCCTCCCTCTGACTCTTACTGAGGTTTGGACCAACACTTGACTACTAATGGAGTCCTGTAATAATCCCATCCTGCCACTAAACAATATCATCATATTCATACTCAATAAATGTCAAATGTTGTGGCAGAAAAGAATTTTAAAGTGAATACTGACTTAATGTGTTGCCAGAGTATTCACTGTGTGTGTGTGTGTGTGTGTATATATGTGTGTGTTTTTGTTTGGTGGAGGCGGTTCCCATGTTGAGGTGTAACCCCAGCAGTAAAAAGCCATCCTCTTAGAGCATAATGACTGAATGGACTGATTCATTCAGCTGCTCTAAAGCTTCTTACCCCTTTCCTCAGCATTCAGACACCTCCCACACACACACTCACTAAAGCATGCTGGCAACATGTTTACAAAGTCATACCTAGAAGAACCATGTTGTTACAGGAAAAGCTCAGTCATTTTAATTAGTGACTGACATTTCTCACATAACTTCAATAGTGAAACAGGTCTTGGTGTGTATTCATTCTGCAGAGTGGTGTGGAGTGAAATTCAGTGAAATAATGTAGCTTTTCATTCAGATCAAATCAGACCATGTTCATAGATGTGGGCAGTGATTCAGTGGCACTGTTGACATATAAACTATTGAAGTTTAAAGCCAATCCAACAGCTCCCAGAAGTGCAATGTTGATTATACATTGGAATAAAAATGTGTTTGATAGAACAAATAACACACCTGGTATACCATAGTTATTTGTAGCAGCATTAAACGAATGCTTTGCTTACAGTAGAGCAAACAAGCAGCTGTCATTGGCATCAACGTATATTTAAAGAATCTGTCGCTGCGGTCATTCAAACACCAACTTTTCCATCTCAGCCAGCCATAAGAACAAATTTGCAATATATATATAGATATATCTATATCTATATATATATATCTATATATATATAATCTCTGGTGTTTCCACTCAGGCATGGCACTACATGGCCTGAAAATCAATAGGATGTTTAACCTCAGGACCATGAATATCTACAGCAAGTTTCATGAAAATCAGGCCATTGGTTTTCAACATACAATACCTTGTGATGGACCAAACTGAGGAGCAAGTGGAAACTTTAGCTGGATGGTGGAGCTCAATGAACCTACAGGAGGTCAGCATGAGAAATCATCCTCTAGAGAAAAGTATACCCACACCAAATGTCATGAAAACCCTGTCACCAGCAGCTGAGATCGCCTGCTCCAGACCAAAGCGTAGGACAGAATGACCTTGATGCCAGCAGGATGTAAGGTTGGATTAACTGGTGCATCTGGCGACCTAGTCGTTCAGACACATACAGTTATAGCCAAACATATTGGTACACCTGCACTTCATTCAGAAAATTGTTGCAATCACAAATGCGTCGATATTCATGTTTATTTCTTTGTTTGCATTGAAACAACCCAAAAGAGCAGAGGAGAAAAAGTGATATCTGAAATCATTCTACAAAGAACTCCAGAAAGGGACCGGACATTATTGGCACCTTTTTAAAATTGTAAGTGATAATTGGATTGGAACACACTGAGTATGGAGAAAAGAAAGAAGAGCAAAGAACTGTGAAGGGATTTAAGACCCAAAATTGTGGGAAACAATGGAAGATCTCAAGGCTCCAAGTCTATCTTCAGAGATCCAGTGTGTGCAACGTCCTTAAGAAGTTTACAGCCCATGGCACTGACCTCCCTGGATGTGGACAGAAGTGAAAAATTGATTGCAACAAATTATTGTTTGAATGATGGGAAAAGCACCTCAATCAACTTCCAAACATATTCAAGCATTATGGCATTATCCATCACCATCTAAATCAAACAGGAAACTATGGTAGGAGACCCAGAAGGACCCCACTGTTGACTCAGAGGCATGAAAATGCCAGACTGGAGTTTGCCAAATTACCTGAGGAAGCCAAAATCCTTCTGTGAGAACATCTTGTGGGCAGATGAGACCAAAATAGTACTTTTTGGTCAAGCATATCATAGCACCATTTACAGAAACTGAAATGAGGCCTTCAAAGAAAAGAACACAGTCCCTGTGGTCAAACATGGGGGAGGTTCACAGATATTTTAGGGTTGCTTTGCTGCTTCTGGCACCATTGCCTTAACTGTGTGCATGGCATCATGAAATCTGAGGGTTACCATAGAATTTTGGAGCTCAATGTAAGGCCCAGTGTGTCCATCAGAGGTCATGGGTCCTCCAGCGGGACAATGACCCCAAGCATGCTTCCAAGAGCACCCAGAAATGGTTTAAGACAAAGCGGAGAGTTCTGACGTGGCCAGCAAAGAGTCCAGATCTAAACCCCATAGAACAGAAGGGGAAATCTCAAAACAGCAGCTGGGAGAAGGCACCCTGCAAACCTGGGAGACCTAGAGCAGTTGGTCCAACATTCTAGTAGAGGTTGTCCATGGTTACAGGAAGCGATTGATTTCAGTTATTGTTTCCAAAGGTTTGCTACCAAATATTGAGTTGAGGGTGTCAATAATGTCCTGTCCATTTCTGGAGTTCTGATTGGGGTGATATCAGATTTTTTTCTCCAATGCAAACAAAAGATAAACATGTTTAAGTGATAGTTCAGGTTATTTGATGTGGGGTTGTGTGAGGTACTTATCTATAGTCAGTGAATTACCTGCAATAGATTTGGAGCAGCTCTCAGTTTAGAGAAGCAGCAGGAGAAGCTGAGAGATGAGCTACTGTGGGCGGGGACAACAAAAAACATATTGTAGCCCACAGAAAAAAGCTGATATCACTTTAAATGTCCGCTTTATTTTGAATATATCCACCGCTTTATCTGCTGTCAAATAGCCCTTTCCTTTTGAACTGCTTTTTTTCAACAATTGACTTCACCGTATTACTACGCACAAGCACAGCTACACTTGGCTCTCTCTGACTTCATCGGTCCGATCTGCGGAGTAATACAGTGTGCATAGTTTTACGATAATTTAATGGTTTACAAACTGTAGTTCCAAAGGAAAGTGCTCTTTGACGACAGATAAAAGGTGATAAACAGATAAGGAGGAAATCTTTCAAAATAAAGCGGCATTTAAACAGATTTTTTTAGTGGCTGCACATTTCCAGCTCAAGTTGCTTCTCTAAAGTGGCAGCATTCTGATCTGAAACTACTGCAGGTAATACAGTGACTATGGATAAGTACCCCACACAACCTCACATCAAATAACCTGAACAATCACTTTAATACCAAAGCATTTGTAATTGTATTCTGGGGTAAGTGCAGGCGTGTCATGACTGTACATGTAGCCTATCATATAATTGCAATGACCCTGGTCTGATTCCAGCTGGGGACATTTGTTGCATGTCATTCCTCTTTCTCTCTCCATTACATCTCTATTGTAACTGTTGAATGGAGGAAAAATACAAGAAACAAAAGTTGGGTAATCCTCTGCCAACATGAAAACACAAGGATCATTTTCAGTTTGATGTTAAAGTGTTGTTTTGCTCTTGAAAGGCCTCGTGCTCCTGTAGTTTTCTTGAGTCAGATTTAAAACAAACATGGTAAATATATCCCTTACAAACTGCCCTCTACTACACCCTCCAGTATAAAAAGAAAACAGCATCATATGTCCACTAAAATAAACCCCCCAGACAGTCTCTAATCTCTGGGCCTTTCTCTGTAGTTGGCCTGGTGTCTCCTCTCATTCAAGCCTCTCACTTATCTGAGGCTGGACTCTTCAGCATCTTAGCAACAGAGACTGATCCAAAGCCAAGTGAACTGATCAGAGTTGAGCAGCTGCTACTGCTCCACAGTTACCTGTTTACTTCCACTGACACAAGGGAGATTATAACAGAAGGTCTTAGGCCTTTTAATGTTAAAACACTGATGCTCTGGTCTAATTAATGCTTGAAAATGTATTTCTCTTCTTTTTTTTTTTTAAGCGAACAGCGAACATAGTTCATCGCAGTGAACAAAAGATATAATCGGGATATTATAAGGGCATGGGGGGAAAATGTCAGTGCTGTCATTTAAATCATGGAGACATTCTCTATTTGGTATGAATGGGAAGATTGTGCCCAAAACAGGAAGCATTTTTAATGACTTAGGAAAGTTCCAGCATCCTGTGATGCCCAGAGAGAGAAACAATCAAGAAGGAAGATTTCCTGCATCGCTGCGTGACCATCAGACAGAGACAGCCCATAAACACAATGTCTCTTTAATGTATGTGTCCTTGTTGAACTTTCAAGTTTAAACTCATACAGCCCGCTCAAAGTAAAACCACATGAACATAACTTAAATGGCACAAAGAGGAAATGTCCACCGCTGTCAGTGTAGATACAGATATTGCTGATGGTGTCATACTTGACAGGTGGACGGATCTGAGATCATATGACATTTGAAAACAATAAAGAAACAGTGAAAGCAAAGCCCTCACTTCAGAGAAATCTCTTTGGTTTTCAGTCTTTACTCTGCTGTTGATGGGATGAATAAACAAAGTCTAACACCTCATGTAAAACGACACAAATGTCCAGTTAAGAGAATAGAGTCCAGTAGTAAAACTTTACTGTTACACAAACATAATTTGGCACCTTCACAATATGTAAAAGTCACCTTGTAAAAAACCTCTGAATGAAACCACTGTAAGCTGAGAATTGGACCACGATGTACAACGATAAGTTTACTCATTTGACACTGCTCAACAGCACCAAAGATACAACTGCATGTCACATGTTGAGATATGTTAGATTGTCTGGTCTGGTAGATCACAGCTGCTTCACAAAATACAGCTGGAGCAGATGATTGTGCTGTTCATGGCTGATGAGAGAGCTGGTTCCACACCGCTGCATCCAGCTGCGAGACGTGGGCTCAAGAGAACTTCTCATACTCTCTTTAGAGTACTTCCTTAAAACTGGTACGTCTCAGAACGTACACTTAAAGGATCGCTTTGGAGTTCTAAGGTCCATCTGAATACACTACTCACATGACTATACCGTATGTATGTTGCTGTAATGATTGCTCCTGTCCGTACTGTCTCTGTAGCAACGCCTTCCCTCTGCGACTGCACTTTTCAGTATCCTTTAGCTGGGGCTCACGAAGTGGAAACACAAAGAGGGATTTTTTTTTTTTTACAGGGAAATACTCTCAGTGTGCTGAAGCTTCATATTCAGTGGTGATTTGTAACACATTACTTAGTATTTTCACTAGCAAGTAATGTAAAAGGGTTATAATTTGACAATCAGTAACTATATCAGAGTTATTAATCCCAGCAAAGCTCTGTTACTTTGACGTTTGGGGGTAAGCTTGTTCGCTGCCTTACCGAGAGTTTGATGGAAGGTACTCCAGGTCTTTCTATTATTTTCCCTTCAGTCAGTTTTTCCCTCGTCTCTGTACTTTTATAAAATATATTCATAAAGCACCAATATCAGCACATTTTTACGCTCAGGTTGACACGTTTTCAACTTGTGCCGACAAATTCACATCTGTTGGTTTATGCCAAGCCGGGTCTTTAATTTGATTCTGTCGGCAGCTTCACTACATACAATTCCTTTACGTTTCTGTCTGAACACCATCCAGATGAGCTCCAGTGTCTAAATCCGTCTGAGGTTCACTTCCTGTCTGAAAAAGGGGTGCGTTGACTAATCTGAGAAAACTACCTTGCTATTTTGTTGATTGTTTTTTTTTTTATAATAGAAGCTCAGTTCCGTTACATTTGATCCCATCTCATCTTTATTAAAATGAAGAACACGAAAACTGACCAACCAGTAACTAAGACCTTTATCTCTCTTACTCGCACCCTCCTGTCAGTTTAACAGCTAACCTGTACCCACAAACTACCTAATGTTCTTCTGAGCACGTCACTATCACATCAGTGTATGAACACTTGATAACCTGGGTCAGTTCGGTTTGGTTTGGTTTTTCAATATGAAGCACCATTGAGAATGATATAAATGGGGAAGCTGTATGGATCCAGTCATCTCTGAGTCTTCCCCAACTGGATTCACTTCCTGCTGCTCAGATTGCAGATTCACACCTTTTTTTTTTTTAGCACCAGTGATGAAGATGTGAATGTGTTCCTGGTTCACAGCTCATCACTCTAGCAGTGCACAGGGTCAACAGAGACCGTGCTAGAGTCATACTGCAGTGAAATGTGGCGCGAATGTCCTACCAGTCTCCCTGGTAACAGGTTTATGCCTCCGCATATGGCAGGTGATACTGCTCCTCCCTCTTGTTACACCGTTTGGCTATGATTGCAAGGTAGAGCACCAGCAGAATGAGCCAGTAGCAGGCGTAGAGTATTGTCCCTGTTATCAACAAGGCTTTCTCTGTCTCACTGAACGGCTCCTGTGTTTCACAGTAGACCGTATACACCACACCTCCGAGCAGCACCATCGCCCACACTGTGACGGGCACGGCGCCAATCAGGTTGACGACGATCTTCCTGCGGCCCGAAGTTCCCCATCCAGCCTTGTTGATGGTGAGCAAGGCAAATATTTTGGCAGGGAGCAAGCTGGACATGTAGATCAGAGAGTAGAGCGACATGAAGATCATGACCAAGCTGCCACGCAGGAAACAGGCGTACGTTGCCTTCACCATCCCGACCAGCTGCACGGTCAATAGAAAGAGCAGGATGTTCCACAGCCTTCCACGGTAGAAGAGATGGATGACGGTGGCAACCAAGAAGAAGGGGAAGAAGCCGGTGACCACAGACTCGTAGGTCATCCAGAGGCTGTGCTTGTGGAACCACAGGGCGTTGTAGAGCCACTCACGGAAGTAGGACTTGCTCCATCTAGTCTGCTGGTTGAGCCAACGCAGATACTGGGTTGGCGTCTCAGTCTGGCACTGCGATCGCGCCGTGAATTTCGTCTTGTAGCCGAAGCTGAGCACCCGATTGGTGAGGTGGCGGTCATCGCCAAAGCTGCACTTGGAGCCCAGGAAGGTCTGGTGGTACCAGGGCTCCAGGAAGCGCTGGAGCAAGGAGTTCCTGTACATCCCCAGGGGGCCACTGATACACTGGACACATCCAAAGTAGGACTGGCAGGCTCGCTCAATGTTGAACGCCATCCAGTAGCGCACACTGCTCAGGAAGGAGATCCACGAGTCGTACTTGTTGAGGATCTGGAGGATGGAGAAAGTCAAGAAAGGAAGAAAATGAAACTTCCCCAAGACGCTTCAGTCAACCTTCATTACACTTTCCACGACTGATGGTATTATATTTCACCTGTACGTCTCCACCGACTCCTCCCACCATCGGATCTTCCTCAAGGATCTTCAGCATTTCGATGGTACATGCTGGATCCAGAACTGTGTCTGAGTCACACACCTGAAAAAGACACACACACACACACGCACACACACACACACGCACATGCACACATACACACACAAGGTGTAATAATGCTGAGGGTCACACACACAGACACTGCCACTTACAGGCACTGCTGAGATGAAGGTTGCAGGTGTTGCAGAGCACTGAGTGGTATTAATGCTAAAATCCATGAGAGAAATGAGAGGCTGCTGACGGAGATCCCAGCTGGTTGATTGTGACTATGCAGCACCAGGTGAGCTGTGGACATGACCTTTGACCCAAAGCAAGGGTACAGAGGGTGCCATGCAACCGCTGGCTATAAAGAGTGGTCCATCATTTTGGAATGCAAGCAGTTAACTCTTTATATTAGGGGTCCGATGTTGATTTTCAGTTGACTTGGTTGACTGTTCATTTAAAATATAGTTTTCAGATTTCCTGTTTGGTTTAAATTTAGTCTTAAAATTTCTTTTAAGGTTTGTCTGCTCAAACACATACATCCATAGAGACACATTTATTGTGTGGTACTGTGCTTATAGCACAATTTAAGCAACCAAATTGAAAGCTGCTGGTATTTGTACCACACACAAAAGTTTTACGTAGGAACAGTTTCCTCTTTAAAATCTATTTAATTCAGAGGCATGTGGACGTCTGTATGCACCAGCACAGAGGCGAGGCAGATATCAAATCAGCATGCAGATGAATATAAATTTGTCTCCCTGAAGACTTTGTGTAATGTGATTATTTCTGGCTATAACTACACACACTCAGCCAACCCACACTCAGTTTTAGTGCAGGGCGTTCTGCCAATATCATCCGTTAGCCATGCAAATGACTGGGGATTGTAATCCTGGTCTGTCTGGTGTCTGTCAGTCAGTCCACCACTTTGGTCCAAACTGAAATATCTAATAAATATAACAAGTGGATGGATCATAATGACATTTTGTACAAACATTCATAGGCCCCAGAAGACCCTCTGACTTTCTCATCTAGCACTGACGGCCAGTCAAAGTTTTCACTTCTCCTGTGAAAAATATCAACGTCTAGTTGGTGGATTGACACAAACTGGTGGAGACATGCAGACGAAATGAGTGGAGAAACAGGATGACGATGGCTCCGTCCACAGGACACCAGGGGTCACTGATGGTTTGATGACTGTAAAAATGAAAAGTGAATCATATGCTGTGGCCTTCACAGTCACCTGATCTCAAAAACAATCCGACACCTATGGGAAACTTTGCATCGACACGTTAGACAACACGCTGCACCACCATCATCAAAACACCCAGTGAGGTCAATATGTTTTGGAAGAATGGTGTTCATCCTCCAGTAGAGGTCAGAGACTTGCAGCATCAATGTCAAGGAGCAGTGAAGCTCTGCCGGCTTGTAGTGGCCCAACACCTGGCTGAGGCACTTAATGTTGGTTTTTTCATTTATTTTGTAAATTTGTCACCTGTCTGTACACTACATGGTGATGATTTATCCCACTGACATCCCCTGACTTTTCCTCAAGGGACCACCATTAGGTTGACATGTTTGATAGTAAATGAAATGTCCTGACAACTGTTGGATGAATTGCCATGAAATTTGGTTCGGACATTATTGCTCCCCACAGGATGATTTGTCACAACTTATTATATTCCTTTACTTTGGCGTCATAAACTGAGATGCACATGGAGTAAACAGGTTACTCAGAGCCCTGACCCAAAAACCCCAAAAATTGGCTATCAAAGCTTGCAGTGTTGAATTTAAGCAGTTGGTACCATATACTTATATATGTCAAGCCTTAACACACAGCAAGCAAAGCAAAACAAACAGGATACACCAGTAACAGAGGAGGAAGATATTAGAATCCAAGCGAGACAAGCGATTCGACTTATAAGAACAGAAATTTGAAACACTTATGATCTCACAACAAGCATAAAATCAGAGACTGGAACTTTTGGAAGACAAAGCATCTGATCATGAGGACTGTAGTGAGGTTTTGAAACGATGAAAAGGTGTAAGGACAGAGTCTAAATGAAGGTTGATGTTCAACAAAGTAATCAAGTTAATGGGGAAACCGGCTTTCCTTTAAAGTCTCAAGCAGAAGAGTTAACTGTAGTGACATCATCAGCTCAGATCTTCATGTGTAAAACTTTAAACTCAGACATTTTATCACGCGGACATTCATGCAAACTCTTTTCTGTCCGTGGCTCTTACCTGCACATAGTCCACACTGTCCCCCAGTGCTTTAAAGGCAGTGTACATCACCTCTCTTTTCCCTCCCCACTCCTGCATGACGCAGGAGTAGCGACAGCCTCTGACCAGCCGAGCAACTCGTGCTGCCTCCTCCATGTGCACTGTGCTTCTGCCTCCACCTCCAACACCACCTCCTCCGCTCCCATCACTGTGGTAGTTTCCCTTCCACACCAGACTGCCGGCCTGGTCAGCGCCCCCCATCACCTCCTGGAAAATGTCCATCATGTAACGGTCCTCCGGCCGGTTCCCATCCACCACCAGCACCACCTTCAGGCCAGGGAAGGAGATTCGACGGATGCTGCGCAAGCACTTCCTCAGGTAGTCCGGGTCCTCCTGGTAGGCGGCGATGCAGAGGGCCACGGAGCGACGGAGGTGCTGGGGCCGGGCAGGGCTCCTCATGCGCCGATGCTCCAGGAAGGCGAAAAGGCTCTGAAGGAAGAGGTGGAGGGAGAGGAAGGCACCATAGAGGCCGAAGGACAGGTGGTGCTGTTCGGTGTGGATGAACTGGTAGCCTTTATAACGAAGAAACACAGTGGAGAAAGTATAAAACAACATGACCATCACTTGTTTTGACACATGTACTTGCTTCTTTATGTCTGTATGAAATTCACAAGTTAACCTGTGACATAGGCCAGCAGGATGGTGAAGAGGACCACTGCAGCAAAGAGGGTGGTCACCACGATGTTCAGCGTATTCCTGCAGCGAGAGGGCATCTGAGGGTGAAGGAGGAGGTGAGGGAGCGGAGACCCCGACAAGATGTCAAGGTGAGAATCAGAAAGTAAGAGGGGTCGGGTTCAGGGGACGGATAGAAGGAGGTCAAAGAGTTTATGTGACAGAGGGTGAACGTGCAGGGAGAGGGAGAAGACACAAGGTAGGAAAGAGAAAAAAATACATTACAAGTGGGTTAACTGTGTTTATATTGGCTGCCACTTCAGTACCACACATGGGAGGAGCCTGAGCATGTTAGTCAGAACAGGGGAGGGGCAGTTTCAGCAGTATGTGGGGTGGCTGTGGCTCAGGAGGTAGAAATTGGTTCAATTTCCTGCTCCCCTAGTCTGCAAGTGTGTGGGGCAAGATACTGAACCCTGAAATACCCTGATGTGTCAGTGTGTGAATAGGAGTGTGTGCTAGCAAAGTGCTATAAATGAATGTGTGTGTGTGTGAACGGGTGAATGTGACTTCCACTATTCCAAAGTGCTTTGAGTGGTCTGTAAGACTTTGCAGATAGCAAAATAAATCTGGCCCATACTCGGGCCACATGCTTGTTTTCTTTTGGCCCAGTGTACTATTATAATCATAATTATAATTATAATTATATTATATATTATAAAGAGAAGGTCTAGACCTGCTCTGTTTGAAAAGTGCCTTGAGATAACCTCTGTTGTGAATTGGCGCTTTACAAATAAAAATGGACTTGACTTTACAATGCGCCTGGTTCCATGGCCCAAATCTGGCCCATATACATCATGATTGTCAGATGCTGCTTCCACATCTGGACCAATTCTGGCGCACACACAGGAAATCAGTGAAGGATAACAGTCGAAATCTGCCCAGATGACATGTGGAAGTATAAGGGCCAGACTCGGGCCGAGGCCCCAGGTATACTGTATGTTGGGCCAGAAGTTTCATTTTGTTTTCTGGGTAAAAAACAGCTACATACATGCAGTCGCAGTCCTTTACCATATTTGAAATGTGAGCCGCTGTCAACACACCAGCATCAGTCTCTGTTGTCATGGAGAAACGGCGCCAGAAGCAACAGAGGAGATACTAAGATACTGGTTTACAGCTGCTGCTGCTACTATAACTAGTACTAGTCAACTACTACTGCAATTAGAAGCACTAGTGATAAATCCTCTAATAGTAATATTACTTGTATTATTGCTGTAATTTCTGCTGCTGCTACTTTTAGGAAGAAGAAATAATATCACTGCATCTAATATCACAACTAGAACCATTACCACTGCTGCCTCAGTCCACCACAGCTATGCAAACACAGTGTAGAGAATAACATGATGTCAAACACTATCAAAGAGTATTTGACTCCGATTTTATGGATATCCAATCACGTTAAGTGAAAGAACTTACAGTCGAACACTTCCTGAACATCTGTTCCCCTCTCCTTCATCTTCCTCCCTCACCCCTCCTCCCTTCAGCCCCTCTGGCATTCCCTTCTTCCCTCTGGGTTAATAGCTCTAAATAAAGGCCAGCTAGGATTTGGCCAGTGCTCAGGACCTGTTGAACAGAGGAACAATCCTGCCCTTTCATTCATGAAATTACCCCCCCCCCTGCCCTCACCTGGTCAGGCCCACGCAGGAGAGACAGACTCATATTTATATTGTTACACTCAGCTCAGCTCAGCTCTGTGGGACCCACCGGCACAGACAGAGTTATCTGCCTCTCTGGGTGGATGTACAAGTTTACATCCTGGCACTGAATCACTCTCCAGGAGAAACTGTCTGCGATATTCAGGTCCTGACAGACAAGGGAATTTTTGTAAATAGAGATTCTTGGAACACACACAAAACATTTTTTTTCTCAACCATTGTTTTCATGTTTCATCACATCAGGTTCTTTAGGATAATCTCAAAACCAGAACTTTCCACCGAAACCTCTGTTCTCTCCTTTCCTGCTTTGTATTTATTTTCCTGGAACTGACTCCTGCTTGACTATTCTGGTCATACTGGCATCATGTTTATCCTGTAGTTGCATTCAGGTTCCTCCTGGATAAGAGCATCACTTAAAACAATGAAAAATCCCACACATAAAGTAATAACATTCTAGTCAAATTGTCTGTTTTTATTTACCGAGGTTTTAAAATACAACTTCAAACTTTACTACAAGGGAGGTGACAGGGATTTTGTTTGTGTTGCTCAAAACATTAAACATTTGTATTTGAAACAAGAAATATCTCTGGGACTCTGGGTAATCTACACAACACACTGTCAACAGTAGGGACTATTTCTTTGATAGAAAGGGTGACACAAGGTCATATATCACACTGTATATGTCCTTATGGGATATGAGTATGGATCCCATATTTCCCGCTGAGGGTCACAGACAAAGGAGCTTCTGCTCTGTATGTGATCTGTGGTGGATTATAGCAGCATGCTGAGGCAGTGTGGCCTGAATGCCCCGAGGCCACAGGCCAGATAACAAGCGGAACAGTAACTGTTGACTGTTTGATTAGAGGGCCACAGTCACCAGAAGGGGCTGTTGGCATGTTGGGAGCTGGGATTAGTCCGAGACTTCTCGGGGGGGGGGGGGGGGGGGGGGGGGGGGGGACGTGTGCAATTAGCCCCAAGGTTACTCCTGCTGTGTTACACTGACTGTAACACAGTAGCAACTTGGTATTTTAGGGAATGACTGAAATGAAAAATGAAAAACATTATATGCAAAGTTTACATTTTTGCATTTTATAGGTTTTCAGCATTTCTTTCCACTGAACAGTAAAATGAAACAGAATTCAGTGAATAATAGATCATTCTGTCTGCAGCCACAAGTCAGCCCGTCTCTGAGTTTAGGAAGGATGTCCATCCATCCATTAGCTACACCGCTTATCTGGAGCTAATCCCAGCTGACACTGGGCGAGAGGTGAGGAACACCCTGGACCAGTCTATCACAGAGCAGACATACAGAGACACACACAATGCAGGTAGCGTTGCCAGTTAACCTGCGTGTCTCTGGACTGTGAGAGGAGGCCGGAGTGCCCAGAGACCACCCACCACAGCCACGAGGAGAACGTCTGCCTCTGTAAAGGATGTTTTCTCTATTACCTCTGTTAAAGTGGGATTAACACCAACATCTAGAGACTAGTTTCTACTTGAACAGAAGTCCAGAGAAACTGAGCTCCATCAAAAATCTTAAAATCTTCAGTATGAACTCAGTCACTCTGGCGAAAAGTTAAATGTCTGGGGTAAACGTGGTGAAAATGACATCTGACAACTGACAACTGTTCTTCACAGAACCAGAGGTATCCTGACACCTGAGGCTGTGGCTTGACATTTTACCCACATACTGTATCCTGAGTGATTTTGTGGTGATGCTGGACTTGATTTATTGATCCTGTGTACATGTGGTCCAGGTCTATGTTCAAAGCCAGATTAGGATCCATGTTTAGAAGCTAGACGTTGTCCAGGACAACCAGATCATTACAAATGATCTAGGATGAAGACGTTTTCCAACAAGCTGCAATAGGTAAAGAAGCAGGTAAAATATATGAAAGGTAAAGAAAAGTTATTTCAAAGCTAATCAACATTCCCAGGTAAAAACACATCAGCCAGATCAGTAATAATATTCCCAGGTGTATCCCAGGAGAGACAGTGCCACGTGGGATGAGGTTTCTGACTGAATGTGCTGGGAGTTCAGGTGAGGAGGTGGGGGTGTTACCGAATGATGGTTTGGCCTTGGCACAGGGACTTTTACCTAGCTGAGGGAGAAGAAGAAGTGAGGGGAGGGGGGTAGGTTTGGAAAAGAGTGTTAGGTAGAGCAAGAGGAAGTTAGGAAGGGAAGGTATTTAGGAAACAGGACATAAAGGAGACAAAGATAAAATGCTGGACAGTAACATGTGCTCAGTACTTCCTTATATGTTGCCACTACTTTACAATAAAGCATTTGCCCAATAAACCATGAAATATGTCAAAGGTCAAGAGGCGGATCTGCTCTGGGGGTAGGAATCATTTTAGAGATGCCACTGGCTCAGAGCCCGTCAGACAAATGACTGAGCCTGAGGACGGTCGGGACAACATGGATGTCCTACATTTCAAAATCAGTCCATGACTAAAAATATTTTTAGGCCTGAACTCTTTGCTCTGGATCTGCTTTTCTTTTGTTGCTTGTGTCACTATTGGATCATTTCACCAAAGGACTGCAGGTGAACATTAGCCAGCTGGCTAACACTGCTGCATTTACACAAATGTGGGTTAATGTGCTTTGTCTTTATAAGTAATTAAATGACAGTGAAATGAGATTGTAGAATTTTCTACCTTTGTGTTGTGACACTAGGTTTTTAAACCCGCATCAATTTGTTTTGGGCCACTTGAAGGCAGCTGGGTATTTTCCACTCTGTATGATAATATCACATTTACAGTAAATTATGGATATTATATTATCAGCCAATGTTTTTGGAGTGAAAATATACTGTATGGTGTGTCATTTTGCAAACATTTACTCAGAATCAAATAAATTAAATTAAATATGCTTGGTATGGAAACCTTTAGGATCCACACTACAATTTAAAAAGACAATGGTTTGTAATAAGACACATTAGAGGAGGTTATCCCCTGTCTTCTAACTGCTGTCTGAAATTATTAGCTGTGCTCACACCTAAACTGTTTCTGTAAAAACCTTTTTATAATTTTACTGATCACTTCTTCTCTTTGTCTTTCAAAACGAAATTTTTATCTAGAAAGTTTGTTGCCTGTCTATAGAGGTATACCAAGTGGAACTGACTATTGAGGCAGTGGTTGGTGAGCACCATAGAAGAGAATATAGTGGAGAACAGGCTCTAACATGTTCATTTTCTCTGTATGAACAAACTTGAATGTGTGTGAATATGAATTACTCACGTTTTTGTCAATATGTTTCTCTGTTTTATATCGAATCAGATCTTTATTTTCATCTGCGTCTCATCCAGTTATTAAAAAAACAAAGAGAAGTGATCCAGTCCGGCCTGATGAGCAGACTGTTTATTGACTTGCATTTTCTCACTGATGAAACCAGCTCTTTCTAATTCCATTAAACCTGTCAGCTCCCCGAAGCCTCACTTCCTGCTGATGTGAGTCATGATTTCATCAATAAGATGAGGCAAGGTCAAAGCTGAGCAGAGAAGAACTCACATCACAGAGATATGTTGTGAAACCTGGATAAACCTTGTGCTGACGTGGTGATGAGGAAGACAAAAACCTGTAGAAATGTGTGTGGGATGTCAGAGTCATTTGCCACTAGAGGGCTCAGTCACTGTCTCCACTCAGAGTCTAACACAAAATCCTCTTTTACACACAGACCTCATTACATAATGAGGCAAGTGATGTAGCTATAGGGAAAATCTAATGAAGTCCTCACAGCACACACACACACACACACACACACACACACACACACACACACACAGTAATTTCACACTACCTGCTACTGAAGTGGACCCAGTGCAGCTTCTGGTCCTCCATCATTTTAACATGGGATTTAAGACCATATCATAGAGACCAGTCATAAATCTCTGTATGAATCATATATCCTGATGATGGTGACCCCAATATTATTCAGTCTGTCTTTGATCCAAGACAGAAATCTAAAAGAGAAATCTAAAAAAAAAAACATGAAATTTGCTGCGTTATTCAAACTCATCAGAGGATGAATCCTTCCCATTTAGGACACTACTGTCTCAGCTTTAAGAACAGCACCTTTATACTGGCAGTGTATATTGTGTTTGGTGTTGGGCAGTAATTGTACAGTGGGTTTATCAGTGGTTTTATTAAGATTAATTTATATGTCAGTAAAACCTAAACAAAAATTGAAAGCGTCTATGAAGCTCAGTGAAACTGAGGGGAAAACATATTTAATTGAAAACATAATTACACGATTATCTGAAGACAAACATTATCAAACATTAGCCACCATAAAACATTGGTCACACCCAGGGGTGGACAGTAACCAAATACATTTACTTGAGTACTGTACTTTAGATTTTTCAAGTATCTATACTTAATTGATTTTTTTTCTTTTTCTCCATGGCTGCCTAAAAAAAATTGCTGTCCACCTTGAGAAAGCATGTCGGGGTGTGTGACATTGGTTTAATGCCAGATAAACATTTAAACAGTCGACTTGTAGTAGCTGCTGTTTTTATTCTATGGTTGGTCAAATGACTTTTCATGGATTTCTTATGGATTTGCCAAGTTGTCATATTTGTCCTGTGTGAATCCATTGCTAACACATAGCCTGCTAATTGTTAGTTAATGAAAATGCAGAGTTAATTACTGACTGAAGTCCATCCTACAAGCTTTTTATTCTACAGGTTCTACAGTCAGTCAGTCAGTCAGTCAGTCAGTCAGTCAGTCAGCAGGTTGTTTCAGAGTCATTAGGTTCTGTAAATGTGGGACAATACAACATTGTATTCACATAAAAAAAATCTACTTTTGAATACTTAAATACTTTTAAAAGAAGGTGCTCAAGGTAAACTTTTGTTGAAATGAGCAAAGGTGCGTTTTATTACTTATGAATTAAATGTTTCATTTGTAAGAGGAAGAATATGTCATTTCTTCCTTCAAAACATACACATGCCATCTTTAATCCAGCAGCTGGATGTTATCACTCATCCTTTGTGACTGGACCAGAAGGTGTGGGATGTTAACCTACAACACTTCACCTGAGGTCTCACTGTGCAGCAGCAGCCTGTCAAACAGCAGCAGGTTTAGTGTCAAACGTCGCCAGACTCAGGCACGTCCAGCACGGCAGTGATGCCATGGAAAATCAAACAGAGCAGCGTTTTCTTTGGAGACGCCAGAAACCTTCAAACAGCCGCACTGAGGCGTTCCTGTCAACTGTTTCCTAACGGTTACTGTCTGCCTGCCCCCACACGGGGAAAAAAGCAGCGCATGCGGTGGACGCCAGAGGCAACACACACACAGGCAGGGAGCATAGATACACACCTATTCCTTCACTTTTACTGAGCAATTTTACAACTTCCTCCAGCAATTAATGTGAAAATGAGCAGCAGTTCTGAACTTCTTTAGTCCTGTTCAAGTGATTAGTTAACTCACTCACTCACTCACTCACTCACTCACAAACTCACATATACACTCAAAGTGTCAGGCAGAAAAAATATTTTCTCTACCTCGCATTGCAAACACATTTACCACACAAGCCTGAACACACTCAACTCTTTGTTCTGCAATTTCTAACTAAGCTTTAAGGTTTGCTTATTCCAAATTTTACTCAAACTTTCCATCCTGTCTCTGTCCCTCTCTCATGTGAATACTTTCATTCATTCTCTTCTCCCAAACCTTTACACCCTCCTGCCAAACCTGAAGCATTACGTTCAATTTCAGTTTAATCCTTAACACAAGTTTAAAGGTTAATCTGAAGTGAGGAGCAGCAAAAGAAGCAAAAGTCTTATTTTTCTGTCCCTGTGGGGGGGGAGTTTAAACCACAAGGACATTGTCTCTTAGCAAAGCATAGTATTAAAACCTTTACCTTCCTGACCCAGTGGACCCTCTGTCTTCGTCTTCCCCTCAGATCTCCGTCCGGCGGGTCCGTCCGTCGAGCCAGGACGTCCAGCCCTCTCCTCAGCACAGCACACTTCTTGTTCCGTCCCCCTCCTTCCACCAGCTCACACTACATCTTTATTCCCGCTTGCTTGCTTAATTCAGGAGATCCCACATACAAAAATACAGCAGGCAGCTTAAACCACCACCCTCCACCACTTCTCTGGGCCAGCCTCCCTGCTGCCTGCTCCTCCTCCTCCTCCTCCTCCTCCTCCTCCTCTACCTCCTCCCTTGGTCTACCAGGACTCTCCCAGGGCATGAAGCCCCCCCCCCCCAGCCCCCCACTTGTGATGTGATCAGAGGTGCTCAGCCAGCAGCTGATGCTGGGGCAGTCTTACATCTGTAGATTACAGGTTGGGGGCTGCGGCTTGTCTTCTCTCTGCCTCTGGTGCTCTCCATCCCGGCTCTTGATTTCCACCATGAGCCTGGGGCCAAAGCGACGGCACAGGAGAAGATTGAGGGCCAAAGCTTGATCTTGGCCTCGTCCTTAAATTTAATTTCTCCTTTGTCCTTTGCAGTGAATCATCCCCGGGTTTCGTCACCACCTCTCCCTCTGTCCCGTTCTGCAGTATCAGCTCCTCTCTGCATCCCGTTTGCAGCAGAGCCCGAATCCTCCTCTCCCTCTCTCCTCTGTCACGCTGTCCTGCTTGGCTGGCTGGCTGGCAGACCAACACTGCTGAGCTTCTCCTCCACAGCTCCTCTCTCTGTCTCCTTTAACCCCCCTTCCTTCTCCTTGCCTGCCCCCCCCCCTCCCTCCCCTACCCCTTCCCCTCCCCTCCCTGAACACCCCAGCTAGCTCCCTATCTCTCTGCAATGCAGCCAGCAGTCTCCAACAAGCCTGGGGACTGTTTGACCGGAGCCCCCTCTCCTCCTCTCTCTCCGCCTGACTCAAAGCATCCTTTATGGGCTTATTTACCTACCCTCCCTCCCTCTCCTCTCCTGCTCCACGGCTGAGCTGCTGACATCCTGCAGGTTCCATGACCACGCTGGGCTGGCAGCCGGAGACAAATTGCAGTGTGCCTGAGAATCGATATACGGCTGCCAAAACCACTCAAACACATTTCATTCAAGTCAGGTAATAGAAAGCATTTGATTTAAAACAAACTCCCGTAAGGAAATAACACTGAAGTGACTCACAGTCGCCTAACAGCTGCCTCTCGGGCTCCCTGACTGTGACACATGGTGAGATATAGTAATTACTGTAACCAACCTCTCATGGCTTCAGCTCACTCTCCATCCCCCCACCCCCACCCCCCCACCCCCCCCACCCCCTCACAGAGGGTAAACTGACCATATTAAAGGCTTTGAGACAGACCACCGGAGTTAACTGCACAAAAGGATTTTCTCAGACACTCACTGAAACCTCACCATGGCTGAAACACGGGAAAACTGGTATCTTAAAGGAGTAAAACATGAAGTGTTCATTTCATTCAGTGTTGCCAGTGGGGATAGTTACATTTGAAAACTGCACTTACATTTGCACTGATTAATCCATGGATGTAGTGGTTTGTTTACATTGTCACTGGATTTTCTTGACACCGCATGCTTCCTGGTGGACACACACACCTCACCCCCAGTCGCACTGTAAAAGAAACATCCAAACACGTCTTGAATGACACACCTGTGTATGTTTACCTGCATGCAGCCCAGACAGGTGTAGTTCTGGGTTTAGACCCTCTCTGATGGTAATTTCCAAATTCTTTGAAACTGTCAGCCTTAGTTTGTGACACTGACACTTTCTGTCCACTCCAGAGACCAAAAACAAAAGAATCGCCTCATGTGCTCGTGTGTTTCTCTTTTGAGGTAAATTTATTTCCAGTCAACAGGTCGACAACGGGAAACACGGAGGTCACTGCTTTCTGTTAAAAGTCTGTAGTCTTCAACCCTAAACTGAATTATGAGGGTGTTTTTTTTTTTTTTTAGAAAGGTTCCGTTTTCACAGGTTAGTAGTTCTCATGACATTTAAAATGAGCTTAATGTGTAAAATCTGGTTTGTTGACGACTTCCAGAGTTAAATCATTCAGCATCATTCTATACAAAGACTCCTCAGACTGGAATCTGTACCAACCAATATCATAACCTGATTTTTGTCATTTTGTCAATGTATGGAAACAAAACTCATTCACCTCCATCCTGTTGGGGTGGAGGCAGAAATCTGTGATGGATATCCTAAAAACGACTTCACCTGCACGGTTCAATGTCACAAGAGGTACGTGAGAAATGTGTTTTTTTTTCCGTTATGAACCAATAAAAGTCCTTTCAAATTTGCGCAGTTAAAATATATTTTGAGACTAAGGCAAGGCTGAGGATGTGAATGTGCACAAAGCTTTTGGGTCCTGAGATTGCAGATGGTTGATGTTTGCTACATTACTCAAGTGGTTTGTTGCTGAAATCCAACAGTAACACAATTTATCTCATGTTTGATTTCATTCAAAACGTAGGAATGTAAAAGAATTTGTCTTTCTTCATCATAATTACTGCAGAGTTCACTCTTGCTGTGGATGTCAGGACGCCCAGCTGTGTCAAAGCAGGGATGACCTTGGTCAAAATACTGAATCTCTGATCCACTGTATGTATTAGCATTTCATTTAGCATTTTTTAACTCTTTATTGTTACTATTGTAGATGACAAAGCTGATGGTAAAACCCTGTATGACACAGAGAACGCTACAATATCCTATTAACAGACAATGTCAGAGGCACAGTCGCTCTCTTCACCTTCACTATAATGAGAGCTGTGCAGGCAGGAGTAGTGTCAAGTTGAGCTGCAGGATTGCAGTCATCTACTGCCTCTTTTCACAGAAAATAATTGTATAAAAAAAAAACACATCTATACTGTGCATCCAAAGTGAGCTCAGGTGTGTGGTAGTAGGTGGTGTTTTTGGCTACAACACCCGTCATTTAATTGCTGTAACTTCAATGATTTTGGCCACTTGGTCGCAACAAGCTGAACACAACACTGACAAACTATCACCTTATTCAGGTGTATAAATACCTGGTTCCATGTGTCCACCTGCTAGTTGCTGCTCGGTGTTGGGGAGGTAGTGCGCAGTGGTTTAATGACAGCTGATGTAAGAGACACTGATGAGACTGAACTAAATGATAAAACTGAAACAATGAGATAAATGATGCTTAAAAGGCTTCACAGATCACGATGGACCATCACTATGGTAATGTTGGAGAACAGAGTTTGACAAAGCGACAACGCGATTGGCTGGTAGAGATCGTGACGAGATCGGCTTGGTTACGGAAAACACCTAAGTCAGCTGATTACAAGAATTGGGGTGAGGAAGGGAGAGAGCGAGAGAGAAGTGTGAATGTGAAAGAGTCTTTCTGATTGAGCTTACACTGAGCTTCATTTAAGGAAGATCTGGAGAATCTGCGGCACTAAAAACACTAAACCAAAATCAGTGACTCTGTGTTTAAAGCCTCTCGTTCTGGTGTTTCTTCTCATTCAAAAAACTACAACCACAGAGCTGCAAAGTGTTTGTGTAAAACTGATTTAGTTCTCCATTTGTAGTATCTTCATATATCGTCACAACAACACAACAGGTTCACCAGAGCATCACTGTCATTTGCTGTATCCAAAGTAACTGCACAAAGCCTCAATCTCAAATACAGTCCAGTCAATTCGAAAGCTTTCCACCATAAACTGTAAGCATCCACTGAAGGTATGCGCTTTAAGCGCTGCAGTCAACTCCCAGCTCTCTTTTACTTCACTCCAGTTCAGGCCTTTGTGATTTAGATTTTACTCACCTGAAAACTTCAAACAGGTTCAATCCAGTAACAAGAAACACACTTTCTGCTCCATATAAGTTGAGAATTAAAGTGGAAATAAATTGCAACCACTTATGTTACAAATCTGTAAAGGACAGGTTCACAGTTGTCCGTAGCCGTCATTCTGTTCAAAGTGTGTTCTTAAGTTTCCCTGTAGCTCATATGAGGCTTCAGTTGTTTGAGAGTTACAGTCTTTTTAATATAAAATCCCCCCCCTTTTTTTTATTACTGCCCCTCCACTGCAGCTCAATAAGAAACACTGTTTGGGGGAAACACAAAGAAGGAACTTTATGACTTGAAAAATAATAAATCTATTCTTTAGAAATCAGCAGGCCATTTGGAGCTTCACTGACACACAACACAACCTTCAGTGTAAACACAGGTGTGACTGGAGAGCCAACGGTGCTGCATGAGCAGAAGCCTAAATCTGCCACCGTGATGAAAGAGCCTGCATCTGGGCCCCGCCCGCCATGGTGATACCGTGACTCCCTGTGGGAGAAAATATCCATGGACTGCGAAGGCTGAAGCTCCTTGTGTTTGCCCGCTGTACGTTCACACAGCGGCAGAGCCGGAGAAGGTCATGCTTCATACACTGTTCGCCGATTGCCCAATGGATGAGACAAAGGAAGGAATGTCTGCCAGCCTTAAGCCTGACTCTGTTCAAACCTTTTGCTGGAAACCATTTGGCCTTGTTTACATAGAGCAGCCCAGCTATTGCTCACTTTCTGCTGCATGTTAGAGTTCATATGTGCCAAAGATAAATCCACTGCTGCCACAGTGTTTTCAAAGATGTGAAAATGCAACTGCAGCTCTGAAAAAGGTTTGTGTAGAAAACCAAAATAACTACATCAGGTGAACCTGTGAGATCTAAAGTAGAATGGCTTCAACCCAAAACCTGCAATTACCCATACAGAAATGTAACATATCTATATGATATATATATATATACTGTATATATCAAGAGTGATGTTGCCATATATGTTAACTATAAGGGGATATATTATTATCACATATATGCATCCTCTCTATAAAAGTTTGTAACATACTGTATTTTAATATATATGACTTTTTATATAGTATGACATGTTGCAAGCATATCTGTTAACAATATATATTTAATTTATATTTGCAAGTTTATTAAAATAACAAACACAAAAATTCTTTATGCTTTTCTTATTGATTTCTTATTCATTTTAATGTCTATCTTCCTATTCTGGGAAAGTGGTCTCCACTTTTGGACCCTGCTGTACATAATATCAATGTATCAATATATTTTGACAGGCTTTGGGATGGATATATATTCATGTAACATATGTAAATACATACATAAACATACATATTCATATGGGCTAGACATGTATGTCAATGCATGAAACTGTTCCTATTTCTAACAGGTTTTATGTATAATTTTACATGTTTTTATTTTATAGGTAAATATATTTCACATAAGGAAATTCAACATCTGCACATATTTAATTTGTGTATGGGTTGACTCAAGGGGTTCAAAAAATTCTGCATTAACATTTAACTCTTGCAGTGACTTGCATTTTACATATGTAGAGAGTTATTCTTAAACATGCACAACAGTGAGTTAAGAGAATTTGTCACATTTATCAATTCCTACTTTATTATGAACTAAAAAATGGACTCTAATATAATACTAATACATTTTAACCGTATTTCTGATTTGCTTGTTGCCTTATACGACCTGCATGTGTAATTCTGCTGCTTTGTGTAAAGCACTTTGTAACGTGGATCTAGAAAAGTGCTCTATAAATAAAGTTTATTATTAAATATTATTATTAAAATTCATGACTCATCATACGGCTTGGGACTGAAAAATTGTACTTATTTTTAAAAGGCAGTATTTCGAAATAACTTCTACAGTTCGATCGCAGTTTGGAAAATGTTATCAATCCGGGAGCAGTTTGAGTCTTAATGCAGGACACTGTCCAGGGGAGCGTCCTCAGCTGGTCCTGACACACAGTGTAACTTCACCTACAGTGTAACTGTTATTACCCCTCGCCTGTCTCCTCTCAGTCATTAGAAAGACATTTTTTGTCATCCAGCTTCACATCAAACTACCTTCTCTTTGTTTCCGTCACATTGCAGCACTGCTCAGCTGAAGCGTTTTCTCATGTCCCCTCACACAAACACAGACACTGCTGAATACGTGTTTTTATTGTCTGATTTCTCACAGCAGGACGTCAACCTCCACAGTCTCTTGGATAACATTCCTGTAACGTGCCCATAAAAACACGGAGCATTATACAGGAAGTTATGACCATCGATTAAACTAATGATCAAATCTCACAAACATGCATTTCCTCGTCAACAGGTAGTTTTCATCAAGTAGAGATGAGTCATTAGTGACAGGTTTGTCCAGTTAAGGGAAGACTTTACTCAGTGTGACATGGAACCTCACAGGAAAAAGAAAGAGGTTTTTAGTACACAAACCTCTGCTAGGATGAAGCCTGATGGATGTTGATGTAAGATATTAAAGGTACACTCATCAGTGCATGCTGCACTAGAGAGATATTGAAAAAGAGGGTCTACATCGAAGCAGCAGAGGAGGAGATATCCTAACTTAGTCACTTTAAGCTCCTAAAATGGTGGATCCTACATTTCCCATAAAGCACCATCAGGTTTTTTTTTTCTTACACTTGGCAAAGCTCCTCCAGAGTGACAGAGGACTTGGTACAACTGTGTCTCCAGGCTGAATAGCACTTGCAGTGACTAGCAAGGTGACTTTAAAATTTCAAATCTGTGGAGTGCTCCTTTAAGCCTGAAACACACCAAAATAAGATGTTTCCTTAGAACTGGAATTGAGCCACTTTTATATAGTTAAGACAACACTGTTGTCTTAAAGGTCCCATATAGTCTAAAGGTAGATGTCCATGTGTTGTTTGATTATAGATCAGGTCTAGGTTCTATATTAATACTATGAAAGTATCAAAGCCTCAGTCCACAGAGAAATGCACACAGCCTGTGTTCAGAAACTGAGCCTTAAAACCAGCCATCAGGAGTTCTGGAACTTTGGGATGTCACTGAAAAAGCAGTCACCGCTCTCACCTGTGCCCCAAGCCACGCCCACCTGGACCAACCATCCACCCTTGCAGGACTTGGATTTTCTTCTTATGGATCAACACTTCAAATAAAACACAGAAGAAGTGTCAAATATGGAGCTTGAACTGTTTTCTTGCTTGGCTGATATGTGATCAGTAATAAGCTGTTTGAATTGGGCAGTGCATCCTGGGTAAGACAGTGGCAGGAATTTCAAAACAGTAATTCACATTCATTATATATGATGTATAAAAAGAAGAACATATGTTTAAAACTTTTATTTTGGAAGTTGACTGTTACAGTATGAGACATATTTCATTAAGGAAAGACTTGGTCTGTCTGTCTGCAGCACACACGACTGAACCGCTGCTGTTTGGTGACTGTCTGACCACAAAGCCCACATCACATGGAGGCAGAGCCAGGACTGTATGTGCAGATCATATAAAAATAAAGTCTTCTGTAAGTTCAAAGGCGCCGCAGACATAAAGTTCAAGTTCTACGGCAACACGACAATCTTCTTCTCCAGCTTCTGCTCCGGGAAGATGAACCTCCTCATTACATCATCGAGCTCCTCCAGAGCCAGCTGGGCATGCAGCACTGCAACGTCATCCGGGTCTGAGCGCACCACCCACTTCAGAGCCCGGTACAGGTCCAACAGAACATCACTGAGAACCTGGAAACGTCACAGGAGGGACAGAGGTTACAACGCTTCAGACTGGCCTGCAGAGGTGATGATGCTAACAATGTTTTCTCATCCAACTCAACAAACTTGGTAATTACTGATAGAAGTGATGGGCAAAACTTCTAATATAAGAGAGCCAAGCTGTATGTAACTTGATTTTGGTTCAAAGATTGGTTCAGTACAGATGGGGAAGGAAACAAAAAGGAAATAAATTATTTATTTAATTGTGTTTTTGTAAACAAATCTGGTGACTCTTACAGGGCCCCCATGACAGATAAGGCTGTTGGTACACCAGTTAGTTAAAAAACATCTGATACTATCTATGCTATAATATATATATATATATATATAATATATACTATACTACTGTTAATTTGATTAATTCTTTTAATCAGTCAGGGAAAACATGCCGCCTGCCTACGTCACGATGTGCAATGGGTCCTGAACTGCCACTCAAAGATTTAACCCAGGTTCAAGCTCTGGAAAATGTGATGGGCACTTCACAATAGAATTTGGAAAAAAACTAACCGCTTAACAAGTGAACATTTCAATTCCTATCAATTATTTTAAAAGTTATAATCCTTCAGATTTTGATGACATATAAAAACCCAGAGGGGCTTTTATTGTAAAGCAGTGACAGGAAATACAATGTATTTAACACGGAAGTTAGCGCTGAGTTTAACTGTTCATAAAAAATACGTCTACAAAACAACATAATGTTGTTCTGATCATTTTCGGACAGAGGATCAGTTTGAAATATCACAAGGAGTCATGGAGGAAGCTGTTGGATAAAGAGCAGCAGGTGACAGGCTGCACACCTCCAACACCTCCAACACCTCCAACACCTCAGCCAGGTCACAGCTCCTGTCACTGTGTCCTGCTGTTGTGTGAAGAACCACTCATGAAACTAGATTATCTTTGTGATCACTGCCTGACTTCTGTAACAGAACACTGTGAGGAGTTTGTTTGGCTGTGCTGTCAACAGACACATCAGCTGCTCTTTTGTTGAATTTCTGACAAAGCAGCTCAATGAGTGTTTGCTGTGGTATTAAACCACACTTGCTGTTACCACGGTAACCACAGGTGTTGCCAATTCAATTCTTCTTATAACCACAATAGGAAAAGTTCTGCATTGAACCACAAAAAAAAAAAAAAAAAAAATCGATGAACTCCCTGACTCCTGCATCTATTCACCTCCTCCACCTCCACCACCACCTTCACCATCACACCGCTCCTCTTCTCTTTGACCTCAGCATTGTGCTCCGGTCTGCCTGGCTCGGTCCCTCTCATCTGCTCTCATTCACTCTGGGTGTCATTAGCCCTGTACAGCTGGTTCTGCCCTGCTCCAGCTGTTCCAGTAATGACAAGACCTGGCCTGGGACCAGCAGCTGGACAGCTGACTGCAGTCGTGGCAGTGGGTCAAGAGCCACATCACACTGGAGCAAGCAGCCAGCAGCTCACATGTAGGTGTGTTTCATCTGGGCTAGCACAGGAGCAACAGTGAATGTATTTAATGTTTTCACTGCTACTGGTCTTATATGAGACCATGATCTAAAGATGAGAGACTGTGTTCATTAGTTTTATTTAACCTGTAGCCAGGCTGTTAATTCATCTTTTCTCATCATTACATTCACTGAGAAGACTCAAACATCTCTGCATCTTAGATTTAAATGAATTTAGTGCCACTGTGAGAGGACTGAAATGTGTCCATGTGAGGGGCTGTTCCTGCTGACAGCTACCTGACAGTGAGTAAAGCTTTGAATGATTCAGTTTTATTTGGCTTAACTAGTTAAAATTACATCCTTGCACTTAAACACTTTTTTTTTTTTTTTTTTTTAAACATCATTATGAACATGTAGAGATGGACATGGGTCAACTGAACCAGAGCAAAATCTCACACATGCACCCACCTCCAGATCATAAAAAACAATTGTTATTTTTCAAAATGCACCACAGAAAATAGGGCTGAGCAATATTTAAAAAAAAAAAAAAAGAAAAAAAAGAAAGAACGAGGAGATTATTTTGGCAGATACTGCGATTGTGATATGAGTCATGATTTTAGTTGGAGCTGTCACTTTCACTGAAAAAATATATAAAAACTATGATGATGTGATTTTTTGTTGGGCTTGTACCAACCAAACATGTTCCTTTACATCTGGAGAATATGATTATTCCTGGGGCGTCTCTGTAGCACCACCATGCTTCATTTATGGCGTGTTGTGACGCATTTTACCTTTATCAAATAAATGCAGCTCTTGCGATTTGGATATTGCACTTGGCCATACTGCGATTTTGATAATATTTTGACTAACTGTGCAGCCCTAAGAGAAAACAAGACTTATTCTGGCTCAAACTGTTAGACCTCATTCCATGTCTAATGGGGTTTCATGAGTGCAGAGCAGATTTCGTAGAATTCATTTATCAAATTCCCTGAGGACCTTCACAAACAAGTCTCATAATTCAAGCACAATGCACATATTTCCTTCATTAGTAGTGTCTAACAATGTTAGGAATACATGAACTAGCCCTCAAACGTGCACAAAACCACATCAGTGAATTAGGAAATGGGGGCAGTCCATTGTAGGAGGCCAAAGAAGTGTGGTGTGATCAGTCTGGACCCCAGCAAAACTACAGCAAAGAAGTCAGCAGTAACGACTCAGTCCTCTCTCTGTTTCATGATCCTCAGTGTGACCGAATGCCCTTCCTGTTCTTGGAGAGAAGCTAACAATTAATCTATAATCGCAGTGATGACCACAGGTGAACTGGGACTAGATTACAGGACCTGAGCAGGTCAGAACAGAGTCCTACTGCCTCCAGAAGTTTGTAAGTTATAATCAGCTGTTTTCAGTTGTTCGCTCTGACAGAGGAGATGCTCTTAAACCACAGGGACAGAGAAGGTCCTCACTAACCACTCTGACCTTTTGGCCCTGTCTCTTTGTTGATACACCGACAGTGAACACAAACATGATCAAGTATAAAGCTGACTAACATGTATCCACACACTGCTCTGACCTCTCCATCAGACACACTGTAATCACTGACCTAAATACACTGGAGGTTCACTAAGCAATTAGCAGAGGCCTTAGTAGATCAGCTGTTTGAATATATGAGTTATATGAGTTAACAGTGTATGTGGCTTCCAATTTTATTTTGTACTCTACTTTGGTTAATGAAATTCCCAACATCTTCAGCTATACTTTGTGTTTCATGCTCCACCCCTGAGTCTCTGAGACCTCCTGACGTGTCCTGATGGAGTATTACCAGCTGTGAGACACCACAGAGGGGAGGGGGGAGCAGGTGCTTTGTAGATGTGACAGGGAAAACAAACACTCTGAGAAAACTCAGTGATGGATTCAGTTTAACCTGAAGGTCAAAGGGATAGGTGGGGGTTAATGCATACTCAGTGTGTGTGTGTGTGTGTGTGTGTGTGTGTGTGTGTGTGTGTGTGTGTGTGTGTGTGTGTATATACCTGGGTGGTTTTGGTGCTGAGGCCTCGAAGCAGCAGGGCAATTACATGGACAGCAGCTCTCCTCACCTCTGCCTGCTTCTCTGTCTTTATCAGAGCAATGAGACAGGAGCTCAGCTGCACACGCACACACACGCACACACACGCACACACACACACACACACACGCACACACACACACACACACACACACACACACACACACACAGGTGAGGAAATCATCTCAAGGTCTCAAGGTAAGAAACGCATGAGGATCTGGAGCTGTGCTGTAGTTAGTCCAGCAGCTACTTCATTTTTGATTCTAATGAAATAGTTTTGATTAAGAAGTTGCTATTCGCTGTGTGTGTGTACATTTTACAACCACCAGCTTCCACTTTGAAACAATACAAGCATCATGACAGAGAAATCTTGCCTCAACATGCTCTATATGAATGCTCAGCTGAGAGGTTGTGTCTGCCGGAGCAGAGAGAGTCACCTTCAGTGAACTCAAAAATACTAGCAAAAAAAAGCACAGAGGGACGTCCTTATCAGAGGAGCTACTTCAGAAAACACCACTGGCAGCAATATGACAATTGCACAGTCAACAATAAAAGTCTGAAGGCTCTGGATTTTTCATATACACCACACAGATGTTTATGGGCTTATGGTTACTTGCAGATTAAACCAGATAAGATAAAATGTACCTTTATTGATCCCCCAAAGAGGAAATTCAAAAGATGAGCTTCCATTAGCACATATTTAGAACAACAACTGACTGGAACTATACTTGAGGTGTCCTGGTAAATGATTATGATGGACAAGTTTCTTTGGCCAATATGTGCTGTTTTTCTATGTGCTGCTGCAAGAAGGTCATACATGTTTCATTGAGTGTGCAGCTTCTCACCTCTTGAGCCAGAGGTCCGAGGGCATAGTCCAGTCTCTGACACAGCTCCCCCAGGTTGGACAGACTGCTGGCCCTGACGCTTTGGTCTGGATCCCTGGTTGCTTGCAGGAAGACGCCCACCAAAGGACAGCCAAGGTGGGGCGCCAGTTCCCCTGGAGGAGGAAGAGAGGGGAGGGAGACCTGGTGAGTTCTCAGGTTGTGCAACTAAGATGCACACAGAGCTAATTATTTATCAGGTTAAATACGGGTAATATGGCTGACAGCAGCTGTCATCCTCTATGAAAAACAGAGTATCATCAGCAAAATAAGGTTGTACCATGTTACAGAAGATACAAAAATGCAAGAATGTCTTTAAAAATATGCCATTATTATCAGATGTCATAGTGTGTGTTGTCAGGCGTTAACATCAAATACTAATCAATGATCAATGTTCATTGAATGATTTCTGAAGCAAAGTTAAATCCAACAATAATCCAACAGCTATTTGTAAAAATGTTCATGGTCCTCAGAGGATGAATCCTACTGACTTTGATGAACACCTGACTTTTCCTCTAACACAAGTTCATGTTTGGTTTTAAATGAAATGTCTTGACAACTGCTGAATGGATTGTTATGCAGTTTGGTTCAGACATTCATGGTTCCCAGAGGATGAATCCTGATGACTTTGGTGATACCCCTGACTTTTTCTCTCGCACCAGCAGCAGGTTGACATTTGTAGTACTGAGTGAAATGTCTCAACAACTATTGGATGGACTGCAATGAAATCTTTTGTAGACACATTCATGTTCCCCCCAGGATGAACTGGTTTATGACTAAATACCTGCAAAACTAATTCTGGTCTTATTTCTATCATTTCTACTTTACTTTGTGTTTAGTGAATGCTAACACACTAAACCAAATATGGTGAGCATGGTCACAATTATGGCTATGTCCACAACCATGTTCATTTTAAAACAGCGTTTTAGAACAAAAGCAATCTCTGTCCAGATGGGTGTTTTAGCTCCATATCAGAAATAATCTCCATCCACAATAACACCTGAAAACAGATATCAAATCACAAAATCAGGTAATACTGGGCATGCGCATGCCGCTGTAACAGGAAGCAGATACTCTGTGGTTGGTTGTTTAGTTGCAGAAAATACTACAAACAAAGAACAGCAATGACAGTTGTAACTTTATAAAATGCAGAATTTGACAGCACAACAGCTGCTAGCAAAGACAACAAGGTTAGCAACACTTGTAATTTGTTTTCTATCTTGCTTTCACCACTGAGGCTGCTGCCGTTTCTTTTCTTCCAGAAAACAGTTACAAGGTAGGAGCATGACGAATCAGGGAAAGATATATTGTGACTGATAAGACCCAATCAGAAAGTGGACATGGCTGCCTGTGTCATTGTTTCCAAATGTCAAAGTTTCTGTCCATCCAGACTTGTCAAAACTAAAACAGGGCCAACAGCGTTTCCAAAAGTTTCTCTTTTAGGGGCTCGAAACCTCCGTAGCAAGAAGTGAAAATAGCAAAAACGTTTTAAAACTAAAACACATTAGTGTAGATGTAGCTTCTATCCGCTTGACATCAGCATGTTAACAATTACATTTAGCTCAAACACTGCTGTGCCTAAGTACAGCCCTACAGTGTCTCTAGACTTTAATAATCTGGTGTCTCACACATCTGTATGTCACTGACTGGGCTGTTCGCTCCTGTAAGGGTTTTATTTTTGTCCTGACACTGAAACAAACAATATGATCAATCAATCATTGACACATGAGCTGAGTCACTCAGATCCTAACACATCTTGTTGTGTTATCCATTTAATTACTTGAAAATGGCATGAAATAAAAATAAATATAGAGCCTGCATTATGTAATTTCTTCTGATGCCATCATCTTCAGATGTTGAACCCTGTTGAACCCTATTTAACTGCAGACAGAGAAATAATCCTTAACAGACAAATTCAAAAGGGAGAACACAGCTCAGATCAGCCCAGAGACAAAATACTCAAAAGACAAAAAACAAGACACACAAGGTGATTCCTGCAGAAGGCAGGCGGGCAGTGCAGCACTCTGAGATTTGCCAAGAAGAGATTTTCTGAAAGTAGCACAGATACCAGAAGAACAAGCTTTCAGTTAAATCCAGCCATTTAAATCCACATCTTGACACAAGACTGATATTGTTGTTTACAGTGTAGTCATATTCAGTTTAACAAGCTGTGTTTGTGGGCGACACTGTTACATAGGCAGTCACACAAAGAACAGAGCCAACTGCTAACTACAGCTGCTCCTGCCAAGCAGCAGGGAGGAGAGCCAGACGCCTCCATGGAGAGGAGACAACCAGCTGACTGACTAGTAGTAGTAAGACCTGCTTGACCCCCGTGTGTGTCTGTAAATCACTTTCTAGATTACCTTTTAGAGTGCCAAACACTTCCTCACAATCACAAGATTCAAACCCACAACACGCATAGAGCCAGACACTCGAGACGCACACATATACACGCTTAACATTCATTTTCATGTCTCAATAGACATGTCATGGCTCTAATAGACCTAATGAAAGAGAATCACTGTGAGTGAGTGTGAGTCAGCAGGAATACCAGCCTGCATACACACACACACACACACAAAATACACATGGGAAAACTGATGCAACACTTCCACAGATGTCCAAATTTGATGTGTTTAGTCTATACAGCCCCTTCCTGTATATGAAAATAAACTTTATGTCTGGGAAATGTCATTCAGTGCAGAATTCTTCTCTTTCAGTAAATCTTCTGCCCATTGTTGCACAGTAAGGGAGTCTGTAAGTGCTTCTCTGCAAGTGCAATAAGGCAACTGGGAGCAAAGCAAAGCCGAGACAAACATTAATTTATTCAACATTTACTCGACCAGGCGAGTCAATTAAGAAAACCCTCTTATTTACAAATGACAGCCTGGCAAAAGGCAAATCTTTGCCACTCGGGGGGCTCAACACAAACACAGAGGCTCTCTGGATGTCTGTGCAGCAAACTGAAGTTCTATCCAATCTCTCAGCAAGGATATAAACCCCCCGATTGTTCCGGGGAAGTGGTACGATGGCAATCTGGCAGATAAAACGAGACTGGGGGAAAAAAAACCCAAATAGGGTTTTCTATCAGGGATAAGTTCTAATACACAGGGTCCCTTCTGAACAGAGCTCTGCATGGAAAACAAGCCTGCACTGTGGCCTTTGTGTGTGTGGTTGCTGCATGCTGATAACTGTGCTCCACAGACAGATATATGTCAGCAAGTATGGCCACATAAATAAACAAGCATATATTATCATTCTTACAACGTTTACCACTCACACAAATTGTCATTATGTTCTTTTGGCCAAATAACATCAACAGGTGAAAGGTCAGGTTTAGCCACAGATAGTTTCAGGATCACACTGCTGAATCCTCCAACCCAGGCATATGTTATATAAGAAATATATTATTATATGGATAAATAGCTACAGGTCCTTTTAGAGTTATTACAAATTTGGAGCTGCTTATTGAGATTAATATTTCTCTCTAGATGTCCTACAAGATTTTATTGCTCTCACAAACATCATTAAATAACTGCATGCTGGGTTGAACATGGGGCCTACAATCACTCAACATGGTGTATGTTTTAAGTGCATGCATTCCTGCCGCGCGTGTCCCAGTAATAATAGACTGAGAAAAGACCTGTTGATGTCAGATTGATCATTCAGCAACATTACATAAATCTGACTCCTTCCACTATAGTTGTCTATGTCTAGTTTGAATATGAATATGACAGACATGGAAAAAATATAAATATAGTTTTTAACCATTTCAGCAGCTGCATGTGGAGACTGTCACATTTTAGTGACATTTCTATCAAAAATAAATAAAAAATTCATTTATAAGGAAAAAAAAGAAAACATTCCAATAACCTGCAAACTCTATGTAGAGAGACAGAGCTTCAGCAGCAGAGACGAGGATCACATGTGATTCTCTGCAGCAGACGTCAGCCGCCACGCTCACGCAATGCAGGCAGTGTGTTCCTGGCATGAACATACTACATGCACTGTGCAGGTTTTAGACATGCTTTCAAAAAGAGTGCCATTTCATTGATCAACTGACCTCATACAAAGTGCAGCAAACAGATTAAACCTGAATCTAATCAATATTTGGTGGGACATCCCTTTGCCTATAAGAGGAGCTATTTGTAAGTTTTACTATTGTTACATAGCTAAGGTTAGCATTAACAACTGTTTAATTACCTGTCTAGAAGAAATGTTGTGAGTTTAGCATCAAACTTCATTCCTTTACTCACCAACAGCTGTCTCCAGAGGTGGAAAGAAACACCAATGTTAGCGCTTGTCTCTGTCACGTATTTTTCTTCTACTGAAGTTAGCACACTAACCAGCTAGCCTCGGCCCATTTCCTCACTTTCAATAGCGACTCACTGTAGCCTTCAATCTACCCTGAAGACGTAGTGTTGCTCAGAGGGAGTATTATAACCTCTTGTCTTGTAAACACATCGATGGCTGAAGCTCTTGTGAAGCAAAAATCACTAAAGCCTGCTCCCGGGAAGAAACCACGTTCGGTGGTAGAGAAAACGCACAAATAGCTCCTTTAAAGCAGAACCAATTTGGCAGGGAAGTTGTTTCAAGCATCTTGGGAGAATTTGCCAGAGTTCTTCTGTGGATTTAGGCCGTCTCATTGTCTTCTGTTTCTTCATGTAATCTCATAACAACTTGATGTTGAGATCGGGGTTCTGTGAAGGTCAGATCATCTGTTGCAGGAACTCTTGTGGTTGTCATGCAGGATGACTGATCAGATCCCTACTTGATGGTGTTGTACCATAGACAAGAATGTAAAAATCTGAAGTGCCTAAAACCTTTGCACAGCTCTGTATATCTGATTGCTAATTGCTCCAACATGTTCACCAGCTCGTCGCCATGTTTGTCTGTCTCATGTTTGGTGCAGGACAGGTAGTGTACAGAGATTTTTTACTAAAAACAGCTGCCTGCTTTTAAAGTAAATAAAGTCGATGTGATCAGTGAGACTGAACCAAAACAGTAAAACCGGAGGCTGGAAACCCACAACAAAGAGCTGAAAGACACTAAAAGCTGTGTACAGTGTGACTGCAGAGTTGGTGATAATTCTCATGGATTTGGTTGGATTTACATGCTGTAACAGTTCATCCATTCACCCAGCGCTTGTGTGCAGCATCTACAGCTACAGCGCAGGTTGCCAGATAGTCTGTGTTTGTTTTGTTCTCAGTACAGTCACGATGGCAGCAAACCCAACAACATCCTTGTACCTGGCTGATGTTTACCAAGAAATAATGCCAGCACATAAAATCCCTCTGAAATCACTATTTGAAGTTTTTATGCCAAATGTAAACAGCATCAGGCAGCACCACTTTCAGCTGCATCTGTTCTTCAGCAGCTATTTTTATAATATAGTTGAGAGTTATATTGTCAACATCACATTTCTCTTTGCTTGCAGATTGTCAGTTACACTCCCACAAGCTTTAATCTTGGTGCACATTTTTTTTTTTTTTTTTCTTATTTGCCAGAGCTCAAGTCCTTGGTTGTTCATAAACTTTGTGGTTCAATCACAATCAGGTGTGTGGGTGTGCCATAATGTGCTTCTATTGGCCAGTCGACTGTGTGACAAGCTAATGACTTTGGTTGGACATCCCCGATATGTCGAGGAAGATTGACTTGCAGGAGAAATGATGGAAAAAGTGCGTGAGGTGGACCGGATGTACACGTCGATAGAAGTCTTCTCAGGTGACATTACAGAGAATAACATTAAGTTACTGTGCTTAAGAAACCACCTCCTTTATGTTTTACCTACAACTGCAGTAGCTCTCCTGATCAGGGGTCAGGAAATGCGTGTCAAGTCAAGGTCCTCACCAGTCTGGTCTTACGAACGTGAATGTGAACGAACAGAAAATGATGCTCACCCATTGCTCTGCTCGCCCTCATCAGGACCTCTCCCAGTTTGAGGCGGGTTTCCAGGGAGTGCTCCTTGTCGGATGTGGGCAGGGAGGGACCGTGCTGAAAGTCTTTCAGGAGCCTTTCCAAGATCCTCTCAGGGTAGGAATCAGCCAATGCAGCAAGACCTGCAGAAAGTTTACACTCAGTCTATCTGCCTTCAAGAGTACTCAACTGTTTCAGCTGGGCAGGTAATATGATCAGTGTATGAAACAGAATACCTCTGGAGATTGATGATAGCAAAAATCTATCTTATTGGGCCAAACGGTACCGTTATATTACCTTGAATGGCTGACAGGTAGATGAACGAGTCTTCATGCTCCAGGTTTTCTAAAAAGAGCTGGAGAGAACAGATATGCAGCAACATTAGTCTCTGGCTCTACTCACTGGGAATATTCTGCCAGTTCTGTGAGAAAAACATCAAATAAAAATATGGATCTTGCCAATACAAGAAAAAAGGATCAATACTGGCACACGGAATATATTAAAAACAATAAGACCAAAGTGATAAGATCAAAGGGAATAATCCAAACATTACCCCCATGTGCTTTAAGGGCCCTTGAAGATATAGGTTTGAGTGGGTGAGGGGAAAATGGGGGGAATGTAAAAACAAGGGGTTGGGCTGGAATTTTGGGAGAAGTATGAGACGGGAAGATTGAACATATGAAAGGTGGCCTGTACAATATTGGAGATGTCAAACCAACCGTGAAAAAACAAAAGTGAGAAAAATCAATGAGGGTGCTGCTGTAACCGAAGTGGGTTGAGGGTTATCTGAGGTGTGCACAGTGGGGGGCTTCTGATTACAGAGAATACCAGATGAGTTGTTATTCTTTCTCGCCCATTCCACCTTAACAAGTCCCCAGAGCACACCATTGTTACCCCTGACTCCCCTGGGGAAGAGGGTTCAATCGCCTTATTTATTATACATGCTTGCTCAGAGTGCCCCAGGAGGCCCAGAGAAAACCACTACCTCCACTGTCCTGATGGACACGTACAGGACATGCAACACCAGCACAATGTCTGATAGGTCACTACGGCAACTCAGCTTGTAATTTAACCCAGCAAAATTCACCATGGATATATCATGGAATTTACCTTGATATCTATGTAGTGTTTGTTACTTACAATTAACAGCCTTCAAATTAATTATTAAAGGTCCCATATAGTCTAAAGGTAGATGTCCATGTGTTGTTTGATTATAAAGCAGGTCTAGGTTCTATATTAATACTGTGAAAGTATCAAAGCCTCAGTCCACAGAGAAATGCACACAGCCCATATTCAGACACTGAGCCTTAAAACCTTCTTAAAAACTTCTGTAACTTTGTGATGTCGCAACAAAACAGTCACCGCTCTCAGCCATGCCCCAAGCCCCGCCCACATGGACCCACCATCCAACCTTGCAGGTTTTGGTTTCTCTGAGTGTTTACTTGAAATCTGCTATATTTTTATTGGATCACTCAGAAAAGAAAAGACTCAGAGCCTTCTCTCTTCTGATTGGCTCACTGACCTATTGTTACTAGAGCTCCAGAGAGAAGCCTGAGAGAGATGTAAAACTACACTGAGAGAGTTTTTGTATCTTAAAACCACAAATTAATCACCAGAAAAGTGTCAAGTATGGGACCTTTTAATGTAAAATGTGCATTTGTAATTAATGTTCACGATGTCTGTATAGCACTGATGGCTACATTGATCAAAAGAAGACACACTAGCAATGGCTGAAAATGCTTTCTCCTAAATTCATGTCTGTACAGTGTTTGTAAAAACTCTCTAAAATCAGATTCTTGAATCTACCTTCCCTACATTTCTTTCTTGGCTTGTTACAGCTCATCGCATCTTGTAATACATGTAGCTGTGGTACATGATCCTGAGAGTGAAACAAAGACTACAGCCTGTGTAAAAGACCCAGAGCTCTGCTGGCACGGTCCTTCAGTGTGCCGGTGCACAGAAGAGATAAAAGGATTCTAACAGAGGGAGCGTCCATCTGGCCGGCAGAGGCTGGCAATACCTACTGAAGATGAATAACCCACCACAATGGTAACGAGGGAGTAAAAAAAAGGCCAGCACCTCTGGTGATAACAGATAACACATGTAGCCTCAGTGTCACTACTGGACGCTGTGTCCCTTTTTCCCATTAAGCCTATTTCTTTGTTGGTTTTGGACTCATTTTTAGTTCAGCTTAGCAGCTCCACTAAACTTTTAGCTATGGTGATAGCACAGAAACAGATGTTCACTCACTGAGCACTATTAGGAACACCACACTAACACTGGGTAGGTCCTCTCTTTGCTCTCAAACAGCCTCAGGTCTTCATGTCACAGATTCCTCAAGATGTTGAAACTTTCCTCTGAGACTCTGCTCCATGTTTGTGACTTTAGCTTTGTGACATGGAGCATTATCCTGCTGGAAGTAGACTTTAGCAGATGGTACTGTGGCCATGAAGGGATGAACATGGTCAGCAACAATACTCTGACAGACTGTGACACTCAGACCAAGACTGATTTGTATTAAAGGCCCAAAGTGTGATAAGAAAACATTCCCTACACCATCACACCACCAGCAGCCTGGACTGTTGACACAAGGCAGGTTGGGTCCATGGAGTCATGCCGTTGACAAATTGTGATCCAGATCCATCAGACCAGACATTACATTTCTCCAATTTTCAAGTGTCCAGTGTTGGTGAGTCTGTGTCCACTGCAGCCTCAGGTTTCTGGTCTTGGTGACAGGAAGTGGAACCTTCTGCTGTTGTAGGTTGGAGGTGTTGTTCACTCTGAAGCTTTTCTGTTCACCACAGCTGTAAAGAGTGGTTATCTGAGTGACCGTAGTCTTTCTGTCAGCTCCAACAGGTCTGACCATTCTCCTCTGACCTCTCTCACCAACAAGGTGTTTCCTCCACAGAGCTGCTGCTCACTGGAAGCTTTTTGTTTCTGGCTCCATTCAGAGTAAAAACTCTCGAGACTGTCGTGGAGATCAGCAGCTCCAGAAAAACTCAAACCAGCGTCTGACACCAACAATCATGTCGCAGTCACATTTTTCCTCATCCAGATGTTTGATGTGAACATGAACTGAAGCTCCTCACCTGTATCTGCAGGATGTTTTGCAGTGCACTGATTGGATATTTTCATGAATAAGCAAGTGTACAGGTGTTCCCAGTAAAAAGGTCAGTGAGTGTATGTTCATCCTTCAAATTTACCGTATTTCTTATATTTGACCAACAATGGATTAATACATCCACACACATTTGAACAGAAACGTAGTTACTTTTTTTTGGAAATTATTAAAATAGGTAAACTGTGTTTCACTCTGGCCAGCAGGTGGAGCTGCAGCCTCCACAGCAGCTATCTGACCCTGCTAATGGCTCCAATATGTGTTTTAACCAGGGCGGGACTGGTAATCTCTCATACCGGGGTTTTTTACCCAGTGGGCCGACTCACCTTGGGGCCGATATGATTTTAATTTTTATAATTTATTTTAAAAAAAGAAAACACCCCTCCACACAAACACACACATACACAAACATCAACGACCGGCCCATTTTACTGGGGTAGCGGCCTTATGACGCCAGACTGGCCTATTCACATCTCCTCCTGTGCTGGCCCCACCCCTCCCTCTCTGTCCTCTCTGTGTCCTGTGCCACACGCCGCTCAGAGCGACACACCTGTGGACAGACAGCAGCAGCAAAAATGGAAGGGAGGTGCGGAGAAGTTGCGAACCCACAATATAAAGAATTTGCATACGGAGGCCGCCGAGTGTGCCAAAATCCCACATATCATATGTTTGCTTCAGGGGGCCGCAACAGCCTCAACTTCTACGGCATCTTTAGGTGCCATCGTGCAGCAACAGGTGGAAGGAGGAGAGCAGACAGAGGAACAGGAAGAGAGGCTTCATTGTGACTGAGTAACGTTAATTCCATTGAAGTGGATGATAATATTAAGATGACGGTATCATAAAGCGAGACCACCATCAGCTAACATTACTGCTGATGCTCAGGCAATCAATGGCAAATAGTGCAGCATAAGCTACTTGGCATTGTTAGAGCTTATATCATACATCATATCATAACATTAACACAGCCACATGATCAACAGGCAGGCAGTAGACAGCAAGTGAGTATACTGGTACACTTGTCCATGGCACAAAAAACACAGCTGTAGTCCAGTACGCATATTTAAGGGGACTGCAAAGGAGGTGTGGTGGATGGTGTTCAACCGATTGAGAAGGGGCCGGTCTGGGCCAAAAGTGCCTGGGCCAATTTTTTGTCCCAGTCCAGCCCTGGTTTTAACTAACATGTTTCTTAGGATTTACGATCCACTTACAGCTGAAATGTGAAGAAAAATACCCAGAGTATCTGAATGTCATATATTTTTTTACATACTGTGGAGGAATGGTTTCTATACTTCTGTATCAGTATTTTTCAGGGCCTCATAATTGACTAAATGCTGAAACAAGAACAAAAAAAGTTACACAAGTAAATAACTAAGCCACCCACCGTGAGCACTTTCTCCTGGGCCTGGACAGCCTCTGGGTTTTCATTTTGTACCATCTGTGTCAGGAACCTCAGGGCGCACGCTCTGGTTGGCACGTCCGGGTCACACGCCTGCAGCAGCCACTCAGGAAAGGACTCAGTAGAGGGGCGAGGGACACTTGTGCCAGAGGTCCTCCCTCCGGCGTGTGGAGTTCTTCCTGCTGCAGACGCTCCAGAGGACACTGGCTGTCTGCTGTGGGTGTTGCTGGGTGTCTTAGTGTCTGTGGGAGATGGATGTGGACAAGTCTGTGCAGCATCTGCCTCAGCTTGTATCATTTGCTTTTTCCTAGAGGACTCGCTGTTGTTCCTCGCTGTTGTTTCAGCCTTTCTGGAGGCCTGAGGGGCAGCAGTGAGATTTTCAGGCCAGTAGGCACCATGAGTGGCGATGACAGTTCTGAGGTTGGATGCCAGCTCCTGGACGACCACGTCACTGTGCTTCTGAGACACAGTCTCCAGAGGAGGGAGCAACCGCGACATAGAAGTGTAGTCCTCTGCGCTAAGCTGCAAGATTAAAAAGAGGAGAGGACAGTTGGAGAGAGCAGGGTGTGCTGATCACCTTACATGGTTTACACTTCAGATGCTTTCAGATAGCCAGTAGTTACCACTGCACCTGCCACCTTTGACATGTGTGTTCAGCAGCAACGGGCAGCAGCGGAGCACAACTCTGCTGGAGGTGTATAATCCAGGGAGCTCAGATACCAGTAATAACAGCTCCTGTAACCTGTCTCTGTGGAACTTGGTTCCACCAGTCACAGTTCAGACTGCAGTGGTAACTACTGTCTGACATTTAAGGACTGATTTCTGAGACTCCTCATGGTCCATTTAAATATCATAGTTGTGAGTATTGATATAACACCTTTCACAGATTTAAGAAAAAAAAATCGCTAATTGCTTTATATGTGACTATTGACACTGTGCAAAACATAATGAGCTATATTTTAATGGTCTGAAGTGCGTGTCGTAAGTGCATTTAGTGTGTGTCTATATCATTTTTTCTATTTTAACAGCGGGAAAAATGGTCGCTGCACCAGGCGCATAGTTCAAAGGGGATGCACTTGGTCTCTTAATTATTCATGGGCGTGTTTTGGGAGTAACGTCTAATAAACTAATCAGAGGATTATCTTATTTTCATAATGTAATCTTAATTTCTTAATTTTCGATTTGTCTCATATTATCTTTGAGTTCAGTCTGACTGTTCTCTATAGTCTGGTTGTGTTATGTCTTATATTGAGTGTTGGTGAACTCAAGAGAGAACAATTAAAGAGCAAGAGGTATCCACGTGGCTAGAAAGAGTTAAAAGGTAGAGGCAGATTCCTCCAAGATTAAAACTGTATTTTGAAAAGGAGCCCTGTGGAGTTTTGAGCAGGTGTAGTCTAGGATTAGGTCTGCATTTGGCTAATGGTCCAACATTTGGTGCCAAGAAACGCAGCGACGAGCCGACTAAGGCAGGGAAGAAGAAAACGCCACTAGCAAACAAACACAGATGTAAGCAAGGATTAAGTTCAAATGCTTCCAAAAGTCACTGTGCAAATGTTTCATTGGGAAGGAAATGCAGTGAACACGTTTATTAGGACTCACACACACACACACACACACAGACACACAGACAGTGGGTTGCGGTGAATATCAGTTTATCTGTTTGCTCCTCATGGTGCCTTAAACAGCAAACAGAAATCTGGTTCTGACCTGACAGTAGTTGAGCTCCTCACTTTGCTGCAGTGGAGTACACTCAGTGAGCGGTTTATTAGAAACACCTAGCTAAAACTAATGCAGTCTAATTCAACTAATATCCTCCTTCATCGGGGGTATAATGTTCAGTGTTTGTTTTAGAGAACTGTTGAATCTTGGATGATGCAGTTTGTGATTTTGTTGGACTGTACTGCATCATTCAGACAGGTGTTTCTGTTATTTAGCCTTTCCTCATTGATGTAAATGGGGTGGACACCATAAAGTTTCATTACAAACTGAATATAACTGTCATGAAAAAGACTCCTGTATTGGGCTAAAGTAGTTTTAGCCAGGTGTACCTAATAAACTGCCAACTGAGCGTATAGGTGTAATAATGTGACGGTTGTCCAGTGAGCATGAATTTAACTTAGATTCACCTCAAAAACATATTCATGAGGCTCCATGAAGTTCACTCACGATCATAAATATTCAAACAGTTTCCCGTTCCACAGAAACTAAAAGTATAAACGTGGTCGCAGTTTACTGAGCAACATGTTGGTGTGTGGAGTTTTCGGCTGCGAGTACCTGAGGTCCAGACAGCAGAGTGGCCACCAGGCCCATCCCCATGCTCAGCGTCTGGCTCTCCACTGGGTTCTCAAGACTTGGGTCAGTGACCTGATCCAGACCCACGCAGGCTCTCTGAATCAGTGCCACTATGAAGTCCACCACCTGGAGAAAGGACAAACAGCATCACGGACACAGATAAAACCCTGACAGAGATTCTGATGTGTTCACCATGAGAAAAAAAAAAAAAAACATGATGGAAATGGTACAAGGACAAAGATTAACCAAATAAAATGTATCAGGAAATAAGAACCCAGACACTTTTTCAAAGCTTTTCAGTCCTTATAAAGAAATCCAGTTGTAACACATCTAAAAATAAGACATTATCCACTTTATCAGAGATGTTTCTTAATCCGTGAGGGAATGTTTGTTGGCCCTAAAATGCCAGCTAGCCAGTCAGCCAACACCCCTCCCAAAAAAAATAATAGGCTATTTTAGTGTGGCAGCATGACTCAGTGTGGCTTGTTTTCATTACAAGAGCTCCCACAGGAACACGGACTAATTTAAAAATATGCCAGAGAAAGATAGTTGCGGTCTCAAGGGGATGAGCGAACACCTCACACAGGGTGGAGGCGGCACTTCGGGGATTTTCCTCTGAGCAGGTTCACAACATAAAAGCGCAACAAAGTGCAGTTTACCCTGCAGCATCTGCCCAGATAAACGTAATCCTTAAAAATACATGAATTTGGGACACAGACAGCCACAACGAGAACAGATATAGTGCACGTGATACAGTTCTACACAAGCAAGCAGAGTCCTCTATGATATGTGCTTAGGTTTTGTGTCACCTGTGCGGGCTTGCTGACGTTTTACTGCCAGTACAAGCGGTTACTAAGCGTTTTTCTACAGTCATGAATGAGTGACCGCTGACACAAAACATTAAGTCATTTGCAGTTAAATCTGCTGTATCTATAAATGCTGAATTTGTTGTTCACAGTATCTGTTACTAATGGGTTTGATCCCTACAGCAGCCAGTCTGTCCAGTAAGGCCCTGTTCAGACCTGGTATTAACATCTGTCTCAGGTGATCTAATCACTAGTGGTCAGCTCTAAGTTCAGGTGTGAACCACCCAAGACTCATTGAGGACACATTTGATATCCGATCACTCAGACCACACTCTCAGGGGGTCTGGACTCTGGGCCACATGTGGACACATTCTTTTAGCAGTGTGAACGCAAAAAGCCACATTGAAGGACCAGCTACTCTGGCTGGCTAAAACCTTATTTTATTGTAGAGCTCAGAGCAGCGCATTGATTGGCTCAGTCCCTCCTTGACTCTCTTGGCTAAAAACAACAACACATACCTGTTTAGCAGGGAGGTGAGATCTGATCACAAGTGGTCGCTCGATGTTAAATCCAGGTGTATTCTGAGGTACTCAGAGCCGTCCACTTGTGATCTGATCACTGAAGATGCATGTTAATACCAGGCCTGAACTGAACAATCACTACGCTAAGATAGAGTATCATCTTTAAGTACAATATCAATCACACTCGCCAAATTGTAAGTTTTTTACTATTAAATCAAATGATTTTGAAATACATCAGAAATTTTACCTCCCAACCTCTAAGTGGGTTGGTGTAGCTGTGTGACTGACTGCTGGTCAGCTGAGGGGAACTGTGGCCATAAACAGGTAACTGTAATTTACTAGCAAAGGACAGTGCTTTGTTAGCACTGTGCTACAGCTAAGCAGCTCATTAATCTGCAAACTAAAGTCAGCAGCACTTTTTCCTGATCGATGTTTGTCTCGTTCAGCAAAACCAAGGTGCAACAAAAGATCTGTTTATGTTTGTGGATAAGAAAAGAGCAACTGGCTGTAAAGATAATCTGGGCTGTTAAAGTTGGATAGCGTGACACATGAGATGAGCTACATTGCCTCAACAATTGTTGATTTTGTGATTTAAATGGCAAACTCTTAACGTCCTTCGAAACTGTGAACTGTTCAAATACCAAAGACCAACTGCGGCCAGTTAAGAGTTGTGAAAAAAACCAAACAAACAGACAGACGGACAAAGCAGACATAAAGATGGCTGCTTTGTCTGTCTGTCTTTTTTTTTTTTTATTATTTTGATTCTGGCATCGTGACTATGCATTTTGCACTTCAGCATTTCTGCTCCTTCTGTGGGGAGCTTATCTCCCCGCTCACCTGCGTGGTCTTCCTCAGCAGCACCGTATGCTGCAGAGACTCCACCATCACAGCCAGCAGCTGAAGTAAAACCAGTCTCTGGCTTTGCCTCGCAGCTCGACCCAGCACTTGCTGCTCCACCTCCAGGAGTGTCATGGCTGACACGTCCAGCTCCTCCTCATCATCCTTCACCTCATCTGCTGCAGCTGTCCAGCTGGTCAGCTCCTGCAGGAGAAACAAGGACGTGATGGAGCGTCGACTGAAGTTACTGTCTCCACTGGGTGGGTCAGAACAAACAACAGAGACACTGAACAAAAGAATCCACACACACAATACAACCTCAAAGTTATCACAGAGTTAAACAAATGTCGCTGCAACAGTCTCAGCAAAACTGAACAGACTGGGAAAATTAAATGCACTGGCTTTAATTATGTTTTACAGGTGTGTGTGTGTGCGTGTGTGGGTGTGTGCGTGTGTATGTACTGCTTACCTGCAGCAGGTCCAGGAAGAAGTCTCCTGGCAAGTCGGAGTCTTTGAGTTCAGCCAGTAACTGCATCAGACACTGGAGCCTCCACTGCTCTGCTGACAGCTTCTCATACAGAGCATCGCTCTCATCACTGAGAGACAAGAACAAAGAAGAAATCATAAATTACACTGACAGTCATAGTTGCTCAAAACATAAAAAGGGATGGAGGTGAAATGAGACACATTAAGTTATTTTACTGTTGCTGATTGGCCCGAGACATCTCAGAGGAGCTGCCCTAACTCTGCATTATTCGTTATGCTTCTGTTGTGAGCATCCTTCACAAACGAAAAGATCACTAGTGAGAATATGTTTTTTTCTTTGTCTGTCACCTCAGGCTCTCTCTGGAGCTGAACCTGGCTCCTCCATCACTGCCTGGGGTGAAGTGGAACTCTGCTGCCTCGTCCCTCTGCCCCCGCAGGCCTGAGAGTTGCCTCAGTGCTGACAGGGCTGTAGGTGTCTCAGTGTGGCTCAGGTACCACAATAAAATGTCCTGGCAGGGAGCGCTGCAGGACACACAGGACGGACACACACACACACACAAGGCTCATCTTCAGTATCCTACTTAAAATCGAATTAACCATGAATCATGTATAATTCACATTTCTGGTGACTACACATTTTTAAAATGATTTCCTGCCTTTGGTTTCAGTTTCAGTTTTTACTCCACAACAAAAATCAACAGGTAGAGACTTCAAACATGGTAGAAATTGAGACCGTTTTCTTATCTATTTATATACTGTCACTCAATTTTCCATCAGTATCGTGAGATATGATAATGCAGTTTCAAGCTAGGACTGTTGACCATGTCAATGTAGTGTCCAGTCTGCCCTGAAGAAGTAGTGCTGCTCAGAGGAAGTATCATAACCTCTTGTCCTGTAAATGCAATGACAGCTCAAGCTCTTGACAGGACTGGTAAGATGCTAACGTTGGCTACAAGCAATAACAAAACTTACAAATAGCTCCTTTAATAGTTTTTGATAACAGTGGAGCTCTATGAGACAGAGGAGTAAGATGTATCAGGCTTTGGATAAACACGATTCTCGTTAACAGAATCAATGTCAGCGTTGGTTTTTGTGTTTTTATGGGATTTAGGGACAGTAAAAAAAAATATAGAATATCAGCAGATTTATCCTTAAAATAGAAGAAATGTAACTTAGTCGTCATATAATTTTTCTTAATGTCAATGTTTGCTCATCTTTGCCTTCTGGCTTGATTTCTCAGAGTATAGCCTGTGGCTGTAATGATTCTCAGCAACCAAGTCTCAAAGCAGAATGTGTGAATGCCTTTAAACGTCTCACAGTCCCTCCATACATCTGCATTATCAGTTATCGATCATTTTCACAACAGAATACTTTCAAAATTATTTTTTTCTTCCCCCAATGTTACATTTGGAATTTGCGTGAATCAGTAAAAAACTGAGCCGAAGTGCTCATTTACTGGTTGTAACTTTTTTGGAAATAGATATTAATAGATATGAACATTATTTTCTTGCATCATTCTCATGAAAATGGGCCTAGAGCATTGTGATGTATAATATCTATAGGTGTAGATAGGTGTTGTACACACACTATCCACCAACATAACACCATCAGCGTAAGAGAACCAGGTTTTTTAATAACCACCAATTTACTGTCTGAAAACTTTGTTTAACTTTGTCCAAATAAAAAAAGACCAGGGAAACCTTCACACTGATGAGTTACATTTCAACCAGGTTTGAAGTGTCACACTGCTGAAATGAAGTGACACTTGTGACTGTCTGATATGTGGAAAATCACTGTGAACAGATTGGTTAAAAATAACCATTAAAGACATGGTTTGCAGTTAATGGACTAAAGCACTGGTGCACTACATTTACTTTGTGGAAGTGAGGGTATTGCGGTGATTATTTCTGAGAGCCCCAGTTAATAACAGAGAAGACGTTACCGTAGGTGGGAGACATTCTGCTTGGTGAAACAGAAGAGTGTGAAAATAACAGGGAGAACTTCTTCTAGAGCTTTGAGTAGAGCAGCTGATGGACTGTTTCCAACCACCCAGATCTGACAGCAACAAGAGACACAAGATAAAAGACACTGAGAGGAGAGGTATGATATGGATGAGAGACAATAAGACAAATACAGTGTCAGCAGGGAACATCAGCGTTACTGCAGATATTAAACCAAAACCTAATAACCACTAACATCTGCATCAATACAGCATTTATTTAAAATCCAATGAATATCATTAAGCTAAAGTTTTATTATTGTTTTGGTCCCATGCAGAGCAATAAACATAGAGCAGATTCTTGCATATTTTAGCAAACAGGTTTGGGCAATACCCAGAATTTCATAACGGGGGTTGTGTTGGTTTTTTTTTTTTTTTGCAGGGGGCGAGAGGTTTTTTATAATATGTTTATATTGTTGTATTTTTTGTATTTCATGTTTCTGTTGTTTTTTTATGATATATAAGCATATTATTATATTTTCTGTTTCAGGTATAAGTGATGCTGCCACTAAACAGCAGTTCATGTTTTATTTGTCACATGCCAAGGTTCAATGTACTGTAAGCAAAGCAGTGGAATGAGGGTCAGACTTGGCAGCAGAGCAGAGTGCAAAACTGCAAAAAATAAATAAATCCAGATATTATGAAAAATTTTGCATATGGTGGGAAATATTGTGATAATATTAAATATTAGCCCAAGTCCTATATCACTACAAAAACAGTGTCTTTAGATTTTCATGGTTGTTACTGTCTTCAACCACACATATGGTCCTGTCATTGTGGCTTCATTCTCTCCTATTCTCTTCAAGGTGTGCACCAACCCACCTTGAGACCTAACCGAGGACATGAGCTGTGATCATTACTGCGTATTTGAGGCGCATCACTGCAGTGTTTAGTGGATGCCTGGGCGTGTCCTCACCTTGTACACATCCTCCACACAGCGTGTCAGCTCCCACTCCTCCACTGCAGCTTGGGAATGGCCGGCGTCTGGAAAACACACACAAGCACCACGGTGTTCAGCCCTGCAGAGATCTGACTTATCAACTATCTGCTGTTTCTGTGACGAGGTGATGATCGCTGGCAGAACAAACAGCACAACAGTTACTGCCTGTTCTCTGGACAGAAATTTATATAAACACACCTTGTACATAACGTGGAAGCTCAACAGCCTTTCAGATGGAAATATGTGAATATGTGCATTATTTCTTGTAATAAATAAATAAATACATAATTGCATATATAATAAATTTCTGCAGAGTGATTTAAACAAATGAAAACCAGCATGGAGTTTAGACGATACACCTGAGTAAAATGCATCTCAAAATATGCTGATTACAGCAAATTGGGGCATTTCCCTGTGTGTTTTAAAGTACATTAAAGATTTAATTAAATTATGATCATCCCACAGCACATCTCAGGATCCACAGGAAGAGCTGGAAAAAGTTGATGAAATCTACTTTGAATTTAACATCTAACACATGTCGATATGACGCCACTTTACTGACTGGAGGCAGTGGTGCAGCGAGGTGCGAGCAGAGGAATGAGCAGGTACTGATGAGCAAAGCTGGGCTTCTCCTGCGCCATGGAGAGCGCCGTCCTGGTGGCCACACGCTGGAACTGCTGGGCTGTCAGCTTGTCTTTGAAGTGCAGGAGGTCGACGATCTACAGAATAACAACAACAACAAATACAACAAAGAATAACAAATACGTGTAAAAATTACGGCTGAACGATATGCAAAAAAAAAAAACGATTATTGTGGCAGATATTGCGATTGAGTCACAATTTTATTTGGAAAGATCATTTTTGCTGTTTCACTTTCTCTGTAGTAACATCATACTGAGCAAACTAACTGCTGAGATTTGGGAACACAGCGACAAACATGAGCAGTCAGCTGATTAGACAAATCACACATGCCAACAGTTTATCCGAATGACCTAAACCAATTCATCTAGAGGTCAAACTGAAAGTGAGCACATCTAAAATGTAGAGTCACTGCACAGGAAAACTGTGCACACAACTACTTAAGTACAATAGGTTGAAGCTGAATCAGAAGGAGGGTCTGTAAACTGTGATGGATGTAGGTTTTTGTTTTACAAACTGTCCGATCACCTGACTGCCATTTCTGACCTCTTCCTCTTAGTGGAATGGAAACAATAACATCCAGGTTGTAATAAACCAGAATTATCCTGTCGCTAAAACTACAAACACAGTAGTGTTGTTGTTTGGTGTAGTGTAGTGTAGTTTGATCCACCCAAACTACACCATTAAAGGAGTGACTGAAAAGAGAAAAAGGCTGTTCACACACACTTAAGTTACCAGGTTACAGTTGAATTTATTCACTTAGCTGACTTCTTAAACATCAAACGATAAGCTTGGGTGGAGGATAAAAGAAACCTCATTTCACCAGCAGATTTCTCCTGGAGATGTGTTGTGTGTTTGGTTATAAATACCATATCTAATCTGCTTTTATTTGCATTTACTGTGCGCGAGTCGTGCAAAGACAGGGTAACTGCTGCTGTGACAGCACAGCCAGTGGATGAAAGGAAGGATCTCTGCACACAGTAATGATCCTTGTATTCAGAATAATTCTATTATTACTATTTGTATTTAGGGCACATTCACACTGTGAGGAAAAGCTGTTTCTTTTTCATTTGTGTGTGTGTGTGTGTGTGTGTGTGTGGGTGTGTGTGTGTGTGTATCCCCTCACTCTCTCCAAAATCCCCCCCCCCCCCACACACACACACACACACACACACACACACTACAATCAAAATCAAAAGAAAGAAGCAGCATATTCCCCTATTAATATAGTTAAGGTAAGTTAAGACAGAATAAGGTTGGAGGTAGAGGAGAAATATGATAACTGACCTGCTGCATTTATATATAGATTTACAGTAATCTGATGAATTAACTGCACCTGTGTAACATGATCTCTCAAAATGACAGGATGTTCTTAAAGGCATGTAAAATGACTGAAGTTAGTACATATTCCAGTGTGTGTGTGTGTGTGTGTGTGTGTCTGTTGAGCTGACCTGAGGACAGATTTGTCTGTAGTAGCTGTTTGCTGAGGCAGACTGTTTAGGGCAGGCAACCAGGATCCTGGCCACAACATCACATTTCCTCCAGTCTGACTCGCCCCCTACAGGACAGAGACAGTGTCTCAGTGTACACGTCACACAAAAGTTCTATTATAGAAAAAGATTCAAAATGTAAAATACAAGATATTAAGCAAATGATACAATAGAGGCAAACACAGTGTGGAGGACACAAATAAATCAGTACAACTTATCAGGTATTAATGTGTTGCTTTGTGTTGTTATGATTGAATGCATTAAGTGTGAGTGAATATTTGAGTCTCTACTTGTTTCAGTCAGACTCTGCTATTCACTACTTCCTCCACTGTGCCGTCTTTACCTCCCCTCCTGCTCACCTGGTCCACCCTCCAGGATGGCTCTGACTACAGCCCGGACACCGTTCGGCTGCATCAGGCGCTCAGACAGCAGCTGACCACACAGACGCCTCAGCCAGGCCGGAGCTGATCCCAGAGCTGCCCTGCTGCTTGAGCCACCAGACTGGAAGGACAGACAGTACAAATAAACTAAACTGGGAAATCCAGTTTACAAGAAAACGCACTTTTAACAGAGAACACTGCCATTCTTGAAATCTCTTCAAATCAATAGGTTTATATTCAGTCACAAACAAAGAAGATAAAAAGAATTATGCAGTTCCTCTCTACTCTGTGTTTCAGCATCTTTCAGCTCGTTTTGATTTTTCCAACCTGTAACTTTATTGTTTTGGTTCAGTCTCATTGCTCTCATCATTAATGTTGTTTCCAGCAGCTGCTGTCACCAAAAAAGCTCTGATAATCTAAGTGTACACAACCTGTCAAGCACCACACAGCAGTTAGCAAAGTTGGCATAATTCAGCATTTAGCAGCTAAAGAGACAGCTAAGATATATTTTCTCTGAATGATGGAAACAAAAACAGAGCTAAAATGAGAGTAAATATAAGAATGCATATATGTGATGGTCAGAAACTCCTGTCTAAATGAATGCTATAAATATTGCTATAACATATCTGTGCTGCTAACATGTTCACCAGATCAACTTTACAAAGGTGATAATAAGGTCAGTATTGTGCTCACAGCTTGTTGCACTGTCCCCGAGCTGCCAAAAAAATCATTTCATTTCAACAGCCAGATGGAACTTAAGAAAATAAATAAATAAAACTCCTTATGTTGCAGTTGGTATTTAGGTGAGTTCAGTTAATCTGAAATGGTCCTTTTTTTTTCCAGAAATCATCTATTTATTTTGAAGGCTTCAGGCTTGGGACACTTCATATCTAACTACGGGGCAACAACAATATAATATTATAATTTCAAATACATATCAAATAAAACAATGCACTCTTATCACCCCTTATTCCAGCTGTCCCTGGTATAACCCCCTGCCAGACAGGTACATGCATACCTGTCTGGGTGCACCTTGGAGGATCAGCAGCTCCTTGATGACAATTGGCTGGTAGACTTTTCCTAGAAGACTTCTGAGGGCCTCCTTGCAAGTTCGACATTCCTCAGCACTGAGTTTCTGCATCTACAAGGTTTTCAAGAAGAAAGAAAACAGATGTGTTTTATTTCTCTTGACTTATCCTTGCAAAAAAGGAACAACAAATCCATATCCAGATGTGTTACCTTCTCCTCCTCTGAGCCTCCTCTCTCTGTCCGGTGTGGCTGGTAGCCGAGCTGGCACAGTGCTGCCATCACATCCCCCAGATGCTGTGTGAACACCAACGTGGCGAGAGACGACAGCTCTGCCAACTTCAACAGGACATTTGTGGTGACAAGAAGGCGGCGTCCCTCTGCTGACACTTCTCCACCACGGACAAGTTTTTCCACCATGGCTCCAAAAGCTGACCTGCAACCCAGTGGCACACCCACTCCAGGGGCCAAGTAGGGACAGAGCCCCAGAGAGACCACAAACTGAAGAGCTGCTCCGAGCGTCTTCTGCTGGGTGACACTGAGAACATCAGGAGGTAATGGTGGAGCCATCTCAGGGGTGTGTTGTTTAGCTGCAGAGGGAGCGTAGGTCTGCTTGAAAAGTTCGAGGTCATTAGAAAGGCGTCGTGCTAAGGTGAGAAGCAGGAGGAGACACTCCTGCACAAAGCCCCATGTGGCATCTTCTGTATCGCTGGAGAACCATTCTGCCTCCACCAACACCTCCTCCCTCAGCCTCCTCACCTCCTCAAAGCTGCTCTCACTCTGAAGCTGCTGGAGGAGGAGGGCCCTGTTGGTCCGCAGCACGGCCAACAGAGCCTCTTGTTGTGAGGACTGATCATCACGCACAGACGCCTCTGCAGACAATGACACAAAGAATATAACATAGAAGGTTGTGTACAAGTAATGCTTCTCTCTGGAGCTCTAGTAACAACAGGACAGTGAGCCAATCAGAAGAGAGGAGGCTCTGAGCCTCTCTTCTGATTGGCTGACTGTTGTTGTGATTGAATAAAAATATAGCAGATTTCAGGTAAACACAGAGAAATCAATCCTGCAAGGTTAGATGGTGGGTCAAGGTGGGCAGGGTTTGGGGCATGGCTGAGAGCAGTCAGTGACTGCTTCGTTGTAACATCACAAAGTTACAGAAGTCCTGACAGCTCGTTTCAAGGCTCAGTTTCTGAATACAGACTGTGTGCATTTCTCTGTGGACTGAGCGCTTTGATACTTTTACAGTATTAATATAGAACCTAGACCTACTTTATAATCAAACAACACATGGAGATCTACCTTTATAATATATGGGACCTTTAATAACTTATCAAGCAAGTGGATGGATAACCTAGTTAACCTCGGCAGTTGAAAATAATAAAGAACATGAATGTGTCTAGGAATGAGAAGAGATCAGCAGAGGTTTACTAGGTTGCTACCTGTCATTGTTCTGACAAAACACTTTGTGAATTTGTGAGGAACTGGTATCTCTGTCTAAACACAGTGACTGATACAGAAAACACATGTATGCTCCTGTAAAAAAGGGTGAATATGAAGTGCTTACTTTAACTTGTTTTTTTTTTTTTTTATCATTAAAGGTTGGTTTACAGCAGCCAGAATTAAATTTTACAAACACCACCCATACCATGCCATACCTAACGGGAAATTTACTCTTACCTTTTATCTGAGTTAGTTATATTTATATTATCCACTTACCGCCAAGAGGTTTCGTGAGGGTATTTATCGCTGAGAGAATAGCTGCAGTCATGTCGCCATCACACAAACAACCGACTTTACTGCATATGACTTACAGCACTTGTTTTTCATACGAACTACATTAGCTTAGCCAAGCCATGAATATGTTGTGTTGTTATGCCCACGTTACGCCGTCGGCTAAAACTCAAAATGGCGCTGAAATTATACGTCATCACGCATCATACTGGGATCTTGGGATTGGCTGACGCTACATCCACAGCACTGCAGTAGAATACACACAGCCTTCACTTGCAAACATAATAGTAATTTAGCGAGTCTAAACCTTTTATAGTATTTGGAAAAAAACAGAGCATTAAAATTATTTAAGTCATAAGATGAGAAAGCTGCAAAAAACCGTGGATTTGGGTTCTTTGATTAATTTTTATATTTAGATAGTTCCCCATGGCTCTAACGCTTTGTATGTATGAATGACTAATACTGACAAAACAATCACATATGATTTCTCAGTTCTATGAGACTTACAAAAGAACAGAGTGCTTTGTAGTAAAGTGCTGAAACTGTGAGAGCCCATTTCTGCCAGGAAGAGGGAAAAAAAATGAAATAAATCAAAATTGTGTCATGGTAAAAACGTTTAGTAGTCACTGAATTCTTAAAGTGCTGTCTTTGCTTTAGTTTAAAATACACTAGCTCACTTAAAAAAAACCTTTCCAACTAAATCAGAAAATGTCATTGTTCCCAGGGCATTTACCAAAGTGGCCATCTTCAGCTGAACCCACCCTGTTTTACAAATTACACATCTGCAGATTGTGCTGCTGGTAGCTAGGTCTCAATCACATCCAGTCTGTCAAAGCTATAACTCAGTCAGAAAACTCCAAGTCCTCAGTGAATGAAACCAACTGCATGTGACCATGTCTCAGCATTATGTGCTGTAGGAGGGTAGTGGAAGTTGTATTAAATTGCCATGGAGAGGATAGGTCTACACCAAGATATTTTGGAAAACAAACCTGACATTTGATTTACACATACATGAGCACAGAACATGTTGACTGAGCCATGGCCTACAGCACCTCCTGAGTTTATTGGAGGACCATTTTCTGGTTGTAGTGGAGCACCCTCTGCTGGACATCATGTCAGTTGCCTTCACCCACCAGGCAGAAGAGGTTTGCCACATAATGAACCATTAGTCCTTATACAAGTCAAGCTCTTAACACTGGTTCCTCCATTAACAGTAGTAACTTTTGTTAGACTGTTCCTGCACAGTAAATGCACAACTCATGCTCTATAACCCAGCAGAATCAGATCACCCTCTTTCATGCAGACATTTCTCTTAAAATAATAAATGATATAATAATAATAATAATAATAATAATAATAATAGTCAACCTGCCATTAGCAAACTAACAGAAGAGCAAATGTTAAAGTGGACAGATTATAAACTTTGGTGTCGCATGCCAAAAGCTACCAGACTGTCATGTGTCAGCAGCTTCTACTTCAAGTCAGCAGCATTAGATGTTCATCCTTAAACCCAATAGTCATGTGTAAGACATTGGAGATAATGTACAAGACAAGATTTGATGAAAACCAATTTATTGGTATCAGGTTATAACTAAGCAGCAGTGAGACATCATGGAGACCTGAAAGACAAAGGCATTAGTCAGTCAAGAGAAAGCAAATGCTGCAATTATAGCAGATATGCAGTGAACTGTGCCTTACCAGAAAATCTCTAGAAGCCACCTTTAGCTGGAGCTCCAGCAGAGCCACTTTGAGTGGCTGTTTTGCTGATGCGTCTGGATACTGGCATGACAAGGGGAGCAGGCTCTCCTGGGGTGTATCGGGTTTGAGCAAACACCTCTCTTCCTCGCTGGTAGCTTGAACGAGAGCTGAAGGAGTAGACTGGCTCCAGGTCAGACACGTCACTGAAGACTGGCTCAGGGGTCTCAATACCAGCACCAGTGTTGGTGGCAGATCCAGAGCTGGCCTCATCTTGAGGGCTAACAAACCCATAAGAGCTGCTCCCTGCATATCCACTGTCTGAGCTAGCATAGCCACCAGTATACATGCCACTTGGTGCACTGCTACCATATCCACTAGCTGGGCTAGCATAAATACCACTTGGAGCACTGCCATCATATCCACTAGCTGAGCTAGCATAGCCACCAGTATAAGTGCCACTTGGTGCACTGCTATCATATCCACTAGGTGGGCTAGCATAACTGCCACTTGGAGCACTGCCATCATATCCACTAGCTGAGCTAGCATAACCACCAGTATAAATGCCACTTGCAGTGCCATATCCACTAGGGGCAGAGGCTGCATAAACCCCATAGTAACTGACCTCAGGGCTTTTATAGGCCTCATCCCTGAAGCTAAGGTACCCACTGTTGAATTCACTGCCCCCAGGCAAGTAGCGGCTGCTGGAACTTCCAGGGTCAGCACTGGCAGAAGCACCAGTTTCAGAGGTTGGGTTAGGTAGACTTGGTTGAGGGGAGCTGCTGCCGATAGAACTCACCCATCTGGTCCAGCTACCAGGGTGGTAAGGGAGTGGCACCTCTAAAGGTTCTGAGGCTGCTGCAGGAGCAGCTTGTGATCCATAGTCTGGAAGAACATTAGAAATGAGTAATTTAATAGCAACACCAACAGTCTTGAGTTGGGTAGGAATCATCTTACCTTTTGGTACAGGACTACAGCTGATACTTCCAATCAGTAGACATGAAATCCAGAACATCCTGCAAACACATTTGCTTTAGGATAAAGTTTAATTACACTCATTTTAAGAAACATCAGTCATCTACTTACATCATTTTGGTTCAGTAGGTGGATAAACTCAGGATGTCTGCCCTGCAATTTTTCCCAAGAAACTATAGAGGTAAAGCACAGACAACATTGGTCCTCTTAACATTGAAGTAACATGAACAATAAAAAAATAAGCAACCCAGCCAAAAACTGTGGCTTACCTACTACTGGCACAACCGTCTTCCACAAGCACAATGTCTTCATGAGCCTCCTGAGCTTCTTTTAAAGGATTCTCAAAGCTGTGTTAATTGATGGCTAAGTGGGCACAGCTGATAACAATGAAACCTGAGGTGTGTTCAAGGTGAAAAACGTTTTGCAATATTTTTTTCTGGTAAAACAGGCAGTTTTCCCCAACAACACCTAACATGTTTTCTCCTGCTTGGTAAAATATCTTACATACATTTACGATAATTACTACATTAACATTGAACAGGCGTGTGTAGTTGATTGTAATGAATTGAACTATTTACACAATGAAGTGTATTAACTTTGATGATTTAATCTAAATTTTTATTTGCTCTGCTTTCTGATCTCAAGTCAGACAAACAAGTGAATTTCATAAATTGGCTATCAGATCCTCACAGCTTTGAAGTGGCTCTGAAACAGCTGGGAACCATAATAATATCAATCCAGATCACTTCAGTGTGTTTATTTTGCATGTAAGCCACAACACACTGTTGCCAAAAAACAATAAAGAATAATCAACACTGGTCAGAACCACTGATGACAGACTGAGCAGAGTGACTACACAGCCAGTAGGTGTTTATCTGGGCCATACTTACATGATCTCATAGTAGTGACTCTAAACCTTCATGTAGATTTCAGAGATATAATGAATAATATGACTCAGATTATTGGTGCTTTAATACTGTATTTAAACCAGGGGTGGGTCAGGTGGTGTCTGATTGGAGAGAATCAATAGTAATGTGAACATGACAACCAAACATAGCAGGAACACAGTGGAACCATGTGTAAAGTTAATGTATTGTGAAGAACATTTTTGAACCTAGAGCTATCAGCATGAGCCTTCAGTGGACCTGACCTGGCCACTCACTGAGGAGAAGCTAGCAAGCAAAGTTTTATTTATATAGTACATTTCATTCCAGGTGGAAGCACAATGTGCTGCACAAAGCATGAGTTATAATAATAATAATAATGATAATAATAATAATAATAGTTTATTTGTATATCAATTTTCAATACAAATAACAGTGCTTCACATGAATCAAATACAAACAAAAAAATCAAAGTGAAATGCAAATGAAATTAAAAGACATCACAAAATAAAAGCATTTTTATAAAAAGTGTGTCTTAAGAAGTTGGATAAAACGGGGAACTGACACTGCAAGTCTAATCTCCTCTGGTAGCTTATTTCGAAGTTTAGGGGCCCTGACGGCAAAGGCCCCGTCTCCTCTGGTTTTTAACCTAGACTTTGGAATGGGCAGCAGCGAACTACCAGAGGATCTCAGACTGCATCCTGGCCCATAAGGGGTTAAAGTTCAGAAATATAAGGAGCAGCCAGCCCAAGTCTGGCCCTAAAAGTAATTAAAAGAACTTTAAAATCAATCCTAAAATAAACAGGCAGCCAGTGAAGGGAAGCAAGGGCTGGAGTGATATAGGCACATTTGGTGAACTGGGTTAGTAGATGAGCTAGAGCGTTCTGAACTAACTGTAGGTGCTGGATTGATTTTTGATTGAGACAGATGTAGAGAGAGTTGCAGTAGTCAAGGTGGGAGGAAATAAAAACGTGTATAAGTCTGTGCCAGAAACTAGAGACTTGACCTTGGCTATGTTACTCAAATGATAAAAACATGATTGAACAACTTTTTTCGCCTGGGGTGTAAAACACAGATCCTGATCAAAAATTACTCCCAGATTTTTGGCTGAAGGTTTAGTGTGGTTTGTTAATTGACCTAAGTTTTCACTGATTTGGATTCTTTTTGCAGGTGGACCAAGTACGATGACCTCCAATTTTGTCTGATTTGATTGTAAGAAGTTGTCTGACATCCAGTATTTTATTTCTGTGAGACAATTGTGGAGGGTTGCTATGTTGGACTTATTACTGGGTCTGACTGGTAGGTAAAGTTGTGTGTCATGGGCGTAGCAGTGAAAATTAACATTGAATTTACAGATGTCGCTGAGTGGGAGCATATAAATGGAAAATAAAATCGGACTCAGAATTGAGCCTTGGGGGACACCGTAGGGTGAGTTATTGGAGGATGAGACTGGGAAAGCCAGCGACACAGAAAACATCTATTAGATAGATGGGACCTGAACCAGTTTAAAGCCATATCTCTGATTCCTACCCACTTCTCCAGTCTGTTGATGTTATCACAGAAGTTGCAACCACAAAAACTATGTGGATAGTGTAAAGATAAAACATGAGACACAACTTAAAATAAATACATAAATAATATGAATTAAAAGCCATTAAGAAAATAAAATAATTGGTGAACATAATGGTGAGTAAACTTAAAGGTTACTGTATGTGCCTCATTTAATGAATGCAAACAGCAATAAGCAACAAAAATCAGTTAAATGTCAGATAAAGAGTAAAACAAATATTCAGACACTGACAATTCCATTTCAGATGGAGAAACAAAACTGCAACATTTTAAAGAAACTTTGTGCTGGTGACCCTGAACACCATGCAGGCTCATGGGTTTAGGGCCAAAAGTCTGGCAGCACAAAAGCATTCTCTTTATGTACGTTTACCCTGGGGGCTCCAAGCAGCCTCTTGCATCCTCTCTCCAAGCCTCAGCAGAAATCCAGATTCAGACCCGGCTCCGTCCAGTGTTGAGCCTGCAGCCTCAGGTTTCTGTTCTTGGCTGAGAAGAGCATAACCCAACCATGGTCCTCTATTGTAGCCCATCTACCTCAATCAGACCAAGTAAGACAGGTTATTCTTGCCTTTACTACTGCAATTTTCTGTGTAGGCATCATTCAGCCCCTACCTCAATTGCAGAAAGACCTCATCTCCCCTGTACTGACCTCCCATTGGTTACCTGTTTAGTACAGATTAGATTTTTAGATCCTTTTTAAAAGCACTGCATGGATTGGAAAAGCCCCTAATGCAAGTTCTTTCCATGCAGAAGGTTTAGACAGAAACTGCTGCATGATAACAGGTTCCAAAGTGTTTTCACCTTCCCAGGTTTCTGAACCAGAGTCTGACATCACATGGGGCAAAATGCAGTCAATAGCAATAGCCCCAGTGATTTATGGCTGTGTTTAAGTGACATGCAGCAGGGCCATGTATTGATAATCCTAGTATTACAGCCATTTGCAATCAAATACCCTGCAATCATAGCACTGGGACCTGGAGAGAAGACAGAATAACCCAAGGAAATATGCCACAAGCCAGTTTGAGAGCCTGTGTTACCTTCATCCCATTTAGTACCTAGTGACATTAACCAGCCTTGGATTTAATGCGACAAACTTTGTTGCATGCCTAAATATACTGTCATCCCATCAGCAGAAGCTTCTACGTCAAGTCAGTTAAACTTCAACACTTGAACCCAACCTCAGCCAAGTTTAAGACAGTAAAGTCAACACCATGCACAAAACAAAATTTGATGAAAACCAGTTTATTGGTATCAGGTTATAACTAAGCAGCAGTGAGACATCATGGAGACCTGAAAGACAAAGGCATTAGTCAGTCAAGAGAAAGCAAATGCTGCAATTATAGCAGATATGCAGTGAACTGTGCCTTACCAGAAAATCTCTAGAAGCCACCTTTAGCTGGAGCTCCAGCAGAGCCACTTTGAGTGGCTGTTTTGCTGATGCGTCTGGATACTGGCATGACAAGGGGAGCAGGCTCTCCTGGGGTGTATCGGGTTTGAGCAAACACCTCTCTTCCTCGCTGGTAGCTTGAACGAGAGCTGAAGGAGTAGACTGGCTCCAGGTCAGACACGTCACTGAAGACTGGCTCAGGGGTCTCAATACCAGCACCAGTGTTGGTGGCAGATCCAGAGCTGGCCTCATCTTGAGGGCTAACAAACCCATAAGAGCTGCTCCCTGCATATCCACTGTCTGAGCTAGCATAGCCACCAGTATACATGCCACTTGGTGCACTGCTACCATATCCACTAGCTGGGCTAGCATAACCACCAGTATAACTGCCACTTGGAGCACTGCCATCATATCCACTAGCTAAGCTAGCATAGCCACCAGTATAAGTGCCACTTGGTGCACTGCTATCATATCCACTAGGTGGGCTAGCATAACTGCCAATTGGAGCACTGCCATCATATCCACTAGCTGAGCTAGCATAACCACCAGTATAAATGCCACTTGCAGTGCCATATCCACTAGGGGCAGAGGCTGCATAAACCCCATAGTAACTGACCTCAGGGCTTTTATAGGCCTCATCCCTGAAGCTAAGGTACCCACTGTTGAATTCACTGCCCCCAGGCAAGTAGCGGCTGCTGGAACTTCCAGGGTCAGCACTGGCAGAAGCACCAGTTTCAGAGGTTGGGTTAGGTAGACTTGGTTGAGGGGAGCTGCTGCCGATAGAACTCACCCATCTGGTCCAGCTACCAGGGTGGTAAGGGAGTGGCACCTCTAAAGGTTCTGAGGCTGCTGCAGGAGCAGCTTGTGATCCATAGTCTGGAAGAACATTAGAAATGAGTAATTTAATAGCAACGCCAATAGTCTTGAGTTGGGTAGGAATCATCTTACCTTTTGGTACAGGACTACAGCTGATGCTTCCAATCAGTAGACATGAAATCCAGAACATCCTGCAAACACATTTGCTTTAGGATAAAGTTTAATTACACTCATTTTAAGAAACATCAGTCATCTACTTACATCATTTTGGTTCAGTAGGTGGATAAACTCAGGATGTCTGCCCTGCAATTTTTCCCAAGAAACTATAGAGGTAAAGCACAGACAACATTGGTCCTCTTAACATTGAAGTAACATGAAAAAAAAAAAAAATAAGCAACCCAGCCAAAAACTGTGGCTTACCTACTACTGGCACAACCGTCTTCCACAAGCACAATGTCTTCATGAGCCTCCTGAGCTTCTTTTAAAGGATTCTCAAAGCTGTGTTAATTGATGGCTAAGTGGGCACAGCTGATAACAATGAAACCTGAGGCGTGTTCAAGGTGAAAAACGTTTTGCAATATTTTTTTTTCTGGTTAAACAGCCAGTTTTCCACCACAACAACTTGTATTTTCTCCAGCTTGGTAAAATATCTTGGGGATGTCAACAATGATACATTGAAATTATGTTTGCATTAACATTGAACAGGCGTGTGTGTAGTTGAACAACTTACAGTTTATCTTTTTGGAAAAGTGCAGTTACAGAACTGGAAGACTAAAGGGCTTGTCTGAAGTAGTAGTAGTATGGGTTGCTCATTCATAGATTTTCAACAAAGTTTACATTCATGAGACTTTTGTTCAAGAGTGCAGTGTTGACCTACATAATTCAGGATGCAGCAATCATTGACTCAGGATTGTAATTCATAACTCTAAATTTCCACTTAAGGAAATATAATTTAAAAAGTCATTTATGCACTTCCGGTAGCGAACCTTTCTAAGACTATGAATATTTTCCATCCTGTAGGTATTATGATCATGGCGGTGCAATAATTGAGTTTATAACAATCTTGATCCATCCCACAGCTGACCAGTTTAGCCACTCCCACTCTGTATTGACCACGCCCCCTTGGTGTTGGTTTTCCTTTGACAGCTAGTAAAGTTTCTTGGGAATCTCCGTCCCCGGGACTGTTACAGCATTTTTGGCTTCATTTCAACTGGTCCTCCTGTAATTTTGTCTAACGATGGAATAAGAAGTAACAATGGTGGTGAATTCAGTGCACTGGTTTCGTAAAGGTCTGCGGTTGCACGATAATCCGGCGTTGCAGGAGGCCCTCAATGGAGCAGATACAGTGCGCTGTGTTTATATCCTAGACCCGTGGTTTGCTGGCGCCGCTAACGTGGGAATCAACCGATGGAGGTAAGTTAACGCTAACTCCATTTGTAGCACGTTTAAGTTACACTAAACGTTGGTTGAACATTACGTGTTATGTGAACACAGTTTATCACGTCGCCATTTGTATGATTCATTACCTCATAAAGCGCTTGTGCAGCGCTTTGAGTTCAGGCCCGGGCCTCCTCTCCACGTCAGTTAGCTAGCACTAGCTTAAAATGGAGAGGATGACATACCAACAGCCATGGATAGCACAAACAGTTTAATGTTATCGTCGTTTGTAAAGTGTTCTCACTTAGAAGAGGAGCTTATTTCATGGAGTCAGTACTGTCCACTGGTTTGTTACACACAAACTGTAAAGCTACCGTTAACATTTCTGGCAAGGCTACATAAAGTACAGAAAGAAGAGGTCCACTCTGGTCACTACTGCTCAGCTTACCCTGCTGCAGTTTGGTGGAAAAGACTGAAAGAAGGTCATGGTAATAACAACATGAATTATGTAAATGCATAAAGTTGTAGTATATGATTTGGGATTCATGAAGTATGTGGAGTGTTTTGGTGTGTTTCGTTCACCTTTGTCGCCGACAAGCTAAGCGACGGTGTGGTCAGATGTGGTGCATATATCCAGAAACATGTAAACAGTAGCATGCAAAGCTGAAAAGACCAAGTTAAATCTGATGCATTTAGGTCACAGTAGGTAAACTATATAACCTTAAAATGTCCATATAGTAGCAATATTAGGGTCATTGTTAATTGTTGTAATTGGTAAACACGGATTATTGACTTAGTTAATTTTGTAACGAACGCGTTACTGTGCTAGCTTATGTACATATAGTAAAGATAACGTACACTGTGCAAAAAAACAATAAATCCACCAATACGGATAATAAACAGACAGGTGTCATATTAAAGGAAAAAGTTGAACAAATGAGTGGAGAAACACAGCGAATGCAGATGCCGCCACACAGGTGCACTGCAGATAACATCTGGTTATGCTCTGTGGCAGGTATGAGGAGGCTGAGCAGGTCCAGCTGACTCTGGTGTGGGGGTGGGGGGGTGGGGGGTTTGGGTCCACTTGTCCCCTCAGACCACTTCAGTCTCAGACTTTTGGACCCCACTTATAGCCACTTGTGCCTATTATTATCCTTTGCTAAATGTTTCTGGATCTGAGAAACTGAGAAAATCATATTCTCCAAATGTACCAAAACATGTACAAGACCTAACAAAAATTACATCATTACCATTTTAAAATTTTTTGAAAATGAAATGCAAAAACGATCATCTGAACTGAAATTGCATATCACAATTACAATATCTGCCAAAATATTCACAATATGATTTTTTTGTGCACTCCTAGCAGAAATGCTCAAAAAGTTACCCAATACACTGTCCAATGTAACAGTTTTACTGGCCCCTCTTTTCATTTCACTGGCCTGATAGCCAAAAGGTGAAAATAACTAGGGCTGTAAAGCAATTGAAAAAATTAATCTAATCATTGACATGCTCTGTGATTAATTAATATATATTAATTGCTTATATTTGCCATGAGAAGCAAGATAAATAGTCCACCAAATAATACAATTCAGAATATGTGAACGTAAGGTATGTGGCACTGCTACTCCATCATTGCATCTGTCCCCGCCGAGTTTATGCTTTATGCTGTTGTTGTTTTAAGTTTTAAGCTGAGTTTGTAAACTGACTTTAGTTTTCCCTGCAAATGTTGGGCCACACTGAGAGCAGTACATACAATGCATGGCCTTGCTTCCTTTACAATATCTCAGCCATGTAAACTGTGTGAGCTTTTCCAGTCAGAAAGAACAGATCTTTACTGTTTTCAACACGAGATCACCTGCTGATTCCTCGTCTGAATTCTCCTCATCAGAATGTGTGACTCCACTGGCACAAAAGAGTGTGAATGATCTTCTTTTTTTTTTTTGGAAAGTCAATCAATAGTTAATTTCATCATCCCCAGAGAGCCGAGCGAAAGTACTTACAGACCGGACAGTGGTAGATGACATCCCTCACAGAATTGTCCAGATGGTGTCAAGGGGCAACATAGAGTGTGATTAATCAGCTTTAATTTTTTTTGACATGTTATTTTTCTATCAATAATGATTTGAAATTAACACATTATTTTGACAACCCTTTTTTTCCATAATTCATTAATTATAGGGGCCTTATATTGCAACATTTACAGTAAAAAAAGGTATTTCAATCATTCACTTACAGTGTAATACATTAGGTAGGTGAAGCACTGCCATCATCAATGTTGTTGTTGTTGTTGTTATTGTCCGTCCTTGCCTGATGCAAACACCATCTTGAATAATGAGTCAGTCCATAAATTACGTAAGGACGGGAACAATAAATAAAGCACACCCTTTCAGGCACTATGTGTTTAGGAAGTAGCTAACAATTCTCATCTGATCCCAGTCACAGCCCTTAGAAGTCCCATAACTTTTTCAGACTGCTCTCTGTGTTGTTTGAATAATATTTAACACTGTGAAGCATCCTTATTTTTTTTCTCTACATGGGAGATACTGTCTCTTAAAAACCCACAGCACTCGACATTAGACTGTCAGCTACAGTAAAATCTGACGTAAGCTAGCATCAGTGTTAGCTCAGTACAGTCTATTGTGCTGACCTAATGTTAATAGATGTGTTCTCTTACTGCAAAAAAATATCATAGCGGATTTTAAAAAAAAAAAAAAGAGCATCACACAGCAACAGTGTCTACAGGGAGAAAGCATATTTCAGTCAGTGTGAATTGATACATTTGACAAAAAGGAAGTCATCTATTCCAAGTGATAGATGTCAAAAACACACCTAAACACTTTCCATGTAGATTGGCCTTAAATCACACACCTTGTGACTGTAGGGTCATTGGATTGAATCTGGCTTGGGATAGTCAGTGTTTTCATTCTCCTGCTTCCCTCCACTGTCTGTTGTGAACTGCTGTTTAATCCATACATGTCAAAACCGCCGCTTGGTCAAAACAATGTGTTTGGATCCTGCTTATTAGGGCTGGAAGGTATACTTATATTTGATATTCAATATTATCATGATACTTGGATGCTGATTCAATATGTATTGAGACTGGATTGAGATGTATTGTGATTTGATATTTTTGATTTATTCTTCTTTATTTATTTTAAAGATTTAATTTTGATTTATTCTTGTTCACTTGTTTTTTTAACATGTCCATGGGTAAAACTTGAATCATACACTTTATAATTATTTAAATTGTCTTTTATTTAAACTATGTATATCATTAGTCATGTTTACAAAAACAATTGTCAGTCAGTCTTTCTGAGTTTTATTTCAGCAGCATCTTTGCTGTAAAACCCTTGGGTCTGCCCTAAAGCCATGCTAATGAAAAATCTGTCTTTAGGAAACCCACTTAAGAGGTCGTAGACCATAGGCCAATAATATAGTGATGTAATAAAGTTAAATAAACCGTTATAATAAGATTTTAGCTGATACAAGGGCTGGTCAGTATCACTTAAAATTAATATCACGATTACTTGTCATGTTTACTTTGGTGACGATTAAAAAATATGACCTTATTAAATACACTTATGCACAAGACTCTCTATCCTTACAGTAGACCACTTACTACTGGTTTGTATTGAAATTAAACAGAAAATCATAGATAATGGCTGAGTAATATTAGTTTAATCTATTCACTAGTTAAGAACATCAGAGTATTTGTTTGCTAAAATAGGAAAATAAAACATGGATTCCTTTACTGTCACTCAGTTTCAATAAAAACACCACACCATTTTAGTCCTGTACTGAATTGGTTTTGTATGTTATTGCTGTCATGAGAAACATTCAGTAACATCACAGTTGAGCACCCTCCTGCCTTGTGGGAAAGTAATCTTTCTTACTAATTACATTTCCTTTATTTGTGTGTGTGTGTGTGTGTGTGTGTGTGTAGGTTTCTGCTGGAGGCTCTGGAGGACCTGGACAGCAGTCTGAAGAAGCTCAACTCAAGATTGTTTGTTATCAGAGGGCAGCCCACTGATGTTTTCCCAAGGCTCTTTAAGGTCTGTACTCATTTCTCTCTGTCACAGTTCGAAACTTAAACCACACAAACACCAAAGGTTCCTGACCGAAGGATCCACATAATACAGATGTATGACTTTTGGAAACAAAGCCTGAAAACTATTGACTACTGTGTTCACTCAAAAAAACAGCTGTGTGTGAAATAGACTCCTGCCTGCCAGTAGCATCTAATGTGTGAGTAGTTTAAGGAATCTTACCCTGCTTTTATTATTGATGTTAGGCCAGTCTGGAATGTTAATCATGTTAAGAGAATAAAAACTGGCTAAAATTCCTATTTTCCACTTTCAGCTCAGTTATAACTGCATGGTTTTCACCATAGCTGATATGATAGTGAAACATGTATTACATTGAATTCTATGTGGTATTGAAATGTATACATTTAATTGGGTGAACTCTGCGGGACTCTATGGGGAATTCAGGAGTTGGAGTAAAATTGATACAGGTTTATTAAAATCTGGAGTAACTACTTTTTTTTTCTGCTACTTGGGGCCAGCGGAAAAAAGTTGTGAACAAACAGTGACATATCATCATCTAATGAGTTGATTTGGTTGTTTACTTTGTTTACTTGCATTGTGTTTTTGGCAATCTTGTGAAAGTTCAATATTGACCCTTGATTATCTGGCTCTTTAGCTGCTAAATGCTCCACTATACCAGTTTGTTGCTAACTGTGTAGGTCTGCTGTTTGGTGCTAGGAGGGTGACTGTGTAATGGGGGGGGGGGGGGATCTTGCCAAAAGATTATATGACGATCTTTTTGGATGGAATTGTAATCAGTTGGATTTATCATGATCAGCATTCTGTTTCCGTTTGTTGTGACAATCCTGACTGGAAGTTGTGATTCGGATCGTTCTGCCACTTTGACGCTTCTTTCGGATGTATGTCTGCTCGCTTGTCTTCTGTTTACAAACCGTGTCTCAACCAATCACAGTTTTTGCTTAGTTCATGTGGAGTATTTGTTTGGTCAGCGCTGTTATTTATTTATGAGGTGCTATAGGTAGGTTAAGTGTTTTAATTAGAAAGTTGAGTTGTTGCCCTGGCTTGTCCCGCCTCCTGTTTCCTGTAACTCCATGGTCTTGGACTGCAGCTAGTGAGGTGGTTCTTGTTCTGCTCAGGTGAAGAATTGGTACATGTGGCGCTACACCAAGCTCACTGAATCTACAGAGCAGAACAACAGCTGCCATCGCCAGCTACAGTTAGCGAGCTAGCTGTTAAACTGTTAACAAAAGGCTGATTAGCAATGATTGAACTTTTACAATTAAATATCTAAATATAGAAACTTTTAATGACACGATCTGTACGATTCATCTGAGAAGTAGATGATGTGCCAAAGTAACATTGGCCATGATACAAGATCATCAGATCGCCCACCTCTATGGTGAACTGATGTGTAACACTCCCACAGTAGATGTCTTTGTTGTGTGGCAAATAAAAAATCAGGAGGCTTTATTGTCCTTCATCACAAAAATCATCAGATGTGTGTGTGTGTGTGTGGTATCAGGCGTTGCTCCCTGAGGTTATCTGCTCTAATCTGAAATTCTAATCACAAAGTATATAAACTGCACCTGGTCACAAGTTGACCCACACTTATCATAACAGCAATTTACAGTCTCAATATAAGATTCAGGTTCAGTTTATCTGACATACCACAATATGATATGATATGATCACAAAACTGTCACACTGATTAGGCTTTCTGTAATATAACTATGACCTCACTGATGAACCTTTAAACACACTTAACAATATAGACTACTGTTAAAATGTCTCCATACCTGGTTAAGAATTTCGTAAAGCACAAAAACCCATCAGCTGTGTGTGTCGGGGGTGGGGGATCAGGCTCAGTTCCTTTGACAACAAAATACATAAAATGGAGACAGTTGATACAGATGACTAACACTGCAGAATACTAGCCTGCTTTCTCACATATAAAACTGATTCAAAACTAAGGGTAGCCGTGTCAAACACAAAACAAAACAGAATGATAAATACTTCATATAGAACAACATACCACAAATTTATGAAACTCAATTGTGCAATACACAGTAGCACAGGAAATATACAGTAAAATTACTTGGTGGTTTTCAGTGACTCATATAAAGCTTTTACTTTTGCTACAAAGTAAACAAACATCAGACTCAGTTTTATGTAGCGGAAGCATTGGGAACATTAAGTTACACAAACCATCTCTTAGTGTAGCACATCTGGGATTTTGTCACAATGATACAGTACAGCTAATAGTGACCTGATGACCAGATGCATCCAAATTGCTTTCATTAATTTGCCAGCCCTTCAATGAAAGATGGCCACTTGTTACCTTTTGTTACATGGCTATGTTAAATTCTACCAGCCACCAGCCATGTGTGAAGATGATGCAGTTAGTAAAGTTAGTGGGACATATTTATACCATGGCTCCAGACTGCGACAATTCTTTGAGAGAGTGAGCTCAAATCTCACGTGGTCACATTTTGTGCAAATGCATGATGATCAGTAGGCTGTTCTGGTGCTGCGTTAGCCATTGTGGTTGAAAGTAGTAGTTTTTCTTCTTCACTGGCTCAGTTGAGGTGGAGGCAGCAAGAGACCGACTGAGTCTAGTACCTCTTGTTGCTGTATGAGGGGAATGCTATGCTGTGCTTGCATTGTAGGCAATGTGGTTCGTCCATTGCAGGAAACTCTAAACTTGTTACTAGGTCAACACAGTTTAAGTTTGAAACTTTGAAGTTGCAAAACAGCAGTAAGAAGCACAAAACCTGCAGGGACCAATGCATCACCCGAAACACTTAGCCCCTCCCACTTCTTATTAGTGGTTAGATGAGAGTAATCGCTCAATGGAGGAAAAACGAAATGGTCTTCAAGTTCAGCACTGCTTATAACATAGTGAAAGAGTCACAAAAATAGGCTGCGACCAGCTGAGAAAGTTGGCAGCACCAATGACACCAGTTGAAAAGTTAGTCTGTAACCCTGCATGTTGGGTAACTCACTAACTGCCTGTTGCATTGCTTGAATAGTCTCCCCTGCCCAGGCTACTGCTCACTCAGTGGGGGGCTTTTGATGTTGTGGGGTAGGTGTTTGCAGTCACAGTATTCAGACCAGCCATATGCATGACGACCAAACAGTAAAATGAAAAGTTATGTCTTTCCACCTCACCCTCACCTCACGACTTGTGGCAGTAGAAACAATGTAAACTCGTCACTCGTGTTTGTTTTGAATCATGTTGAAGCAATGTAACATCTGCTTGTAGGCTAACAGTGTAGTAACGTCTCACAGCCAGGATCAGCATGTTGCCTGTAATTTGAGGTATTTATCTTTAATGCAGCGGTTTGAGGTTGTTGGAGCTTTTTGTGTTGGCATTAGTTTTGAGGCTGAAACAATGTAAATCTACTATGGACCACAGTTCAAGAAAATAAGTGAACCGGTAAACTGAAGTTAATGCTCCAGTCCTGACTATTAAACACAAAAAAATGACCATAGAGAGAGCTGTCCGTCCAACCACGACCAGATAGTGATAGTAACACAGGCAGGGTCAGAGGCATTATGTTGTGAATGTGATATCTTGGTAATGCCTTGAGGGAACTTCTTCAAATTTGGCACAAACATTCATTTGGATTCAAGAATGAACTGATTAGAATTTGGTGGTCCAAGGTCAAAGTTCGAGGTCACTGTGACCTCACAAAACACCTTTTTGGCCATAACTCACAAATTCATTCACTAATTATGACACAATTTAACTCATATCTATAAAGATAAAATGAAGGGATGACATTTTATATGCAATAATTCAATGGTCAACTTCACTGTGACATCAACATGTTCTACAAAACACCTCTGGTCATTATTCAATGGTGTAACTCAGGAACAGGAAATTGTGATCATATTTCCTTCAACTTCACTGGTTGGTGGAGGTGTACATGAAGAAGAGATTTGTCTTTTTCTGTTGTTCATGTGGCTCAATGGCACAAAGTTTGTTCACAGAACAATTATTTATGTGTGTTCAGAAATGGACTTTATTGTACCTGTATCCACACATGCAGTAACAGTGATGAAATAACCTTTTTTTTATTGACATTAGCGAGTGATAATCACTGTAGTCAAGTCAAGAGACATCTTTACTTTGGTTTTTATGACTGAGCAGCATCAGTTGCATTGATTTTCAGGCCAGTTACACCAAATACAGTTAACACTTCACAGATGGTCGTACTTTACATGATCTTACAGCGCCGATTCATATTAAAGCAGCTGCAGACTATGTTAATATTTATGAGGAGATTCCCGGGAGGATTTAGTTCCAGGGTGGGAGGAGCAAACCAGGCGCTCTCCACCTCTATACAGCCGCAGCCGTTACATAACGCACGGCTAATTTTACATCATATGCTATGGAAACCCAAGAGCCTGCAGGTTTTCCTTTCGACCAAACAGACAGTCAACAACAACAGCTCTGCCATTTTACACATCATATCAGACAGTTAATTGTGCTACTGCGGAGTTTGATTGGAATGAAAATGTGAATGACCTGATCTTGTGTGTGTTTTCTTGGGATGTGTTTGACTTTCAACTGTCGGTAGTCCTTTCATGCTAAACTACACCACACCCATCTTCAAACGCCGTCTTCACTTTGATATCAACTACACATATGTAAAGTTTCATGACTGTATCTTGCACAATTGTGATGCTATTATATTGACAAAATCTGTCCACAGACAGACAGACATATAAACACCTGCCAAAGTTCTCAAAACCACCTCTGTTGTAGTTCCCACTACAGTAGCTGTCTCCAGGGCCTCATTTTGCCATGATGACATAAACACACACCAGGAGAAAACAATATCAGTCACACTGTCTTGGCAGGTAATGAATTAGAGCAGATAATGATGATGAGGATACTGTCACAACATCTTTCTCCCAGCCTTCATTATGAGCCCTTAGAAGCCCTTAGAAAATGCTTTTTACCGAAGTTCTGTCTCTTAGGTTGTTTTCATGCAAACAAACTTTGGTGTGTGTGCCCAGTTAGGTTTGTTTGTCTGGGCTGGTGTGGCAAGGCAGCTTGAAAAAGAATATCTTGGTCTTGTTCCCAGTGGAAGCAGTTTTTTTATGATTTGAAAAAATGAGGCAGACCAGTCAAAGTTCATAGTCATAGTCTAGAGGTCACTAATAGGTGGACCCAGACGCCATCTTAACTGGAACCAGACCTAAAAGCTATAAATTATTGAGAATTATTACATTTTGACGGAGCGTTTCCATTTTAACCAGCGCAACCTCTCTAGCCTTAAAAGCACTGGTAACGTGATTCCACCCAGCCAATCACTGCAGCTCGAGTCAGTGCGTGAGATACACACAGAGGGGAGAGACGAGGCGAGAGCTTTTTATATACACGAGAGGCAACAGTTGGAGAAATGAGTGGGATATAAGATGGAAAGAAAAGAGAAAAGGAGTTGTTAACGCTGTTCTATTGTTAAGATGTGTTGAGATCATTTATTATAAAAATGGTTATGAACAGTTGAGATGTGAAACAGTTAACAAAAAAAAGAAGAAAAGGGGAAACTGAAGCTACACTTTTTATTTAGTTTTTAAGCTGATGTGCTATCATTTGAATTCATCTTTACCATTCTTGGTCATGGTCAGTGTTAACATTAAACAGTGCAGAACTAAAAGACATCAAAATATCTTTTTATTTTACTTGGTTTGGACCAACTGAACCAAACTACAGGTGAGAAAACAACCCAAACCGTCCACAGTTACTGTATTTAAAACTGCTTCTTCAATGGATGTATTGTACAAACTGCAGCCTGGTTTTAATGTCCAAAAGTGCATCTTGATGAACTGGATTACAGAAAACACGTGCTGAGAACCATGTTGAATCCGAACACAGTGTGTGTTGTTCTATGTTTGGTTTGAACATAGTTGTAGCTCTCAGCCCTGCTGCACAGTCTGCTCTTCTCTTGCTCTTGTCAAATTCTTTGTCTTCTCTCATTAATATTAATTTGCTCTGTGTCTGTTTTTCTTTCTCTGCTTTGCTGCAGGAGTGGAAAGTGACCAGGTTAACATTTGAGTATGACCCAGAGCCTTATGGGAAGGAGAGGGATGGGGCCATTATCAAGATGGCCCAAGAGTTTGGAGTGGAGACGATTGTCAGAAACTCACACACCCTCTACAACCTGGATAGGTTTGTAGCACATACACTCTTATTTTTCATTGTGTTTGGTCGACATAGACACTGACATCTGTCACACCTGCATATACACAGATCTTACACTGTATAGGCCCATACCAGTGTGTTTGGAGGTTTTAGCTCCTTAACTAGAAATCATGTGCTATACAGCTGGAACCACCATTAACTGATGTTTCGCCACCTACCAGTACATGTCCCAGTGAGCGGGCAGTGGGCAGTTGGGGATATCTCCCTGCCACCCCCTGCAGTTGCCCTTATTGGGGTGTTGAGCCCCAACTTCTGCTCAGGGCTGTCACAATATCAGATTTTCACCATGGCCAAAAGAATTCACAATAACGATATTATCACGATATCTGTAGACAATCTGAAAAAAAGAAATAATAATGCTATCAGCCAAATTTATCTTCTTCTATCTTTAACTTTATTGTCATTTATTGTCTATTTTGTCTCTTTTTCACAGATTAATTAGACTCAAATCCGATTGTAGGGAGGTGGTGAGAGGCTGTAACCACAACTGTACAAAAGTGTACAAAAAGAACAATTACACTTAATGAACAGTGAAAAGGCAACAAGGTGCCAACACAATATTGCCATGTGTTATTAACACAATATCAATATTTCACTTTTTAAATATGGTTATCGTCAATACCGGTATATTGCCACACCCCTACTTCTGCTGTTACTCAGCTGTTCTAGCTGTCTCAGTACGTGAGTATTTTTTTAATCAAATTGTATTTCTATCATCTGAAATCAGTTATGAATAATCTGATTTGGAGTGAATGGTCTAAAACCTGCAAAAACAATGACACAAGCCCTTAAGATCGAGAACTGTTGAGGTTAGGATTTAAGCAAAATGATTTAATAAAGCACTAAAGAGTGTTTTTATTTTATTTGCATCACATGCAGCAGAGCCCTCCGGGGGGTCTTCTCATATTACTGCAGGTCACACCCCCGTGCGTGTGATGGGACCAGGTGGCAGAATGAGTCAGAGTGGAGGGAGTCTCTCCATATTCAAGCCTTGTTGGGTTTTGCCTTCTACATGGAGAGCATCCAGACCAACACAGTGTTACAGCACTGTATTATGTAATGAAACAGAGCATTAATGGCCTGTGTGCGTAAGAATACTGTGTCGAGTGGACGAGGCAGGAGGGAGTTAAGCTGCAGGGTGTGTGCACGCTCAGCTGCAGGGTGTAGTTGTAAACATGTGCTCAGCTTACTGTGCTAGTAGTCACAGTAAACCAACCAATAGGAAGCAGCCCCGGCTGCAAATCCACCAACCAAAGATCCACAGCGGCCTCACAGATATAGACAAGTTGTATAAGACAGAAACTATAAATACAAAGCTTCACTCTCAGCTGCACAGACAAAACAACCTGAGAAGCAACCATTGAGGCTGAAATACAAAAGAGGCCTATTTTACTAAAGACTGATGACAGAATAGTTCAGTGATGGTTTTGGGTAAAAGTGGTTTTCGGTTACTCTTAAATGCATTTCAGCTGTTTAAACTGTGCTACAGTCCAGCACAGCAGGGTACAGCTGGATGTGGGCTCTCGGTCTGTCTGTTTTCCCTTCATTCCACCCTGTTAAGTCGAGGAATATCACAACACCTACCGTCCAGTTTATCATGAATTTTGCTGTAAATATTCACAGTTCTCAGAGTATAGGTTCTAATGATCTGTTAACCTCTAATAAACCCTGAACTTAGCACCACTATCAGGTCAGAAGCACTCAGAGCTGGGCAAAAATTCATTATAGTTAAAGCTGATGTAGACAGAAATCTAAAAAAGACTTAATTAAGTCCAACTTTTACCTTTTATGTAATTATATTTTTATTAGTGTGTGCTTAGGATATTTCAACAGAGCTTTGTCACTGACAGGACCTGTTACATAAGTTCTGCTGTATATACAGTAATTCTAACCTTAACCTTTCTGTCTTTTGTGTATTGATCACAGGATAATAGAGATGAACAACAACAGTCCTCCGCTGACCTTTAAGCGGTTTCAGACCATTGTGAGCCGACTGGAGTTGCCCAGGAGACCTCTGCTTCCTATCACCCAGCAGCAGATGGAAAAATGTCACACTAAAATAGCCGACAACCACGACCAGCTCTACAGTATACCTTCACTGGAAGAACTAGGTACACATCATTACATTTCTATGAATGAACATGACAGCTGTAGCACTCCTGATGCTCATGAGCACTGTAGCTTTACATTGTGTTGTTCTCTGGGTGTACTGAGGTCAGTTAAGAGAGAGGACGTGATTAGATTTATTAGGCTTGGTTTGGTTTGATTTGATTTGACAGTTAATTCTATGATACTGTGTGTAACTGAGTACTAGTGGCCAATATACAGTGCCTAACACACTGTCTGTGTATATCACCAGATTAACTGAAGTTCTAGTGTCTCTTCTGTATGAAGATCAAATTCATGATTACATTTCAGTCGTTCAATGTTACTGTATTTATCTGTTGAAGCACACAACAGTCCTTAGTCAAATCTTATTAGACATACAGTTTTTAATAGTCACATTAAAATACCACATTATTTGAGTTGTTTATGGCTCAGTATATGGCTCAGCTTTCTTATGTATTTTATTGGATGCGTTATTGTATCTCTGTGTTGTGTGTTTGTATGTATGTCGACCGAGTTTTTGGCTCTGTGAAGCAAAAATGCAATTTGAATAAACTTTACTTACTCACTTAGAACAGTTGGCACTTGGCTTTGATTCATTAAGTTGTAGCTGCTTTGTATTTAACCTTGTCTCTGTGTGTAAATGTGTGTCCAGGTTTCAGGACAGAGGGTTTACCTCCAGCTGTGTGGCGGGGAGGAGAATCAGAGGCCTTGGACAGACTCAACAAACACCTGGATAAGAAGGTAAAGCAGAAGCTGACGTTACTGGTCCAATACATAATATTTCAAATTTGCTTTCATTGTTTAATACTAAATTGGTCGGTCCACGACTATGGTTACAACCTTATTCACTGGTTTTGTTTCAGTTTGAGTTGTTGGCACACAAGCTTGTTGTCATTCATGCTGTCACAGGATGATAAATCTCCTCTATTTTGAAGATAGATTTGAATCTGACTCAACGTTCTTGTTGAAAAGTTAAATCAACGGGAATTCATCAAGACATCAGGTCAACATTGGTAAATTGTTGCTTTTGCATTAACAGCAAACAACATAAACAGCAAATTAAAACAGAGAGGCTTCTTAATAAAATATAAGATGTTCTTAAATTGGGAACGGGGGAAAAAGCTTGTCTCTATTATAAAAATAAAAATTTTATGAAGAAATTATAATAATAATTTCAATTGAAGGCCAGTCTGCAGTTGTGGTAAATTAATTTGTTAGCCACCTTTTCAAAGTCCAAGGAGCCATCTGCTTCTGCATTTTTAATATAAACGCCCTATAATGTATTTTTTATTCACAGGGTGAGTTTACGGAACAGAAATAAACCAGAATGTTTCCAACAATATTTCTGTACCTGAAAATTCCTAAACTAATTGTGTGTTCGTTATGGATTCATTTAAATATTTGTATCCCTTTTTAATGTGTATATTGTGTTGTCTTTGATTGTCTTTGACTTGTTTGTTTTCTATTTTTTTTTTTATCACTATCATTATTATTATATTATCATTATAATTAAATTTTTTTTCTTTCTTTTTTTCATTTTGTATTATCAAAATTACGTTGAGGTGAGGTTTAACATAAGCCCTAGTTTCTTACCTCACCTGCACATCCATTTTATAAAAAGATATGAAATATATTTAATATTTTATGTGTGCAAATAAATAAATCAAATCAAAGGCAACTATTTGAGAATTTAATTTCATTTAATATTAATGATTAAAGATATTTAATCAACAACATTGTAATTGGGAAAAATGACATGATATCTCAGATGATCACTTGAACGTCCTCACTGTGTCTTTGTGTATAGGTGTGGGTGGCCAACCTTGAGCACCCTCGGGTCAACACATGCTCTCTGTATGCCAGTCCTACCGGCCTCAGCCCCTACCTGCGCTTTGGCTGTCTGTCCTGTAGGGTTCTGTACTACAACCTCAGAGAGCTGTACATGAAGGTACAGCCTCAGACATATCAGCCATACAAACACCCACTGCTGTTTCCTCTGTTCTCTGACAGTTTTGATAATTCACTGCTCTCTTTGACCATCCTCGCTCTCGCTCTCTCCATCAGCTCCGTAAGCGCTGCAGTCCTCCTCTGTCCCTGTTCGGCCAGTTGTTATGGAGGGAGTTTTTCTACACAGCTGCCACCAACAACCCAAACTTTGACCGCATGGAGGGGAACCCCATCTGTGTCCAGGTGGGTCTTCACACTACTCTGCTCAAAAGAAGAACTTCACACTCAACAAAGAGGAAACTTATGAACCGACCATTATTTCTGCTCAGTGCTGTGGCCAGCAACTGTCTTATACATATGTGGTTCATCTGTTAACTGAGTTTGAAGTGTACATACTCTACATACAACACATACAAAAGTGTGTGTCTACTGTCTGTCAACACTATTCTACAGTTAGTCTTTGCTACATGATAATATCGTGGCCTCTTGTCTACCCTTTTAAATTCACACTTATGCCATTCAGACACAGACCGTTGATCTTTTGAGTAAACTGTGCAGACATGAACACTTTTCTCAATTCTGAGAAGACAGCTGAGACAACAGGACACATACTGCCCCCTCAAACCTATTGAAAACAATAGTGATTAGTGATTACGATGATGCTACTCATGCATTGGTAAAAGAAAACTCACAGAAGTGTGGAATTCAGTCACTGATTATTGAAATTGTTCAGGTGACAGCTGAATGAAAACCTGTGCAGTGTATCAACTAGCACTAGTGCCCACATCATGTACATGTAAGGGCTGATTGTTGAGAGTTAAAAAAAAAAGAAAAAAGAATGTGTCTCCTGTATAGAGAAAGAAGAGTATATAGTTAATATCTCTCTCCCATGTCTTGTATTTGTGTCCAGATCCCATGGGACCAGAATCCAGAAGCACTGGCCAAGTGGGCGGAGGGTCGGACCGGTTTTCCCTGGATTGACGCCATCATGACCCAGCTGAGACAGGAGGGCTGGATCCACCACTTAGCCCGACACGCTGTGGCCTGTTTCCTCACCAGGGGAGACCTGTGGATCAGCTGGGAGAGCGGCATGAAGGTATGACGGACCAGTTTTTTGTTTAGTCTCAAACATGGACCTGGTGTCTTGACCGATGGAGAACACCTGTCAGCAGTGATGTACATGATCTACATGATGTAGATTTTTTTTATCTGTGTGTCCCTGCAGGTGTTTGAGGAGCTGCTGCTGGATGCAGACTGGAGTGTAAACGCTGGCAGCTGGATGTGGCTGTCCTGCAGTGCCTTCTTCCAGCAGTTCTTCCACTGCTATTGTCCTGTTGGCTTTGGAAGGAGAACTGACCCATCAGGAGACTACATTAGGTAGACTTTAAACTGGTGCTCCTTCAGTATCTCCCACCACATTACTTAATATTACTCTTTTTTGTTCCCTCCATGTTTTTAAGCTGTATGCTCAGCAGTAAAACAACTGGATCTGCTTTGAAGTGTCACCAGAGAGGAAGTTCAAATGATTTTCTTTTGAAATTTCCTGCAGGCGTTACATCCCCATCTTAAAGGACTACCCGAACCGGTACATCTATGAGCCATGGAACGCCCCAGAGCTGGTCCAGAAGGCAGCCAACTGTGTGGTGGGAGTGGATTATCCCAAACCCATGATCAACCACGCAGAGGGCAGCAGGCTCAACATCGAAAGGATGAAACAAGTTTACCAGCAACTCTCCCATTACAGAGGACTCAGTAAGTCAACTGACAACATATTTCTGTTACTGTTATCACCAAAACTACCATTGTTTTAAAGGGGCATAGTCAACACAGCAAACTTTCATGAACAGTTTGATTTGGATTAGCTAGAATAGTTTATCTTTCTAATGGTCAGACAGTGACAGTACAACCACAGAAGGACCAGTGAGCCATTCTCCTTACTATACAAACATTAGCTACTCATCCTACTGATGTGCGGCAATTTTTGTTCTCTCTCCTGAATTGTGGTGAGGTCTGAAGCCTGTGATCCTCTGCTGATGAGCAGGAGAAAACACAGGTGGATGTAATCCATTGAAAACATGGAAGGTGCTTCTGCTTGGAGTTACGGCATGAACACTCTGCCTGCATTGCTATGCATCGCTGAACTGCTGCAGCTCACACCAGAAGGTGCCAGTGTTATGTAATGTTGCTGATATGTTAGGTGAAACACAGAATCTGTAGATCATGCCACGCAGCCGCCACGGACACACCATGCAACCATTGTGTTCCTGGCCTTAAGAAGACAGTCCTCTGTGATCTCTGACTTTCCCTGTGATCAGTCATGTTAAATGTTGAAGCAGATTGTCTCCTCTGCAGTTGATTAGCTGCAAAGAATACAACAAAAGAGCAACAGCAAAGACAGTTGTAGCATTAAAATGCAGAATTTAACTCCTCAACAGCTGCTAGCAAAGACAACAAGGTCAGTAACACTTGTATTTCATTATCCATGTTGTATTCACCACCAGTAGTCGAGGCTAATCAGACCCAATCAGGGAGAGACCATAGGTGTCAGTGTCATTGTTTCCACAGGTCTCTGTTTTCGCCCGTCCAGACAACAACAACCCCGGAGTTTTCAAACTCAAACAGGGTCAGCAGCGTTTCCATTAGTCGCAGTTTTCTGTTCTCAAAAACGTCGGAGCAGTGTGGACGGGAGGCGAAAACGTAGCAAAAGAGATGCATTTCAAAATGAAAACGTAGTAGTGTGGATGTAGTCTAAGATACTGCGCAGAACCCTCAAACTCCCAGGACATAAACTTGACGAAGACACACACCACCACCACCCACGTGGGGGTGAGAGGGAGATATTTTTTGTAATTTTTTTTTTCACAGATTTGTGGTTTTAGGACTTGAAGTCAATGTAGCACTTTTGTATAGATACCATGGTAGGTAGAATTATATCACAGTGAATTTATGTGTGTTTGTGTGTGTTTGTTTGTGTGTGTTTGTGTGTGTGTTTGTGTGCACGTGCGTGTGTGTGCACGCGCGCCTGTGTGTGTGTGTGTGTGTGTGTGTGTGCGCGTGCGTGCGTGTGTCAGGTTTACTGGCATCAGTACCAACGATTCAGGAAGAGGCAGAGCCACCAATGACCGATGAGTCCCAGACCAGCAGTGGCCCTGGTAGGAGGAAACGCAAAAGCGAGACTCGTATTTTCCCATCAAGGATCTAGAAAATGTCCCATAATTATTACTGAGGCTCATGTGTCACAGTCAAACTACACAACATGTGTTTGTTCTTTCTCATGTTTCCTTAGACTCTCCTCCCAGAGATCCTGTGGACAATGAAGCAGCTGGCTGCTCTACAGCTCCTGATTCGTCCACAGTCTGTGCATCCTCCACCTTTGCCCTACATCCAGACCTGGAGGACACACTGAACTGTCGCCCATTCCAGACACCCTGCACCTATTCACACACACAGGCCTCTGCAGCTGTAACATCTACATCTGCCAACCACCCCCTGTCCCTAGCAGCCTCTCCATCCCTAGCTTCAACACCAATCCAGGGCACTCTGTCAAGGTCAAAACCCTCCTCTCCATCCTCCTCATGTCCCACCTTGTCCTCATCCTCCAGTCCAGCTATGACCCTGGTTCAGACTTTCCCGAAGAGGAAAAGCCTCGCCCGCAAAGTGCGTCGCAGCCAGAGGCAGCGAGGGCGACAGATCTGCACTCCATCAGGCAGGGAGGGAGAGAGAAGAGCGGAGGAAGAGGAGAGGGAGGACACAGGAGGGGATAAGAGGATGGAGGAGGATGTCGAGCAGGATGAGGAGAGAATGGAAGAGGAGACTTCTGAAAAACTAGCAGGACTTCAGCAGTGATACAAGGTACAATATACAGCATCTTTATTGTGTGTGTAGAAAGAGAAATGATGTACAAAACATTTTCTACAGGGTGTGATTGTTACTATGGCAACATTGCCAGGTTTATGGTATGTCTTTGGACATACAGTACCTGATAATATAAACTCATTTTAGTGGGGTTACTGGTTTCTGGAAAAGCTGATACTAAACTGTTGCTGGCTGCTAAAAAAAAGGCTTAATGTGACTTTACACCAAAGATTCACGATGAGAAGAGTTGAAACTCTGTGGTCTGCAACATAAAAACCAGTTTATACCAGTGTGACTAGGTTATTTATTTCCCGAGCAACGACTATTTACTTCAGTGTTTCTGTCAGCTCCATGCTGCCTTCATGGGAACGGGACATCAGAGTATCATCCATAAAATTTCACCAACATGGCGTTTACTGCGTCAATTGTACAGCTCTCTCTTCCTTGATATTCACCATGGAGGAAATTTAAGAGTTTTGTCCTTTTGAAAGCATTCATTTCTCCCGAAGATTCACTGTGAACGCCATCTTATCACCGTGGTTACAAGAGGAATATTCTGCTGTGTAGCATCCACATCTTTTAGAATATGATCGTAATCAGAAAATAGATAGTCTGCTTGCTAGCTTTTTTTTTTATATGTCTATATAACTGAAACCATTTAAAAAGCTAGCTAACTGGCAGTCTACAAACTAGCTTGACGGGCAAGCATGGTATAAGTGAGCAGATAGCTCACAATACTGTACATAGTGGCTCACCATCAAGCCCCGCAGGTTGCGTTTTCTGTTGTGACCAGGCGTTAAGTCAGCAAATAAAAAGGCTACAGTTCCTAAACTCTAAAGTATCTCAACAAATCTCAGTCACACGTGAGAGTTCAGAGTGAGGGATGCGTTTGGTGCATTGCCTGATAGATGACATGTAGTGTAATTGCTGGATTATCAGAGCTGGTTCTGTGTTAGAGGCTAACACAGTGTTTTCTGCTCTGGTGTCTCTTTCAGGTGTCTCACATCCACGCTGGACAACTGGACACATAACGACATACAAGGAACAGTGACATGAACATGCGGACAGCATACATACTGTACATGCATAAGCATATATCCAACACAAGTGGAAGCAGTACAAAAGCATCTTACTCACATTTTCTCCAGTCAAAAGAAAATATTGTCTGGACAAGCAATTAAATAAGCTCATGGAAAAAGACTAATTTTGACATGTTAGAACAGAACCAGTCCACAGTGACTGTAAATGATTAAAAAATAATTCTTATTTGAGGAAATGAAGGTTATAATCCTAAAGTTCTCAAGATGAGTGATGAGTAATCTTCTCTTGTACAGTTCCATCTCTGACACACACACAGCTAATAAGGAGCAACGTAATGTACTGCAAATCTTTATATACATATCCAAGTTGAACCCAGACGACATAGTGTGGCTGTCCGCAGTAGCACCTCTGCTTGTCCTGCCGCTTCTACAACTGTCCTCTTCTTAGAAAAAGGTAGTGCAGGAGTCTGAACGTCACACTGTCTCCTGTCTGTACAGCAGACTCGCTCTGCGCTCTGTTCTACGATCTGGGAAGGAAAACTAACTCATGAAGTCATTTGATAAAGCAGTGTATTTTGGCATACTGCTGTAATGATTTTGTATAGTAGTGGTTTGTGGGATTTAATAAGTGGTGGGTTAATAACAGAGTCCCAGAGTGAGGGTCAGAACCAGATCCTGGGTCCTGTCCAGGCCAAAACCTGACTATGGTTCTTATTTAGAGGCAGGCAGGAGCACTGCTAGAGCTTCAGACGGATTTACTGACCTTCAGTGAACTGTATTAAATCATCATTTTATGTTGTAGTTCCCCTCACTGTACAGTTGTGTTCATTTTGGGCCTGCTTTAGGAGACAATAATTTATATTGAGAACAGTGATGGAGAATGCTCTTGTTTATGTCTAGCTCCAGGGAGATGGAGGGTATTTCTCTTCATGTTCTGACTTTACCACATTTAAACAAACAGAAAGCTACATGTTAATATGTAAATGCCCGATGTGAATGTTTTGGAAAATTTCTTTTTGCTAGCAGCAGCGATGAGGTGAATTAGGGAACTTTTTTTTGTAGTCCACCCTAAATCATAAATACCCTGTCTGTTTTGGAGGGTCACACATCTCTAAAGGTATAGCAGATTGCTAATTGAAATCATGTAAATTTAATGAGACAAATTAATTATAACAGACACTGTAGCTGTGGCACAGGGGATAATGAAGGTAAGTCTGCGAGACCAAAAAAAAGTTGTTTTTTTTGCATTTGCCATATTTTTCTCTGGCAATTGAAAATGCTGCTTGTGTGGAAAGAATGTAGAGAAAAACTCACGTGTTGTTCTCCCCATACGTGTAACAGAGTTTGTGATAAAACATGTAAAAACCATAACCTGTCTGTTTACTAATGGTGTGATTTAGGGGGTTTCATAAAGGCTTGTACCTTGTTTCTGCCTGGAAGTTTCTTACTGGAAGCATCCACTAGAGGGCGGTAGATGCAGGAAATTCTGTACATGGTAAATTTACTAGGGCTGCAAATTAAAGAGTATTTTCATATTCTCTGAAACTGCCAATTATTTAAAAATGTATTTACTAATAATTATTCAGTAACATTTCACAAAATAGTGAAATCTGGCCATTATCATTTCTCAGGGTCACTCTAAGCACCATACAACAGTCTGGGGCAAAGATATTCAGTTTACTGTCATAAAAAGAGAGGAGCAGTAAAAACTCACTTCAGGAAAGCAAATGTTTTCCTTTTTTTGCTTGAAAAATCACCCGAATTATCAAAATCTGCAGATTAATTCTCTGTCAACCAACTAATTGATTAATTGACTATTAGTTTCAGCAATAACATGCACAAGATTCTACAGATTCACTCTTGTTAGCAGTAAATTATAATGTTGACAAATAAAATATTTCATATTTTGTCATAAAATTGGGTGAAAGTAGTTTATACTGAATTTTTATCCTTTACAAAAAGAAAGATGTACATTTGTTAATGGGTTTTTCACTGAGGTTCAAAACATGGAATCATACCAACCACATAAGGTTATTTCTGGAGGAGCCACATATTTTTTTTTTCTGGTGTGATCATGTTTTAACATCAGTTTTTGATGCCCTTCAAACCAAAACTGGACACTAAAAAAAAAAGATACAAATGTGATTTTATATGTTTAAATGCAATTTTTTTAAAATCCAACTTTAACTCTCAGTAGAAAGTAATCAGTAAGCCATAGTAACAGCCTGACTTTGTGAAACCCCCTCATTGTTGCCTGGATGGGTCAAAGTTTCCCCAAAGAGGGATCATAGATTTTTAAAGGCAAACCTCGTAGCCAGTGGGACGTGTCTTACTGTTGGTGTTCAGGACAAGTGGGAGCTGTGAGGTTTGAAAACATGAAGGTGAAAGGACAAATCAGTCCAGCCTCTTCCTCTACACTGGCCTAACCACAGGTCAGAAAAGCTCACACTTCCCACTTACCCTGAACACAACACAAGCCCTAATCAGATGCTTGTGTTTTACTGCACATTCCAACTAACAACAGTATGATGCCCCGCAGGGCCGGAGGTCTGTCTGCGAGCTGTGGGCTACATGGATATTTATTTGTTTTGTATTGTACAAAAAGAGTTTATTTTCATTAAAATTGCCGAAGGAATTGTGATTGAAATGGGAGTTCAGGGTGTGTTTTCTTTCTGTTCGTGCTACATTACCACTTCCGGCATAACACATTCAAATTGTATTATGAATTCATGTAAATCAGAAAAGCAGTCCCTACTCAATTTTGCCAAAATTTAACTCTATAATTTCAATACATTCGTACTTGGTTGTATTACAGAGGTTTAACCTGATGGAGCCACATCACCTTAAGAAATGAAAAATGTTCAATTTATGAATTTTGTTCATTTATTTACTTTCTTATTTATTCAGGTGAATCTTATCCCATTGAGATAGAAGTCTCCTGAATGTACATAAAAAATAAATAAATAAAAGCAATTCATGAACAGATAGTCCAAAATAATTTACAATACATTTTAAATAACGAACAATACAAATAACAAAACTAATAAAAATAACACACAAGGAAGGTTTAAAAGCCAAGATTAAAACACAGCCATTTATCCAGTGAGTAAAGATATATGTACATGTCTGTTTCCTAATTCCCTCCATATATGGTAAGAGCTGTCCAGTGTTTGGATAAACAAACAAAAAACTAACTATTTAAATGAGCATATCACATATTGTACCACTAGTCTGGAGCAGTGTTAATTGCACAAGTCAGCAGGGTTATGAGCAGAAGTGCGTGCTAGTTACAAAACACCCCTCCCTTTGACGATACACCAATCCCAGATTTCACACAGGTGGATCTTTATTGTCCATCAGAAATACAGCGCTCTATTCTTTTTTAACACTTGCAGTCTTAAGAAGCCTCTAAAGACTCTTAAGACTCTACTGACTTAGATGAACTGACTTTCACTGTGAGGAGTTACATTGCTTTCTTAGAGCAAATGGATTATTCCCACAAAAAAATTACATCCTAACCAAATAATAAGTTCTGGGTTAATAATATCCTCAATCAGAAACAGCTAGTTTTCCACCAGAGTGACGTTCACCAATGAGGAGATATTTACGAGTTGTTGAAAAATGACATAAAACTGGCTAAAATGCAGTTTAAAAAGAAGGTGGGAGATGAACTCTCACTTCATCTGGAGGGAAATTAAATCTATGGTAGTAATGCAGTCAAACTAGTTTCACTTGAGATTTGATTTCCATGATTTTAGCGATGAACCAGCTGTATTTAGAGGTTCAGATTGAAAAAAATGGACGTCCTGAGAACTCTTGAACAGACAAAGGTGAGGAAATGTCATGGCCCTGACGGCAACTCTCTCTATTAGAATAAAATTCCCATATTAAGGAAAGAATCCTGTTCTTTCTTTGCTGTTCTAGTGGCCGAGGTTCCATCACTGATGAAGGTGTTGAATGATTATTGTCGCATGGTGCTTACCTCATTAGTTATGAAAGATTTTGATTGTATAGGAGCTTACTGGTGATGACACAGAGAGTAACTAACCCCTAAATGAAGGGGTTAGAGGATGCCACAACAAAATTGTTGAATTTTGTTGTTGGGCATTTGAAGGGCAAAGAAGATGCATGTACATCTAAGCTTTGTTGGTTTTTCTGCAGCTTTCCACTGCATGCAACGTCATATTCTAGCTCGTATGCTTTCAGAGATATCTGACATTGGTAACTATAGTCTATGTTGGCTGATTGACTTCCTGACATTGAAGCCACTGAGATCCCATGTTCATGACAGGTTGTCTGAGGCCCTGATGTGTTCTACTGGATCACCCCAGGTGTGCCTTTTGTCGCCTTTGTTATTTTTCCTCCACTCCACTTTTGCATAAATCCTCCTGTCACAGCCCCCACTTTTACCAATGGTGTAACTGTAGAGACAGTACAGGTAGTTGGGCAACATCCTGGATGAGAAAATGACTTTCAGTACAGCAGACAGCAGCTAGATAACAAGCAGCTAGCCAACTGTGATGGCACCCATCTGTCACTCAAAGCGGCCACATCCTCAATTTAACCTTTAAGCCTTAATTAAATTTAAATATGATGATATACACTGCTCAAAAAAATGAGGGGAACACTTAATCATCACAGTATAACACCAAGTCAGTTAAACTTCAGGGATATCAATCTGTCCATTTAGGAAGCAAGAAGTGATTGTGAATCAGTTTCACCTGCTTTGGTGCAAATGAAAGTGACAACAGCTGTAATGGACAGTCTCAAGAGCATGGAGGAGATACCAAGAGACTGGCTGTTACCAGATCCACCTCAATCCTGTTAGTTAACTGTGTTCCAATACCACAGTGATTGCAGCACATTCCAGTGTGCAAAGGGTAAGAGCTTTAATTATTATTATTTTTTTTGTTCTCATCCTTTTCTTGTTGTGTTCTGTTGTCTTCATTTGGCATTTTTCAATATTCTCTGTCCATAATGATCCAAAAATATATCCTCTTACAATGAAAGATATGAATAAATAATATAAAAATGATTAAATATGTGGGCTTACAGCAAAGTTAATTATAAGCAGTAAATTGTTAAGGCCAAATTACAGTAGGCTATATTTTTGTGACCATGAAATATACAACTTCTGTGTTTCTGATTATACTGGAAAAGGAGGATAGTGTCTGGGGACAATCTGATGTTTGGAGTCCTGACTAACTGCTTTGGGTAACATGGAGTCATGGTAAGAAATCTTTCTTTGGAACTTTGCTGTGACCTCCTCTGGCTGTGGAATCAAATGTATGGTGTGGAATGACATGAGTTGAGAAATGTTATATGTACTGTATGTAAAGCAGTTCCTGTTCTCACAGTAAGTGGATTAATTTTGATACTTAAGAAAACTGATGATTGTCACAATATGATCACAAAGGGCCCCCTGTGAATGTTTTTGTAGTGCATCCCCTGGTTGTCATTTATAAGTCCTTGGGTGCTTCTAGCCATCTTTTGTCATTTTTGTGGGTGTGACTGTGTCTCACTGACAAAGGCCGGAGCTTGTGAAGTGAAGAGGTCAGCAGCGGGGGGCGGGGACTCAGCTTCTAATGTTCTTAGATCAGTTATGGTATTGCATGCATTAGCCGCAAGAGCTGATGTGTGTGGAAACTAAATTTACCAGGCAGCAGTAGCAAGTAAATGAGCTAATGACTCTGATTTATCATCTCTGTGTAAGATCTGCTGTAAATTTGAGAATTGTCAGACAGAATATTGTTACAGGAGTAGAGCAGCTCATCTCAGGCATAGATCAGTGCGTAGGTTGTTTGTGTACTGGGAGAGAGAGGGACAGAGAGCAGTGATGCAGGCGATTGGAGCAGAGAATTAGCTAGTTAGTTAGCAGATAGCAGTATAGCACATAGCTCCTCTGTGCTTCAACTGACTGTACTTCCAAACAATGAGCATGGAAGGTTAACAACACTGAGGCTGATAGAAGTGATTTTTTTGTTATTATTTCCTACATACTGAAGATTTGATATGTTTACTGTCAGTGCAAAAGAATAATGCAACAACTTGTTCAGACAGGAAGGAGAAAAGTGAAAATGCCCAGACAGAGAGAGACTCAGCACAGGAGAGACAGGCAGCAGAAAAACATGAGACAGGACAGGCCCTGGATTTAAGAGAGATTTGCTGCAGCTACTGTCATGAAAATGTATGTGTCTGTCTGGTCCATATTTTTGACAATGGTGTAGTAAACAGCTGAATCACACAGGACTCACCTCTGCTGCCTATCTGTAAAAGTCACCGCAAACCACTGCATCGGATTAATAATCAATAATAATGAAGACAATCAAACTGCAACAGAGTGTTTGTGTGTTTACACTGGGAGTCATGAGGAGGTTTAATGTCTTAATAACACTTAAGCAGGTGAACAAGAGTCAGTCTTACCAGTCAGACTACATATTTTTATAGTGAAGAGACCACACACACGCATGCACAATGAAACAGTTTGATATAAAGAAATACTGAAAGAACAGGCTCAAAGAGAAAGAAAGTATTTACCTGTAGCTGACAGACCATGTGATCAGCTTTTATAGAGTCTTGTTCTCCTGATGATTTTAATTTTTTCTTTCATCGGTTCCCAAACAGACCTATACGTTGGTGTTAGTATGTTTCCATCTGCTCTGTCGGATGGACCTTTGTTATCAATATTGTACTAATGACTGCTGTTAACCACACTTGTCAATACAAACACTGATTCATGTGGATGTAAGTGAAGTGGTAAATAACAGAGACTCAATGAGATTGTGTCTTTTTTTATTTAGAGGTGTGAGGATTATGAATCAGGTATTGCTGGATTCCTTGCTGGGGTGGAGGGAAATGATAGAGTAATAATAATGTAAAGTAACTCTTAAAGAACGGCAAAATAAATGTTAATATGTCCCTTGGGAGAGTAAAATTCAGAGGTAAAACAAAGAAGGCATTGAAAGGGAACAAAAGAAACACAGAGAAGGAGACAAGAGGGAGGAAACATTTCTCTCTTCAACCTCAAATCAGAATATGTTGTTCAGGAACTCATCAGGATGTTGTGAAAGGAATCAGATTGAGGCTGGGACTCTGAGGGTTGTACAGGTCTTTACACATTATAGGAAAATATCCCACTTGATTATGTGACTGTTGAAGTCTTCTGACAGTTCAGCATGTTTTCCTAAAAAGTAGTAAATACAACACGGAAGGAAAACTTTTGGTAAGAGTATGTCAGATGGAAGAGGTGTTATGTTTTCAGTCAAATCTTTCTTTAGCCAAAATGTGAACCACCAACTGTTTACAACAGAAGTTCTTCATGATACATGATACACGTCTGTATCCAAGAATATGGACTGTGAACCAAGTATTTAATAATTTCTACTTCAGAGAACAGTCACACACCCAGTACCGTCAAAACTGCCAACAACCATAGAAGCTGTTCCAGCCCTTCCTACCTGGCCTGCTTCCAGTACAGGTGCAGCCCGTCTCATTTCAGGACACAGCTCATCTATGTAACACCCTGTTCTCTGCAGGCATTGAGTAGAGAGTCATCTTCTTTGTTTGAACCAAGTGTAAGTTTACTTTGTTTGATACGTTCACTTTGTCTGTAGTGACTTCAGTCTGTATTTCTTGTAATGTAATGTAATGTAATGTAATGTAATGTAATATAATGTTTGTCGTAGTTGTTAAGCTCTTATTTCCTTAGAATGTTTGAGGAACTCTTGTACAATACTGATCTAACACAATCTATTTTAATTAGTAACACAAATCATTGTGTTGTTCTTGTTCATATTGAAAACATCATTCAAAGATTTACAGTGTAGCTGGGAAAAAAAAGTGTGTGAACTGCTCGACTAATAACATGAACATAGGCTAACTGTAGTCAGGAGTTATCAGACCTGGAGTCAGTGAAACCAGACTGGAGGCACTTTGACTTATAAAGAGAAACATCAGCTGGTGTGAACCAGGCCTCACAACAAAGATCTGAGTGTGAGGAGGACGGAGAGTTTATGAGCATGAAGCTGAAAGGGTCACAGAGTCAACATTAAAGTAAATCTACTACAGAATGACTTCAGACAAAGAAAATCCATCTTCTGGAGTGGTCCAGTCAGAGCCCAGACCTTAATCCAGTAAAGATGCTGTGGACTGAGCAGAAGAGCTCACACCACACATCCTGAGAATATGTTTGCCTGTCTGTCTGCCTCCTGATCATTGAGCAGGTCTGAACAGCAGCTACTGTAAGAGCTGGTTTTAGGTTTTGGAGCCAGAGGAGGTTCGATCAGTTATTAAATCCAAGCTTTCCACCAGCACTGGTAATGTTTTAATGGGTGTGTTCAATGAGGACACAAAACATTATAATTGTTTGTGTGACATTAGCTTAAACACATTGTGTTTATCTGTTCTTGTGACTCAGATGAAGATCTGATCCTATTTTATGACTAATTAATGAATACAACCTTGTCATTCCAGAGGGTTTACATTTTTCCTTGCGTGTCCAAACTAAGTGTCCCATTAAAAGATGCTAGTCAGCTGTCAGATGGGAAATGAAATCAGAGTTGAAATCTAATATTTGTTACTAGTTAGTCTGAAAAGATGAAGCTGAATACATAGTAAGGAAGGTTTACAACAGCACTGCCTTTGTGGTTTCAGTGGGTTTTTTTTTTTTTACAGATTTTTACACATTTCAATAAAAATAAATACATGTATAAATGAAGATGAACAGAGGCTATGCAGTCCTAGCTGAAGTGCCTGCAAGTTGACAGCTATACAGCCTGTTTGAGAGCAAAAAACTCCATCAGTGAGCGTGGTCTTTGATTGACATTTTGGGTTGAAGTAACAAAAATTGCTTGCTGTAAACAATAAATGTCAACACTATTTCAAATGTCAATCAAATTAATCAACTCAGTTCACAATTTATCACTCAGCATTTCCATCACCTCCATCTTTCCTCATCAGTTATTTATTTTTACTCCCACCTCTCATACCAAATCGACTGTCTTCCAGAAATGAGCAGCACCGAATTAGTGGTAGCTATTGTTATTAGTTTAAAACAAGTAGCCTGGTGGTAACCAACAGTTAACCAATGGCAAAGCAATTACCTGTAGATCATTTACAGGATGTTATTACAGGAATATCAAATGAATGGAGAAAACTACTAAAGTTCAGATATGTCTGGTGTTATGTTTACTGCCGCACTGTCCAGTCTGAATTCTAATCTCACACTTCACCATGGGTTTGGTTTCTTCACCCCATATCATTTTCATAGTGTTTAGGTTTAAAGAAATACCTATTCAGATTTTTCCAGGCCCATCCATTAGCCATGTTGTGGCTACACTACTGACTGATTGTAACAGTTGTGTGTGTGCTGGGCTGCTCTTCATTTCACTGCAGCTTCATGACTCCATCTAGTGCAGTGATAGTAGAAGTGCAGCTGCTGATGACAGCTTCCTCTGCCTCACTGCTGTCTGACTGCATTCAACTGAGGGGAGTCAATGAGTGGAGGAGAAGCTAATGTTTTTATAGGAGACATTATGTAAATTTCAGTTCATGTGCGGATTAATGATGTGTGTTTCCTCTGCAGATGAAGGTAGAAAGTGTTTGTGAGCTGATGTGGATGTGAATTCAGCAGCATGGATCAGTGTGAGGACAGAGAGGAGGGAGCCCTTCCCTCTAAAACCACTCTGTGTGGGGAACATGACAGCCAGACCAGAGCTCAGAGGTAATATGAGGATCTCTAACTGTCCATAACTCAGATCACTGCTCCATCATTATTCACACTCAAAGCTCTGTGTTGTGTTGTCTTCAAGCCCAAAGTGTTGTGTTGGACATGGTCCTGAAGTTGAATCTGAAGTTGAATCTGTACACAGCTGTGTGTCCCTAAGGAGCAAGCACTCAAAGGCTGATATTATTAATTTTAAACATTTCTCTGACAAAAAGTAAGTTGCTATTTACATTTATTTGTTAAGAATTTTCATATATTTTATATTATATATATCTATATATATATATATAGATATATATAGATATATGCAATGAGACTTTTAGTGAACATGTGAGTTTCAATAAATGTGTGTTTTGTTTTTTTTTTTAAATCAGGATCCATCAGACACTAGACTCTGCTGGAGTTGAACCTTTACCCAGCTGTGTGTCCCTCAAGAGTGACCTGTCAAAGGCTGATATTATAAATTTTAAACAACATTATTTATGCCATAAAAAGTAAGTTGTCTTCAGTAACAGAGCAGGCATGGACAATATAATCTACATTTATATAAATTGTTCTCAGTTTAGTTATTTGACATTAGGATTCATGGATATTTCTGATGTGAGTAAGTTCGTCCACTGTGTCTATAACTTGATCATTTCGGTTTATTTTCCAGCTCTGTATTAAAACTGTTAAAATTACACATATTTTAAGGACAATTTTGTGCAGAGAGAATTTTACTGAACTTTTGAGCTTAGAATTATAAGAGGAGTTTTTCTGTCCCAATAAATTGGAGCTCAGACTCTCCCGGACCTAAACCTGATTCATGTTTGAACTTACTCTAAAGGAAAAGCTTTATACACCATTCATGCATCAAACGCTCTGCTGAACACTTGCTCTGACCACCATAGAATACCACACAGAAAACACACTCCTCTTTTAATGAAGAACTGATTTGCAGGCAGATGTCAAAAAAAAGAAGCTGAGCTACACAAACTCTGATGAAATCTTTTTTATTTAAGTTCTCAAAATCAGCTTGCTTCAGGGATCCTTTTCATTTTTGCGTCCAGCAGTGAATTGAATTTAGGAAGACTGTCATTATGTTGTTGTAACTATTGTGACAAATTTACATTGTTATAGTTATAGATAACCAATCTAATGACCTTGAACAAACCTTAGCTACTTTGGTCACCAGTATTGCCCCGTGAGCAAAAGGTCAGGCTTTCCCTCTTCAGACACACCTCTCTGACCACAAAGCAGCTGAATGAGCTTTTAACTTTCTCTGTGAGTAATCATTTTACAGTAAACACAAGTAAGCTGATGTGTTTGGTGATGTTGTCAGACAACGTCGGTTAGAAAATCATGACTTTAGCAACAGCAGAGCAGCAGCTTAGAAGTGACTGTTAGTTAACATATAATCTTAATGGGCCACATTTTAGACACTGTCCATTGTCGACAACAGAAACAGAAAAACATTTAAAAAAGATTTACGGCAGCTTTACTATGAATTCAGCTATATTAAAATACATATGGGCACAGAGGAGGAGACAATGAAACAGATAAAGAGCAGCTGACATTAGGCAGAATGATCATACAACACAATGACATCATAAATTAGCATATTACGTCATTAAGTGACTTTTCCAGCAGCTTAAGCTAGTTTCCATTGTTTGCAGTAGTTCCACAACAGTTTTCAATTATGTCCTCAATTTCACCCCCAGATCATACATGTCCAGTTAGGTTTTGACTTAGTCTTGTTCCATTTTTGGTGACCTATATTTCTTTTTCTAAAACTTTTGGTCAGTATATACATTCAGTATACAGTACTGCTTGTCCCCAGCATTAGCATTGTAGCTGCAGTTTGTTAGCGTGCAACCAATTACTCAATTAAATGGTAAATGGTCTGCACTTGTATCATGCTTTTCTTATCAACCACCCCCTAAACTAAATGCACGTTCACCCATACGCATGCATGCTGATGGCACAGCCATTTGGGACTGAGGATCTTGCCCAAGGACACTTTGACATGCAGACTTTAGGAGCTGTGGATGACTGAAGGAGCTGGGGATCAAACACATTCATAGAATAACTACCCATACAACCAGTCTGATACAAGCAGACACTGAGCAGCTCCACTGGAACAGCTGGAGGTTCTACGTGCCTTGCTTAAGGGCACTTAAGCAGTGTTCAATGAGGGAGGGAGAGCTATATGGGGGGTTGCTGAGAGCTGTTAGGACTAAACCAAACTGACTGGTGAAGCCAGTTGTTGTTGATTCTCAGTGGGATCAGAAGGACTAGCAAACCTTTACCAGTAAAGGGAGTCATCTGATTCACTGTCCACAGACAAACATCACTTCATAAATCTTTAGCTTGTGTTTGTCTCTGTGTGGACATAATGTGAACTCTTTCTTCATGATTCCTCCACAGCGTGGACCAGGAGAGTTCCGAGGTTCCCAGTGGTCAGTCTGCCCAGCAGCATCAAACACAGCTGGACTCCATATTTATGGTCTGTATATATACAACTACTACTGTTACATCTGGTCTCTTCACAAAAATCTCCATGCTGCACTTTTTAGACAAGTGGATTGTCAGTCCAACATTGATCTGATGTTTGGCTCCATGTTTTTAGTTTGATGGTGTCTTTCATATAGTTTTCTGTTCCAGCTGCTGGAGGAGAACATGGTCACTTTTGTGAAGAATGAGCTGAAGAAGTTCCAGAAGGTTCTGAGTCCAGGGTACCCAGAATGCTTAGAGAGTCCAAGGGAGGATGAGGAGGTGCTGGGTGGTGAGGATGAAGAACTGAGGAGGAGCAGCAGAGAGGCATTTCTGAAGATCACACTGAACTTCTTGAGGAGAATGAAGCAGGAGGAGCTGGCTGACTATCTGCAGAGCAGTAAGAGGATTTCTCTTCCTCTCTGCAACTTGTTCCCGTCTAGTCCATCTGACTGTTGTGTGTGCCTATGCACTAAACAACAGCTCACAGTACCACACCTTCTTGGAGTCTCTGGGTGGTGTCCTGGAAAGGGTTCCGCCTAGGGACTCTATAGTTCTGCTGGGGGGGGGGAACTCCCATGTGGACAATGATGGAGAAACCTGGAGGGACGTGATTGGGATGAACGGCCTCCCTGATCTGAACCCAAGTGGTGCTTTTTATTGGACTTCTGTTGTAGTCATAGTTTGGCCATAACAAACACCATGTTCAAACATAAGGTAGCTCATAAGTATACTTGGTACCAGAGCACCTTAGGCCAAAGGTCGATGCTCAACCTTGCAGTCGTATCATCAGATCTGCAGCCATAAGTTTTAGACACTTGGGTGAAGAGAGGGGCAGAGCTGTCAACTGACCATCAACTGGTGGTGAGTTGGATCAGATGGCAGGGAAGGCTGTCAGACAGACCTGGTAAACCCAAGTGTGTAGTGAGGGTGTGCTGGGAACATCTGGTGGATGCCCCTGTCAGTGAGGTCTTCAACTCACACCTCCGGAAGAATTTCTCATACATCACAGGGTACGTTTGGAACATGGAGTCCGAGTGGTCCATGTTCAAAACTTCTATTGCAGAAGCGACAGTTGGGCGCTGTGGCGAATCAGGAAGGGGAAGCAGGGCTTGACCCAGGCTGTATTCAGTCGTGGAGGAGAACTGCTAACCTGGACTGGAGATGTTGTTGGGCGGTGGAAAGAATACTTTGAGGAATTCCCGAATCTGGCAAAAACGTCCACTGTGGAGGAGTCAGAGTCTGAAGACTTGGGGGAAGTCTCATCTATAATCCTGGCAGAGGTCGCTGAGGTAGTCAAGAAGCTCCTCGGCAGCTGAGATGCTGGACATTGGAGGACTGTCTTGGCTGACATGCCTTTTTAATGTCGCATGGAGGTTGGGGACAGTACCTATGGAGTGGCAAACCGGGGTGGTGGTTCCCATTTTTATAAAAGGGGACAGGAGGGTGTGCTTCAATCATTGGGGTATCACACTGCTCAGCCTTCCAGGGAAAGTTTACTCCAGGAGGCTGCAAAAGGAGGCTCCAACCGATTATGGAACCTCAGATTCAGGAGGGGCAATGCGGATTCTGCCCTGCCCGTGGAACAGTGGACCAGCTCTTTACCCTGACGAGAGTACTGAGGAGGGCATGGGAGTTTTTTTCCACCTGGGGGAAGCTGTGGGGGGTACTGCAGGAGTATGGGGTCCCGGACCCATTGCTATGAGCCATTCTGTCCCTGTAAAACCAAAGTATCAAAGCCAGGTGTGAACTGATGTACTTATAGCTGACCACTTGTGATTGGATCACTGAAGACGCATGTTAATACCAGGTCTGAACAGGGCCTCTGATGGTTGTCATAGTTTGCAGCCTTGTCTCCATGTCTCCTTTGGCTGACTGGAGGCTCTGGGCTCTGTGGGGTGTTTCCAGGTCTGGCTACTCCTGTGCCTCGCCTCACCAGGTGTTAAACTAGTGCATTGTAGGGCTTGCAGTCTCTCCTTGCATTTCATCTTTGATTGATGGATCTTTAGGCCTCTCATGTTCTTACAGATCTTGCCACACGAATACTCTATACTCATTGTCATTTGTCAGTTGCTGTTAGTTGTTAACTTTGGGTCAGAAAAGTCATATAAAGCTACTTGAAATGTGTTTTTGTCTTCTTTCAGAATCTCCTGCTATGTGCCAGCCTAGACTCAAATCTAATCTGAAGAAGAGGTTCCAGTGTGTGTTTGAGGGGATCGCTAAAGTAGGAAACCCAACCCCTCTGAATCAGATCTACACAGAGCTCTACATAACAGAGGGAGGGACTGGAGAGGTCAATGATGAACATGAAGTCAGACAGATAGAAACAGCATCCAGAAAACCAGTCAGACCAGAAACAACCATCAGACAAGAAGACATTTTTAAATCCTCACCTGGAAGAGCTGAACCAATTAGAACAGTGATGACAAAGGGAGTGGCTGGCATCGGGAAAACTGTCTTAACACAGAAGTTCACTCTGGACTGGGCTGAAGACAAAGCCAACCGGGACATACAGTTCACATTTCCACTCACTTTCAGAGAGCTGAATGTGCTGAAAGAGAAAAAGTTCAGCTTGGTGGAACTTATTCATCACTTCTTTACTGAAACCAAAGAAGCAGGAATCTGCAGGTTTGAACAGTTCCAGGTTGTGTTTATCTTTGACGGTCTGGATGAGTGTCGACTTCCTCTGGACTTCCACAACACTGAGATCCTGACTGATGTCACAGAGTCCACCTCTGTGGATATGCTGCTGACAAACCTCATCAGGGGGAAACTGCTTCCCTCTGCTCACCTCTGGATAACCACACGACCTGCAGCAGCCGATCAGATCCCTCCTGAGTGTGTTGACATGGTGACAGAGGTCAGAGGGTTCACTGACCCACAGAAAGAGGAGTACTTCAGGAAGAGATTCAGAGATGAGGAGCAGGCCACCAGGATCATCTCTCACATCAAGACATCACGAAGCCTCCACATCATGTGCCACATCCCAGTCTTCTGCTGGATCACTGCTACAGTTCTGGAGGATGTGTTGAAAACCAGAGAGGGAGGAGAGCTGCCCAAGACCCTGACTCAGATGTACATCCACTTCCTGGTGGTTCAGACTAAACTGAAGAACGTCAAGTATGATGGAGGAGCTGAGACAGATCCACTCTGGAGTCCAAAGAGCAGGAAAATGATTGAGTCTCTGGGAAAACTGGCTTTTGACCAGCTGCAGAAAGGAAACTTGGTCTTCTATGAATCAGATCTGACAGAGTGTGACATCGATATCATAGCAGCCTCACTGTACTCAGGAGTGTTCACACAGATCTTTAGAGAGGAGAGAGGGCTGTACCAGGACAAGGTGTTCTGCTTTGTTCATCTGAGTGTTCAGGAGTTTCTGGCTGCTCTTCATGTCCATCTGACCTTCTTCAACTCTGGAGTCAATCGGATGTCAGAAGAACAATCAACCTCCCAGAAGTCTGAACCAAGAGAAGATAAATCTGCAGAGTCAAACTTCTACCAGAGTGCTGTGGATGAGGCCTTGAAGAGTCCAAATGGACACCTGGACTTGTTCCTCCGCTTCCTGCTGGGTCTTTCACTGCAAACCAATCAGACTCTCCTACAAGGCCTGCTGACACAGTCAGGAAGTGGCTCACACACCAATCCAGAAACAGTCCAATTCATCAAGACAAAGATCGAAGAAACTCCCTCTGCAGAGAAAAGCATCAACCTATTCCACTGCCTGAATGAACTGAATGATTGTTCTCTGGTAGAGCAGATCCAACAATACCTGATTTCAGGAAATCTTTCTACAGATAAACTCTCTCCTGCTCAGTTGTCAGCTCTGGTCTTCATCTTACTGTCATCAGAAAAAGATCTGGATGTGTTTGACCTGAAGAAATACTGTGCTTCAGAGGAGGCTCTTCTGAGGCTGCTGCCAGTGGTCAAAGTCTCCAAGAAAGCTCTGTAAGTGTATAGATAGTTGGATTTATTTATTATTATATAAAAACACTGCTATCTTTTTGACAGGGGAGAAAATAAATTCCTTTCTTCTTTCATTCCTTATTATCACCTCTTCAGGCTGAGTGGCTGTAATCTCTCAGAGAGAAGCTGTGAAGCTCTGTCCTCAGTTCTAAGCTCCCAGTCCTCTAGTCTGAGAGAGCTGGACCTGAGTAACAACAACCTGCAGGATTCAGGAGTGAAGCTGCTGTTTGCTGGACTGGAGAGTCCACACTGTGCACTGAAAATACTAAGGTCAGGATCATCAACCTGTTTTAATATATGACCATTTAAAATCTGATTTACATTTGAGGATACTGTCATGTTTGTCTATATATTTTATACTTTCTCCATTAATTATTCTCCATGAGAATTTGTCATCAACTTCTTTTGATTTATTGTTTAAATATTCAAAATGCTTCAGGTAATTTTCATTTAACATTTATTCTAAATTTGTCTCCAAAGATTGTATCTGGATCGAAATGTACCTAAACAAATATAAACCAAAACATAAAGCTAAGTGTTCAGAGAGGAACTTGAAGAACCTCAAGCACTGTTTTCACGATAAAAGGCAGACTAGTTACCTCCGTCTCATGGCTACTTTGATATACCAAGTCACTGTTTTTCTTTTGTGCGTGCACACAGCACAGTCTCTTTCTCCCTTTTTGACAAGAGCTTCAATCTTCATCAACAAATCTTAATGTTTTTAACGTCACTAAAAGCATGACTCTATAGATGATAATGCTGCTCCATTGCTTTGGCTCAGACTGAATTACCTCAACAACTATTGGATGGATTTTGATGAAATGTACACATTCATGTTCTCCTCAGAATGACTTGTAATAACTTTGGTGATCCTCTGATGTTTGTTCAATACTGGGAATTCAAGACAATGGGGGCTTAGCCCAAACCTTTGGAGAGGGACTGAGGAATCCTCTTTGGGAGATTTAAAAAAATATTATTTTTAAAAACATTTAAATGCACAATTTTCAAGCAATTTAAGATTTTAAGAATACTAAGAGCCTCTTAGGTTCTCAAAGTTGCGTCTGAGGACACCCCCTTACCTTATCTTTATGGCTGAGCCCACCAACCCTACATAGGAAACTCCTTTCAGCCTCTTGTATCCGAGATACCGTTAGACCCGTTTTGTGTGTCTGTTCAGTCTGTCAGGCTGTCTGATCACAGAGGAAGGCTGTGCTTCTCTGGCCTCAGCCCTGAGCTCCAACCCCTCCCATCTAAGAGAGCTGGACCTGAGCTACAATCATCCAGGAGACACAGGAGTGAAGCTTTTGTCTGCTGGACCGGGGAAGCCATACTGGAGACTGGACACTCTCAGGTATGGAGAAGTCTACTGCAGCAACAGACAATGTTGATAGATGTTATGTCCCGTCTAGGGGTGGCCAAGACACAACATGAATACCACATCTTTCCCGAGTCCCAAGTAGCCACAGAAACGAATTATTAATCTTATCGACGGGAGTCTTTATTTTTTAACAATGAGCAAATTATAACTTCAGGGTGGACATAGGCCAAAATAACAAACAAAAGTCTACCTGAAAACAAAACATAACTTGCCTAAAGATAACCAAAACCAAAATACATCCACTAAGCTCCCTGTCTCACAAAAACAGGAGAAAAGGGGTTCAGAACTAAAAAAGGCAGTCCACCCCTACTAGCTCTGTCAAATTACAATGCACAAAGACGTATGGCGGTGGTAACGTGTGGCTGGTTGGGATGGGCGAAAGAAGTGGCTCTCCCCTCAAGCTGCTTGGTTGCACCATCTTGCTCTTTAAATGCTGGTGGCCAGGACAGGAGCCAATCAGCTGCCACTGCCAATCAGCTGCCACTGCCAAAGCTGCGCCCCAATCACTGTCTGGTCACGGCATACATACATTTACATACATCATGATCATGCTACCTGCCAAAACACAAAGAGAACACATACAATGAAATACAATACAACCGCAGTTGTAACAATAGAGAATTTTCATTGAGTGTTATATGAACAATCACATATTTAGGAAGCCTTTTTACTTCATGCAAAACAACATTGGTTGAACATGAAAAGGAGACGTGAACGGTGTCTCCAAGCATCTCCAGGAGCAAAAGTGATAATTGCTTGTTGGTAATGATTTTTGCTGTTTGGACAGATTTCTATCTTAAAGTAGCCTTCATTTTGAGAAATATCCTTTTCTACCCTCTTCCCCAGGATCATATCAGTTCAGTGTCTGCACAGAAATAGTTTCAGGGATATCTTTAGCCTAGGTTAGCACAAAGAGGAAAAAATAGATTATTACTAAAGTACAATGATTAGTTATGCCTACTGTCGCACAGTTAAGGAACCAGATTTTACATTTTACTGCAAGTTGAACTATGTATGTGACAAATAATGAATCTTGAATCTAGTTAGAACTGTGCTTAAATGTGACAACCATAGTGTGGGAGTGATGTAATGTCAATGTGTGCATGCTGAAAGAGAATGTGCTGCTCTGACCCCCCTCCTCCTTTCAGGGTCGAGCCTTGTGGAGTCCAATGGTTGGAACCAGGTCTGAGGAAGTGTAAGTGTGTTTTTTTAATTTGAGTCATGAAAACAAAGCAGCACATTCAACCATCTCCAAACTGTCACATCCCTGATGTCATGAGTCACCATCAAACTCTCAATAAATAAACAGAGGTCTGTACTATGAAGCAGGATCTGAGGTTATTGAGGTAACTTCAGGTTTAACTCTAGCTTTTCAGTCCTACCAGGTGGTTAACGGGGTAATTCACCATGGTAACTTAACCTGAACTCCTAACCTTCTCCTGAGCAGGTTAACTTCGGAGGATCTGGAACTTCAGAACTGGAAATAAAAACTAAACCAACAATGATCCACACATTGTTCAATATTTTCCATCATTACAAATGAACATTTCAGTCAGACTGACTCATCAGACATCAGCTTCTTCTCTCCTTTTTTCTTTCTCTCCTCTCTGCAGCAGAAACAGTCTGACATTAACTGTAACTGTTTTATCTGCTTCACATATACATAACAGTTTGTTCATCATCAGGCAAAAGAAAAAAAATACTCACTAAGAAACTTAATAATTTGTGCACCTATTTACAGTATATCCTTAGCCGGACTTTAATAATTGGAAATTATTTCTACCATTTCTTTTCTATGTCATGTAATCATATTGTATTTAACAACAGGTATCAGTGTTTCTTCTCATATGATAATATAAACTTTATTCATGGTTCTGACATTGTTGTTTATAATTAGCAACTCTGGCTCTTTCTCATAAACGCGTTCATAGTTGGATAGGAAAACCCAGAGTGAACTGAGCCAGGTGATAACCAGCTTCTTAGAACAGGTTATCAGGACAATGTTAGGTTCACTTAAGCCAGATAACAAAAAGTTATCCTGGGTATGTTGAACCTGCTTCATAGTACAAGCCTCAGATGATAGATCAATAACTGCGGCTGTGTCTTGTTCTCTCCATCAGATTCCTGTGAACTCACAATCGACACAAACACAGTGAATACAAACGTCAGACTGTCTGACAACAACAGGAAGGTGACACATGTGAAGGAGGATCAGTCATATCCTGATCATCCAGACAGATTTGAATACTGGCCTCAGCTGCTGTGTAGAGATGGTCTCACTGGTCGCTGTTACTGGGAGGTCGAGTGGAGAGGAATGGTTCATATGTCCGTGAGTTACAGAAGTATCAGCAAGAAAGGAAACAGCTCAGATTGTGTGTTTGGATTAAACAATCAGTCCTGGAGTCTGAGAGGCTCTGATGATGGTTACTATGTCTGGCACAATGACACACAAAAACCAATCTCCTCCTCCCCCTCCTCCTCCTCTGTGTCTAACAGAGCAGCAGTGTATGTGGACTATCCTGCTGGCACTCTGTCCTTCTACAGAGTCTCCTCTGACACACTGATCCACCTCCATACCTTCAACACCACATTCACTCAACCACTGTATCCTGGGTTTGCAGTCTGGTGGTCTGGTTCCTCTGTGTCTCTGTGTTCAGTGTAGCAGAGAGAGTCTCCTACTGTTAGAGAAACATTCTCACTGTTGAACAAATAGTTCAGTCTGTACATGTTTGTCTCTTTCCCTCACAGGTTTTCAGATCAACGTATTAAATCAGTTTACTTGTTAAACTTTTCTAAATCATTCCTTGTACACTTCTTTCTCTTCTTTTAAAGGTGGAAGCTATGATTAATGTAGGATAAAACTGTTGTTGAATTGGAGTTTTTTAAGATTGTGAGCATCATTTTCTTATCTTTTCACAACAAAAGCAGCACTGTGAATATCAGTGTTTTGTCTTTCTCTGACAGTCACTGAAAATGGTCCATGGCTGTGCTGAAGGTTCCTTTTATTCATATATATATATATATATAGACCCCAAGGGTGCTACCATGGGCTAGTAATCCATGGTAGCAGTGGCGAGGCCTAGCGTCTTTGTCACAGCCAGCATAAGCTACGTCTAACATAAAGAAAATACCCCAAGGGTCAGCGAGAGCAGGGGTGGAAGATGACTCACAGGCAGACTATACAGCAATGGACACTGGAACGGACATGACTATGAGTTGGATATGAGACTCAGTGAAGGATAGGGGCACGGACCTATTCTCTAGGACTAGAGCTGGGCAGAATAGTTCTCAGGGTGACATGAGCGTAGCTGGAGAGAATAAAAATGTTAGGCTAGAGGGAAACAAGCTCCGGATTTGTCCTTGTGGCTGGCAGAAAGTAACATCAGTTGGAGGCCTTAGAATGCATCAGGGAAGAAAGAGATGTGTTGCAAAGGAAAGGCAGTGTGGCCGCATCGATCGATACTTTTTAAGAAGTCAATCGAATAAGTCGGATGAAGTCCAGCGACAGGTAGAAAACCACAGTTCGAAGGATATCAATAACACAGCTACAGAGGGGGAAGAGGAGACTACAAGAGGGGATGCAGCTGATATTGAGGTGAACAGGCCAGTCAGAGAGAGAAATATGGAGCAGAAAACTAGAGTTAAATGGCCGAGGGCAAATAGCAAGAAAGAATGGGAGTCAGTCAATAGAGATTTGTCAGTAATTTTAAGCAGACTAGGAGGAAATGCAAGCGATAGACTAGAGAAGATGGGAGATATAATTTACTCCTATGGTGCAGAAAGATTTGGGGTGCAAGACAGAAAGAGGGTTGAAAGAGTACAGTTAGTTAAGTCTAGACGGCAAAGGGAAACGGAAAAATTAGTTAAGAAAAGAAGACAATTAAGAAAGCAGTGGAAAAGGGCAACAGAGGAAGAGAAGGGGGGGAGTAATGTGTTGCAAGAAGATTTGAGAGGCAGGCTAGCAGTACTTAGAAGGGCTGAATCTCTTAGGAAAAAGAGAAAGAAGAAAGAATATGTAAGGACAGCGTTTTACAGGGACCCTTTCAAGTTTGTTAAAGGATTGTTTAACCAGGAAAAGGGAGGGCAGCTTAAGGCAACAAAGTTAGAAGTGGAAAAGTATTTAAGAAACACGTATTCAGATTTGGAGCAGAATAGAGTAGTAGGCCTTCCACCCGACATGCCACCATTAGGAAAGATAGATCATGAGATGGATGTTAGACCACCCAGGTGGAAGGAGGTTGAGGAGGTAGTCAGGCGTGCAAAGGCTTCTTCGGCCCCAGGGCCAAATGGAGTCCCCTACCGGGTTTATAAAAGCGGACCTGATATCCTAAAGTTTTTGTGGAGGCAATTAAGAATAGTTTGGGAGAAACAGGTTATTCCCAGAGCATGGCGTAGGGCAGGAGGTGTTTTTATTCCAAAGGAGAAGGAATCCTCAGACCTGAGTCAGTTTCGAATGATCTCTCTCCTAAATGTAGAGGGGAAGATCTTCTTTAGCATAGTCGCACGGAGATTAGCTAGTTATTTAGAAAGGAATAGCTTAATAGATACTGCAGTACAGAAGGCAGGAATACCAGGTTTCGCAGGGTGTTTAGAGCACACTAGCATGATTTGGCATCAAATTCAGGCAGCCAAGACAGAGAAAAGAGACTTGCATGTCATATTTTTGGATTTAGCAAATGCGTTTGGTTCAGTGCCACATAGCCTTATTTGGGAAGCATTTGATCATTTTAGAGTGCCTGGAGTAGTGGTTAATTTAGTAAGGTCGTATTTCCAAGATATTAGACTATGCTATGATATTAGACTAGGCAAACCGGTGTGGAGTAGAGCAGGTCCCAAAGAGAAGAGAAAGCTAGTTGTGGAGCAGGTTCGTAGACAGGAGGAAATATTAAGGGGTGCAAAGGCAGTGGCCCAGGCTAAGCAGGGACAGTGGTTGAATTGGGAAGGTGTAGACAAGAAAAAGCTTAGCTGGAAAGAGCTGTGGAGTATGGAGGAAGTTAGGATTAGATTTTTGATAGGGGCAACATATGATGTATTGCCAACTCCCCAGAACCTAAAACTCTGGGTAAATGGAGACCCGTTATGTTCATTGTGTTCAGGTACTGCAACTTTAAAGCACATTTTGTCAGGCTGTAAGGTTAGTCTGTCGCAAGGCCGGTACACGTGGCGACATAACCAGGTTTTAAAAAGCTTAGCTGCAGGAATTGAAGATTTACGGAGGCAGGCAAATTTAGGAGGGCCTAAAATAAAGAGAGTTGCAATCAAGTTTGTTCAAGAGGGAGAGAAAGTTGGTAAGACAGCAAGGAGGCAAGGCAGCTTAGAGGAGGCTTGTGATTGGGAAATGCAGGTAGATTTAGGAGGAAAGCTTGTTGTTCCCCAGGAAATAGCCAGTACAAAGCTAAGGCCTGACATAGTCTTGTGGTCTAGGAGTAGAATGAGAGTATATTTCATAGAGCTGACTGTTCCGTGGGAGGCTTTAGTTGAAGAAGCATATGAAAGGAAAAAGCTCAGGTATGTAGAGTTAGGGGCAGAAGCAGAGCAGCGAGGATGGAAAGTTAGGATTTGTCCAGTGGAAGTAGGATGTAGAGGATTTGTAGCAAGGTCTGTTGTCTCTTTGGTGAGGGAGTTAGGAGGAAGTGGACAGAGTGTGAGGAAAATAGTAAACTGGTGGGGGCACTGGTGAAAGGAGGTTCCCACCTGATGACCCCAAAGACATGTTAGTTATCACTGCTCATTAGTCTGTATAGCTAAATTAATAGTTATCATAGGACTTAGGATGTTAAGCTTAGGGAGCTATTCACTGAGTCTGGTCCATTTTCTGTAGCACAAGTTTCTTGTGTTTACCTTAAATACAGTCCAGGCTTTGCTGTCATTTTTACACTGTAGCGTATCCCATGGTGTTTTATTTAACAGTCCATTACCTGCTGGTATTTTTTGCAGTGTGTATCCTTCTCAATATTAAGTCCCTCCTTTTCCGTCATTTTCTGGTCTTTTATTTTAATGGTACACCTTTTAACTTACTTTGTACAGTGTATCACCTTTTGTTAACTTAAACCAACCATTATTTGCTGTCAGTTTTTACAGTCTACTGCCTGGGCTTTGATTTTGACATTCCATCATTTCCTCCCCTGTACCCCATGATCTTTAATCATTTAATCGTTTAATCGTTTTTTTTAGTGTACGTCCTAGTTGTTTCTTTTGAGTCCATCCTTTTCTGTCATTTTTTATAGTGTACCCACTGGTCTTATTTTGACGGCCAAGCCTTTGCTGTCATTTTTACAGTTTACCCTTTTGTCTCTCTTTTTTTTTTTTTTTTACAGTGTATGCTTTGGTCTCTTATTTTGAGTCCATCCTATGCTCTCATTTATACAGTAATTTGACATTCCATCCTTTGTCCGTTTTTTATAGTGTATAAATAAGTGTAAATCAGTGTGTAGATAAAAGGTTGAGGTTATATTTTGGGTCCATCCATTGCTTTCATTTTTATTTTACAGTTCACCTGTTTCACCTATATCTATAAACTTCTGTATGATCTGTTGCATCTACATCTATGAAATTCTGTCTTCTGCTGCAGCAGAACTTTGTCTCCATCAGGTCACAGCTGAATAAATATATGTAAACAATAAATAAAACAAACAGCAGATTCCAGTTCTTTACATCCATTAAGAAAATATCAGTCTGATAAATAATGTGCCTAGTGGAATAACATGCAATAGATTAGAACTTTTTGAAGTCCACAGTAAAGAACCACAGTGAAGTACAGTAAAGAATTAAAGTCAAGACCCACAATAAAGACCCATACTAGAGTGCAGTAAAGAACTGCAGCAGAGTACAGAAAAGAACCATGGTAAAGAACCACAGTTCTTTACAGTTCCCAGTTCTCAGACCCCATAGTTAAACAAGCACACAAACAGGGGTGGATCTACCGGGTTATAAAGAATGCCCTGGCATCCCAGTTTTGGACAGTCTAATTGAAAAAAGTAAAAAGTTGTGGCCGGACTGACGTTTACAAGAGTCAAACTCTGATGTGCAAGTGAATGCAACATGATAAAACACTCCCCATAGACCCCTAGGTTCTGCAGGTTGCACTCATCCCCCCTGAACAGGATATTTGGCCTCAAGTGCATTTAGTTGACAGGCCATACAGCAAAGGAATGAGGTGATACTTTTGGTTCATTAAAATTAGAAAGATTTGCTGTTGTTTTTGACAATGTTTCTACTGAAGTTCGTTTGCTCTTTCAAAAATCTTCCCCCGTGGCTCTAGATGACTCTTCCTTGTTGAATGTAGCTGACACTCCAGGTGGCAAAATCTGTTTTTTATCTCTCAAGAAAAATAATAGAGCTATTTCTGCTTTATTCCAACAACAGGTTGTCTCTTTGCCCTATATTATTTTTCATTGGAGTAAATTTGTTTCTAATATTTGTTGGAAGAAGGTTTGGATAATGCTGCATAGATTCCTGATTAATAACAATATAAAAGAGGTTTCCTTTAAATTATTAGGCAGATTTTATCCTACAAATGAGTACTTGACACGATTTGTAAAAACTGTTAACCTAATTTGTATTTTTTGCAAAACTCAAACTGAGACCATTACACATTTATTTTGGGACTGCACCTTTTCCAGAAATCTTTGGAAGGAACTGAATGCTAAATTATGTCCAATGTCTGTAATAATTTTTCCCTTAAATGGGAGTATGTATTGTTTGGTTTCTATAACCATAATACTCAAGGTAACAATAAGTTTTATTTGATAAATCTTGTTATATTTAATGCAAAATTTCACATTCATAAGAGTAAATTCTCAAATAATAAACCATTCTTTCCTGCTTTTCTCATAGGAATTGGAAAATATATATCCACCATATCCAAATAGAAAAGCAATTAAGACATATAATGCTTGCTTACGTTATAATATTTTCATTTAGCATACACTTTTAATTTTCCCCCAGCAATATTTATTAACCTATTTATTAAAAAAAAAAAATTAAATTTTTCATACATATATTGCTTTTCTTTTATGTAGGCTGTTAAACTGTATTCACCACCTGCCCTGCATCAAACAGGCTGGAGGAGGTGAGATTACTGGCTAGTTTATTGAAAGATTTGACAGTATTATTGGCTGACTGGTTTGTAAATGGCTGGTTTGCTGGCTGACAAAGTTTCTGAATGGTTTGTTCGTTCACTGGGTGGTAGGTTTGTTTAATTGGCTGACTGATTGGGGCTAAATGGCTTGTGGACTGGTTGACTGACTGTTTGGAATGCTAGCTAATATATCTACCTGGTTGACTGACTAGCTGCCAAGCTGAATGATTGTTGATTAACTGTTGGTGACTGAAAGACTAACTAACTGACCAACTAACTGACTAATCCTTTCACTGACTAGTTTATTGGCTGGTTGGTTGATTAACTGAACTATTTATTTGCTAATATAAAACATATTATATAATGCTATATATTGCTTGGGTGATCTTTGGGTCTTTGTATCTGGTAGGGCTTGTTTTGATTGAATGAATGGCTGACTTGTTCTTTAGCTGCTGGTTGGTTGAATGACTGGTTAGTTGGGTGGATGGCTAAATTATTGGTTTGCTGACTTGTTTCTTGGCTGACCTAAAGACTGACTGGTTTGTTGGTTCAGTGAGTGAAAGATCTGACAGTTTTACTGGCTGACTGGTTTGCAGGTTGACTGACTGACTGACTCACTGACTGGAATGGTAGCTAATAGAAATTGATGACAGACTAGCTGATTGATTCACTGGATGACCTTTTGCCTGACTAGTTTGCTGACTGGCTGATGGGGTTTATCGACGTGTTCGTTAGCTGCTGCTGCTGCTGCTGCTGAATGACTGGGTTGTTCAATAAATTTCCAAATGTTGGATGGTTGACTGACTGACTGACTGACTGACTGACTTACTAACAGTGCTTTGTTTGTTAACTGCTCTGTTATCTGGCTGAATGCCTTGTTTGTTGTGGTTTAATCGCTGGTTTGCAGGCTGCATTTTTGGTTGATTGATTGACTGACTGGTTTGTCACATCTCTCCATGTGATGACTGTTAACAGTGTAATCTTATTTTTCACATAACACAGGCACTCTCACAGTGCTTATTAGCTTTAACTGACAGAAAATGCCACAGGCAGATGAGCTGATGATGTCATGCCTTGCTCTGATTGGCTGCCCCTGACTTCCTCCTCCCCCTTCTCTCCCTCTCTGTATCTCTGTCTCCTCCCTGCCTTCTTCTCCCTGTCAGTCCTCGTTCATCCCATCTCTATTCAACACCACCCATCTCTCTTGCTCTCCTTCCTTCATCCTTCTGTCTCTCTACCTCTCCTCTCCTCTCTGCTCTGCTCAGCTCTTCCCAGGGTGATGATAGCGATGATGATGATGATGTGACACTGTGGCCAGCCAATGATCACGCAAGGAGGGAGCAGAAGGGGTGTGTCTAGAGGCCGAGCTCGGAGCTGATCGATGCTGGGGAGACTGAGGAGGAAGAAGGGGAAGAGGGGGAGGTAGAGGAGGGTGGGAGAGGCCTTGTCCGAGCTAAGGAGTGCCGACACTGGGTTAATAAAGGGGGAGAAAAGGAGGAGGCAGGGGGAAGAGGAGGAGGGAGGGAAGAAGCTGTCGCCTGTCAGAGGGGGGATCAACCTGTGCTGTCATGGACAAATATCGACCAAAGAGACCAACCACCCTGGCTCTGTTCCCACAGCTGCCACAAGCCGGCACCCAGGTAGGCAGACTGGGAGGATCCCCTGTTTTTAAGATGAGCTGGGGAAATGGGTCGCAGCGTATATGACTGTGTTTTTATGTGTGTGTGTGTATGTGTGTATGTGATCATGATTGGATTGTGTGTTCAGAATGAGGCAGCAGTGGCATCAAGCAGAATAAATGGGTTACTCTGAGAGTGTGTGTGTGTGTGTGTGTGTGTGTGTGTGTGTGTGTGTGTATGTGTGTGTGTGCGTGTGTTTCCTGGGAGGATCCTGTCCTCAGAATGAGACAGCATTGGGTAGCTGTCTATTTGTGCATGCTGTTAGGTCGTGTTTATGTGTTTGTGTGTTTGTGTGTGTGTGTGTGTGTGTGTGCTGGCAGTGGGTCAGCTCTGAAAATGGTTCAGCTGTATGTTGCAGTGCCTCAGTAAACAGGCTCCTATCTTGTGTTGTGGTGATTATATTTCTGGCAAATATCTATATTTAGAACATCAATATTCATAATTCAATCGTGCGGCTGGCTTGTTTGTCTCCAGCAGACCCAGGGTATGCAAGCAGCTCGGGGTTCAGTGACTTGCTCAAGGACACTTTGACAGGACACACTTGCTGTTGAGGGGATTGACCCAGATTGTGCTTTTAAAACAGGAGCCTCCGAGCTGCTCTGCCCTCTCACGAAATATATAAAAGTATATTTAAGATCAGCTGTAGCAGCGTCCTTTTTGTAAGAGAACAGAAGAAGAGGATTTAATACGATGCAGAGTCTAAAGAGGAATATTTCTATAAAAACAAGATGATAGTGAAGTAGCGAACCCTGGCACCTCAGACAGCAGTCAGTAAGGAGTGCTCTCTAGAGGGAGCCAGCAGTAACACTCGTAGTATCCTGGCGTAGCCCTTTAAATGAGTTGCATCCTGTTTACCGTGACAGTACAGATCAGAGCAGTCGTTTCACCCTAACCTGGGTTTCCCCTCAGAATCAGCATCAGAACTACAGACTGTCCTGCCATGAGATCACAGCAGCTGCGACACATGATCAGATCAGATAGATGGTCAGATATGATCAGAGGTTTATTAGCAGTAAACATAATCAATGTTCACAACCTGAAATTGAGGTGAAAGGCAGAAAATACAGTGTGAAATGTGGATTAGCCCACTGACTGTCACTAGCTTATTTTTCATGAGCTAATTGCATGAAAAAGGGTCCTGATGCAAAAGATGAATGTATCATTTTAGCCATTACAAAACTGTTAATTAGCTACAGCTGATATAACTGGATACTCTTCTGTCAGTGATAAAATGTTGGATAAGAACTTCAGAGCTGAGCAAATGCAGGGAACTGGGTCAAAATTGGTAACTGGATGTTGGAACCCCTAAATGTTGAAATCTTTCCTGCACTCTCCTTGTTGAAATTACCATCATCAAAATCTTAATTAACCTCTCAAACTTTGCAACTTGACACAGGTTTTTAGAAAAGTTAGCTGGACAGCCAACCACCAGCTGACATATTTCAGTCCATCTAACATTTTTTTCTTTTAGCTTTGTTTATTTTGTTATTTCTTGGTGGTTTCAGATTAACTTCAAGCTCATGAATCAGTATCAGTATCAGCAGCAGCAGTATCATAAACACCAGTTTTAGCTAATACCTTTTATTAAGAGCCTGTTAAGAGCTCACAATATGTCTTTCTCTGAGGGTTTATTTCATCAGCCTCTCTGCAAAGTTAAATTGCATTTTCAGGGTTTACTATCCATATACTAAGATAAATGTGATCTACAATGGCACTCACTATTAAAATGCAAAGCCTTGCTGATTTTAACAGTGAAATAATCATTTGAAAAATCCTACAGCTCCCATACCAGCCGACTCTATAATATTTCATTGTAACATTTTATATAAGACATCTGTGCAGTTTGGCTGTTTCTCTCCTGTTAATTGTACAGCCATGTCTGAAACATAGACTGTAAATAAAGATGGACATAGCCTCAGAGGCGTCACCTGCAGCTTTCTGAAGAACAGTTTTGAAGCTCAGTCAGCTGCTTCGCTGTTGCCATCTTGGCAGTGCCTGACTTTGACTAACTTTTGCAAATGCAAAAATGGGCAAGGAGGAGGGGCCTGTGTAGAGCTGAGACTTCGATGCTAATTTGTGGCGGGTAAGCTCAAAAAATATAAAGGACTGAGTTTTATAAAAATCCGTACAGTTGTCATGAAGGAGGAAATTAGCTTTAGAGACCAAAACTGTTTTTGTACCAAGCTGTAAACAAGTTTATTTCTGCTGTAACGTTGGACATTTTAACATGGGAGTCTATGGGGATTGACTCACTGTTGAAGCCAGGCTCTAGTGGTCATTAAAAGAACTGCAGGTTGTTGCACTTGTTGGCTTCATTTTTCAGGCCTGGAGGTTGATGGTTGGTCTGAACCAGCTGTGGTCTTTCAGCTGGCCTCTAGTGCAGTGGTGATGTTAACCCACCAAGGTTTTGGCCTTGTGGGAAATGGTGTTGATCAAAAGATGCTAAAAGCTCAAAAATTAAATAAACTATGATATGAGGTCAGAGACATGTAGACAAATAAAGTGAAACAAGCCGTACACTGTTGAGAAAGACTATATTCCACAGCTGGAATATAGGCAAATCACCTATGAGCAGGTTGCATACTGTGATCAATGACCAAACACATCTACATGTAAATCTTAGTGATGTGAATATTGTAAGAGAACCTGACATGATGATTTCATTATGTGTGTTCAGGTGAAAATATATTTAAAGCTAAACATTGAAAACCTCACAGTCCAGATATGAAATTGAAGACTTCCTGTAGAAGTTATCAGTGGTGATCTGACGTATCGTTCAGCACTCAATGATCCGCTGTAACCTGACGGAGAACAGACGATGTGCCGACAGGCAGATAAAAGAGGTTCAATCCCTCCATGAGCTGCGTGCTGATGATTCCTGCTGACTTTAATATAGCAGCACTGTAAAGAACTGGGACCTGGTCTCAGTGGATTAAAGGCACATAGAGCTCTACTGTAGGTATTCACCATATGCTGCTTCAAAGGGTTTCTCACCTTATCATGTGTGACAGATCGGCTTGACTTAAAATAGCTTTCGCATACATAGTGTCTAATGTCGACTGTTATACTTTAGAATGCAGATGTGGTTGAATCTGGCCTGCATTTGAATCTATTTTGATTTTTTAAGCCACGTTTTCAGAGAAAGAACAGACACAAAAAGGCTCCTGCAGGAAGGACCAGTGCAGGATAAATGCCTGAACATTGTAGATGCAGTAACAATGATGTGGGGAAGATGCAGCATAAAGGCCTGTAGTAAACATGAGGAGAGGATGTAATGTTACCACAGCTTGAACAATACAATCCCCACTGAGAGGCAACTGTTCTTCGTTCTGGCTTAGCTTTGTAAGACATATTGTCCTTTCCTTAGTCTTGGCAGGAACACTTCAGCTGTTGTAGTCATTGTACTTTATGTAAATGTTTAAAATCCATCAACAATAGTGCTGGACTTAAACATAAAATAAATAATAACAAAAATATAATCTTCCTCTAGGCAGGATGAAATATTCTGCATAGTTATGAAACCCAATCGAAATGTTATTGGACTCACTGTTCATAGACAACCAGTGTAGTATTGACTGTGTCCTCAGTACATGCGTCATAACACACACCTTTCAATCATTCAGTCAGCAGTGTGATTGGCTGCTGTGAACTGTGTCCTCTCCAACCTGTCTTACTTTGCCAGCTGGACTCACCACAGGAGCTGGATTAGACTGATAACACTCACTACCACTTAACGTGTGTAACTGTAAGCCCTGCCTGTCACTGACTCTTACTCTGCATGTGTGTGTGTGTGTGTGTGTGTGTGTGTGTGCGTGTGTGGTCATTAGCTTCTTAGCTGCAAATCAGCTAATTGTAACTTCTAAAATTAGCATGTGTCAGGGAGAGGGCATCAAGCTGCATTTGTTCAAAGAGTTTCCTGTTAATCCAAAGTGAAGATCAAATTTAACCACCGTACACTGAGATGACTTCACTGTGTATTGAGAGCGAACAGCACGTTTCGCCTGAGGCTTCTTCAGGTTCACTCAGTTTACACGAGCGTTCACAGGTGTGATGAAAACATATACATGTGTCACATTTATCACACAATTATCATCATCTTCATGTTGTAATAATGCCTCCACGCCGCGACAGCCAGAGCCAGCATAATGTTTTCAGGTTGTCTGTCAATCCGTCCCGTTCTCGTGGACACAATATCTCAGTAGTGCCTTGACGGAACTTCTTCAAATTTTGCACAAATGTCCGCTCAAGACTTCACAGCAATTATGACAAAACTTCACACAAATGGTTCATATTTTCTATGACTCTGGATAAACAGAGTGTAACAATGTCCACTTCCTGAGTTACAGTGTTGAATAATGGTCAGACGTTTTTTTGCAGAACATTATGATGTCACAGTGAAGCTGACCTGAGAATGGGATGGACAATTCCTCTGGTCCGGGCTGTCACCGGCACAGAGGCATATCAACTAAGGACAAATAAGGACAAGGAGAACACACAAACACCTGAACATACAGTCTTTCATGGCCATTGAGTTGGCCAGTTGGACTTGGTCAGGGCCCCTTAGTGCCACTTTTTAACACACTTGTAACTGGGTTTCTAGGCATCTTTTTACCTGTACACATTTGCACAACATTTCAGTGTCAAGTGTCACTGATAGCAGTGCAGGGAGATCAATGGAGAGATCATATACAAAATTATGCAAAAATAATTAGGGTCTGAGTGCCCCTTATAGGTACAGATAAGGTTGTTTCCACTGATGAACAGCTCAGTTTAGACACATACAACATTACAGTTATCCATGTTTGTACAGTGCATGTAAACATGTTAGATTTCCTGCATAACCTGATGTCTCCCACTAACCTATTTTTTTATATGCATTTAAATGTACTGGTGGTTCAGGTGTGGTTAGAACTAAGAAAACACTGCCTTCACCATCAAAAGAAAACCAGGGCTGACTGCTGATCTCCTGTTGGTCTCCTGTGTATTACATGTTGACCCAACCACGACCTCCTCCTAATGCTGCGTTCATGAATTCTTTATAAATAACTTCATGAATTTGAAGCCCTAGCCAGCAGTAGGTTAGCTTAGCTTAGCATAAAGACTAGAAACAGAGGGACACAGCTACCCTGGCTCTGTTTAATCTCTTTGTAATATCTTCTTTGTTTAATCTGCAAAACGTGTATGGAAGATGCATTGCAGAGTTATGAGGGTTATGTGCCTTAATACATGTTGGGAAAAAAAAGTCATGTTGAGGTTGCCAGCAGAGACTTCAGGATGTCACTACTCAAGAATAAGAGAACCAGGGTTGCATTTGTATGTTGATGTAAAATTGTTGTATTTATACAGCAGAATGTATTTAGAATATATATATTCTATATATCTATATTTCTATGTAGACATTATATTGACAGGTGTTTCTAATGATTTGCTCACCCATATTATGAACATAACACTACCACTCGCTTCAAAAGAACCACATAGTTGAATCACCACCTCTCTGACACAGAAAATGAATATGTCACAAAGGTGAACCTAATAAGGTGGTAACTCAGTGTATGCCATACTCAAACTGGGAGTAATTAACTAAGATGACAGCCTTTTCCCTTCAAACTCCCTCAAATGCATTCTGACAGTATCACAGCTACTTCTGGGTATCAGACAGAAAATGACAGATGGCACTGAGACGCCATCTTTAATTTGAGATGAGAAGTTTTAATATTAAAAAGGGCTCCATTAGATTTTTGTCTGTGCATTGAAACGTCTGTTTGTGTAAATGTCAACTGGAGAGAGATGTCACCAGAGAGACGGAGTGTGCTTTACACAGAGAGAGAGATGCTTTTGATTCTCCCTCACACACTCACACACTCACACACACACACAATGAGTAACCATAGTAACAGAACGTGGTGTGCGAAAGGGAGAGCAGATGCATGAGGGATGTCAGTAAGTGAGTCAGCGCTCTGCGTGGTTCCCATGACGTTGATGCGAGACCATCGCACACTTCCTGGTCCGTTGCTCCTACCTCTTCCTGGCAATGATGTCATCAGAGAGAGCGAGAGAGAAAGAAAGAGAGAGAGAGACTTTTAGTGTCTGGATTTGACCAAGCCAATTTTAGCAACCCAATTTTTTTTGACTTGGCGGGGCGGGGCATAAAAAGGAGAATATAAGGCCTGTAGTACCTTTTGTGTGGAAAACACTTTGAAGCAGGTGTGAAAGATGTTGTGTTTCAGCAGTTGTTGCAGTGAAGAGGAGACGTAGAGCATTCAGCAGTGATTATATTGTATTTCAAAATGAGGTATTACAGTTTCTTAAAGGATTCAGATCTTTATGGCCACTTTTCAATGGAAAAGTCTCCATTAATGAGGGGGAATCTCAGTTACCGAGACAACGTGTCCTGGATGAAGAGCAGAGTCTCACTCCTCTGTGTTTATCAGTATTAATCTATAATCCTCAGAGCGACACACAGTGAGAGGACAAGATGTTATGGGTTAGCTGTCTCACACATCAGTCTAGACTGTGTGTGTGTGTGTCTGTGTGTCTATATGTGTGTGTGTGTGTGTGTGTGTGTGTGTGTCTGTGTCTGTGTGTGTGTGTGTGTGTGTGTGTCTGTGTCTGTGTGTGTCTGTGTCTGTGTGTGATAATCCAATAATGTGTTGGTTTTTGCTCTTACACTGCTGCTCTGTCTTATTAACTCTGTGCAGGACTCCATCAACAACAACTCTTTGGGCAAGAAGGACAGCTGGAAGGACTCCCACTCTTCTTCCCCACACATCACAGGTATGGACACTAAATGCTTCGGGAAAAAACAAAAGAAGAAAAAAAAACAAAAACAAAAAAAACAAAACACAGCCAATTAATGCAAATCACTGACTGTACATGAAGAAGGATTTTGTGTTGCTTCCTGCCACGATGCAACAGTGAAGCCAAAATGCGAATGTGGGAGCCGCCATTATGCTTCTGTAACACATTTTGTAACCAGCGTCTGGACATTAGAGTCGGGGGTCAGAATGTGCGGAATAGGCCCCTCAACTTCACTGACCGCCGACCTGTCGCTGAGAGCCGAGTGACCCGAGGAGCCAGATGAAGGTAAACCAGTTGATACCTAGTTAGCTATAATAACTAGCTGTAATAACATTAATTCAATAACATAATTCAGTAAAAATTGACTGATGGTGATTCCTATTTTATTATCATTGTAGGTAATCATAACTGCTTTGACCTTACTCTCAGTTTACGTTTGTTAATTAGTAAGAGTGAGTAAAGCTATTGATCTAAAATGAACTTGATAACCAGTAACATAACTAGAAATATCACAGACCCGCTCAACAGCTTTGTTGAAAGATATTTTAGAACACTATGTTCCCTGTGGTAAACTGTGAAATTTACTTCAGAATGATCACCTCCCTGTCTACTGAAAAATTCTTAAGCAGTTATGATGAAATATGATTTTGTGTTGTGTTTCTGCCCAAAACCCAGAGCTGCTACAAGAAGTGATGGAGAAAGCAGCAGCAACATGGGATGTCTGAGAAGAATGAAACATGATACAAGACCTCCACCAGCATTGAAGACCAGCCTCTCTGTCCCAGCAGCCACAGAGACAGAGTGAGGGCTGTGCTGGGCTGTGGGCGGGGACTGCTTTGTCGTGACATCACAAAGTTCCAGAAGTCCTGATAACTCGTTTTAAAGCTCAGTTTCTGAATGGAGCGCTTTAATACTTTCACAGTATTAATATAGAACCTAGACCTGCTTTATAATCAAACAACACATGGACATCTACCTTTAGACTATATGGACCTTTAAACAACAGCAGACAAAGCCAACAGCATTATTCACAAATATATCTCTCTATATAAATGTGCCTATATGTAACCATTGTAATGTGTGTACAGTATTTGATATCTTTATTTATCATGTTGTGCTTCTGTGGCTTTTTTGATGGAACTGTGATGTTATAAACTGTATTGGAACCAAATTAAAGTGAATTGAATTGAATAGAAATGAACTGTCACTACCTTCAACCAGCAAAATGATGCACAACTTCTAAATGGCATTATGCACAACAGTGATTTTGCCTCCTCATTTCATCACTTTCACTTGAAACCAAAGGAAAAAAACAACTCAGATATTTTTCTGACAGTCGTGTTGACACATTTCATTATGGCAGTATCTTAAGAAAACCTGTCATACTGTGTAAATAAACAAGATAAATGGAACAAATTACGTGAAAGTCAGTTTTCTTCTTTCTTGGCAGAAGACTTCACTGTGATGTCTGTGCACTTCATCTTGGATGGATCTTGTCTACACAGTCTGTTCTGAGACATCAATGTACACAAATAGTTAAGACTTATTTCAGCTTTGAAAAGCTGCACTCTCCTGATGCCTGAGTCAGTCAGCAGAGTTCTGAGCACAGTCTCACATTTAGTAAATGTTTGTTCAGTGATTTTGCAGAAACAAAAAAAAGGTTTTGAAAAGCATTTGAGTTGCTGTAGTTGTTTGCTCTGGAAATATATTTCTGACTATCCGTCAGCAGAGCAGATCCGTGCATTTCTGTCCTGAGATTTGTGCATGACTCAGTCTGTTGCAGTGCCTCTGCAGATAAGTGTCGTCAGTTTCACACAGTTTAGTCAGATTGGGTATTTGTGTAAAACAGATGTGAGCAGTGTGAGCCTGATGAGACATGAACATAATCTGTTATATAGGCTTGTTCTGGATTCTGGTCACACACACCTGGGACATGGGATCTTTCTATTCTACAGATATTTTTTGATCATGTGATCTTTATTGTTACCGGATATCATTTTCTATGACTTCACAGATGATCATTTTCCCTGATTCGAATTGTTTCATGCAGCTCAAAGATTTGTAGTCACTGATAATGGAGTGTGTTCAGTTTGTTCCAAAGCTAAGTGAGCTCATTACCATTCATAGAGCTATGGTGTTCTGCGCTGGCCCTGTCTTCAGTAGTCTCATGCAGCCATGTTCAATTCCAACACTGTCACCTACAAATTACATTTCTATACATCTAACCATCAGCAGCAAACATGTTTTGCAATACATTCATAATGGTTGGTTGAGAGAGCCCCGTCTGTGGTTAGGCTTGGACCACAAAATGTAAGAGAAAGATTACATTTGGATAAATGTAAATAAACATGTCTGAAGTCACAATGTTTCCCTGACCTTAACCAACTGCTGTGCCAATCTAAACAGCACAACCATAAAAAAGTTCAGTGATGCTGGAATCATTACATGTAGATATTGTACTTCAAGACTGGATATTTTGATGAAAAACAAATATGTTGTATAGAAACGTAACGCAGCTCAGCAGTTTATTATTGAGGACAGAGAGATCAGATGATGATGGTTTCTCAGCATTCAGTCTTTTTTATTGACTTGATGAGGACAGAATGTACTGTGAATCTCACTGAGCTGACAATGCTCTGACTCGAGCACGGCCCTGCTAACTGCTAACAGCTGCTGATTCAGTCAGTAACTACAGTGATTCAATATACTGTAGTCAGTACAGTTCAGTTCAAGATGCATTATTATTGATTTATTCATACAGGTAATAAACACCACCAGACGCATAATGATGATCTAATCCAGTGATTACCAGACTTTCCTGTGTCATGTTAATTGATTGCATGTTCGTCAGCTGCTACAATAATAAAGAAACAGGCAAGAAAAGGAGCCAAACTAAATTTTATTAAAATAACATGACCGATAACACATGAACTACATGTCTCTTTTCACAAACTGGCAATTTTTATGCACAAAAACAATGGATGAACAGGTTTGAGCCTAAGCATAAAAAAAAAAAAAATTGTCATTTATCTTGTGCTTTTCATTTTTGCTATTTTTTTGTCACTTTTGCTGTCAAAATAAATCTTGCTAACCTGAATCTTGGTCCTCATCGTCAAATAGATGAGGAGACATTTCACAAACACAGGTTGTTCTAAGCAGATTAACAATGGCTCTGTCCCCGCAACTCTTTTGTCATCTCTTAAGTCATTAGTTACACTTGTGTTTGAAAAATCTAAATATCTGAGCTGCGTCTGAAAATCACTTACTGTGTTTACCCTCCACCATTTTATTCAGACTGTAAAGTCTATGTGCTCTAATAGTGTCCTCAAAAAGATTCCAACAATGGACTGAAAAGTCGTGTCCGTCACATGCGCTGTACTTTTTGCTAACAGTATCTAGTTTGGACTCAATAAAATTTAATAGAATTTTTTAAAGGGGCATTCCACCACCTTTCCACCTGCAGTATAGCTCACTTCATTGATCGGGGGGGAACTACTCCGTCTGTAAAGAATTTTGGATAATGTCTTACCCTCCAATGACGTCATCACCAGTTATTTGATCAATCTTGGGCTTTGATGCAGGCACTTACCAGAGTTACACAGTGTAAGGACGAAACACTATCAACTTGCATTATGGGAAATCTGGGACACAGTGTCTTTGGTGTTTTACCTATTCTAGAGAATCAAGAGATCACTGCCTCTGCTGCTTCGATGGGGATGTTAGGGAAATTCTTATCATGGGTGGTGAAGAAAGAGCTCTGGAGTCCAGGATGTCTATTGAAGCTTGAGTCCAAGGAGAAGGAGGTTTCATCAATACAGGCTTCTGTGCATGATGTCACCTCAAATCTGAAGCAGGAACCCCTGAGGATAGTCTTTATACACTTAGAGAGAATACTATAGATAGCTTACACTCCATAATTGGTCAAATATTTCAAAGAAGACGGAGAAGACAGATGTGTTGCTACGCTATTGGTTCATTAACCATAAACAAGGAAACATGACTATATATGCCCAAGTGCTGATTCTTAGAACACCCAGCCACTTGTTACCATCCAAGGTCTGTTGTTATCAGCCCGGGCACCAGCAGTATCTGGACAAACCACAGCTGCGTCTGCAGGAGCCGCCTGAGCGTCTCAAGGCCTGTAAGATTTAATGCAGTAGCTGTGGCACAGAGACCTAGGGCCTCACACTGACCTCTCACCCTGAGTCAGTCATTCATTAGGTGGACAAGACAAAATTCCCTCACAGGGGACCCTTGCCTTTGTAATCTCTCTGTTGTAAGTTCAACTTACTGATGTAGCCATTTACAACACATTTGGCTTTTAAATAATTTTAGGTTGGATGCTTTGTGAAATTTCTAGTGCTCCAGTGTGTTCAGGACTTCATGAATGGTTGATCATCACAGGCAAACATAGTTAGATGCACATTTGTGGGGCAGGAAAAAGCATCACAGCACAAGAGACAAAAACAAAACCTGAAAAATAACAGCAAAATATTCTAGAACTCTTTGAATGAGTGTCCCTGTGCCTCTTATCCAGTCTAAAGTGCTTACTGTGGGCTACTTTGTTAATCCCTCTGTATACATCTGGTTGCCTAACACATAATCTGATACTTTTGTTTGTTTGCGTGTGTGTATTAAGGGGATCTAACACCAGTGGATGTCCAACCAAAAGCGGAGGACAAAGTCCGGCACAGCACGCACCGCCCAGCCCCCAAACCCCCTACAGCCAATGGAGCCCACAGCAGGTCCAACAGCCAGGCCGCTGCCACCGCCGCAGACACACGCGCTCGACTGCGGGAGAGACAGGCGTCCGGGGCCACGCACACACAGTCCTCCAGCGCCCCGAGGAGTCAGCGGAGAGGAGGAGGAGGGGGAGGAGGAGGGAGAGGGGGAGGAAGAGGAGCGACAGCGATGAAAGATAGGAGCCTGGGGGACATCAGAGGAAAGGATGGAGTGACGGCAGGGAAGGAGGAGAGAAGAGGAGGAAGACTGTGTGCGGAGTCCAAGGCGAAGGAGAAGGAGCGGAATGTACATCAGAGGCCAAGAGAAACAAATGGACCGAAAAGCCGGGGGGCTGATGGGAAAGGAAAAGTAGTTGCTAAAGCGGGTAACAGAGGAGGGGGAGTCAAGCCAAATAACGTACTGATGAACCAGGAAGTTTATCTGACAGCCATGGTGGTTCCACGCACACCTGTAGCTCCAAGAACCCAGGACAAGACCCAAGACCAAGGTAATGAACCCACCTCTAGACCCCTGGGTGTCGGGTACTGTCAACGGGTGGTCTGATGAGAGCAGGGTGGTCTTTAATATTTATTGTGTTCTAAGTAACAACTGTTTTATATGTATTTTTAATGCAGAACAGCGAAATGATACAGTTGTTGATTATCTGAGGAATTTATTGTAATAACTGTGAAAGACACAAAACTCACCCAAATATTCTCTTGTATTTGGAAACTTTATTTTCCATATTTATTGAATTGAAATTTTACTTTTAATATTTGCACGTTTAGCTGACCTGTCGTGCACCGACTAAAACACGCTACATTACACCAGCAATTCACTGAAACAAACTTAACAAACTGGAAGTGTACCAGTGAAATCCTGTCTTCATTTTCCCTGTTTCCTCTCCCTTTTCAGAAATGATCAGCAAACTATGAAACTCATTAACTAAGAAGAAAAGAGACATTTGGTTTAGTGTCTTATGGTGAAAGAACTGCAGAAACACTGTCTGTATACGTTTGATTAAGTGTAGCTGTAGACATATGGATTGTAGCAGCGCAAAAATACTCAGGGAAGCACCTATAAGAGATAGTTACGTATGGTATGCTAAACTGTGTGGGAATGAAAATGTCATGGGGTCACCAAAATCACCTTCAACCTTTGGGAGTATGAATGTGTAAAGTAACTGTATTTGTAAAATCCTCACACACTTCTTGATAATCTGCTATTCAGTTTTAAAGCTGGAGTTTTGGGCAGCTCAGGATGCAGCAGAACGAGCCAAAAACTCAACATTGTCGTGTGATTGCCCTTAAAGCTGTTATTGGGAATGAATTTTAGCAAACACTTGCCTATTTACACATCCAGCAGACACAGAACAACATTGGCGTTTACTGGGATTTGGGTTTGTGTTCACCTGATGAATGTAAAATTGAATATACACTTTTTGTCTTCACCAACTCCTGAGAAAAATGTCTGGTTCTTTAGCTGCTAAACGCTCCACTATCTTCACAAGCTGGTCTCAGGTTGATGACCAGAACCAATGATCCAGAACTGCCCGAAAAGCTTTGTAGAGCTGAGGAGAATTGCAGAGTGGGTGAAAATCCTCTCTGGGTTTGGCCCAACTAAAGATCCCTTTATTATTACACATGTTCATATAGAGAAAATACTGCAGCTTTGAATATATGATGGTCACATTGGCCACATATATCCACACTGGCCTGGAAAAAGTTTTTACAACCACAGTCCATTACAACTGGCCATTGAACACCTGTACCTGAACCTCAGGGTAGACTGGTACAATATGCAAAATGTAATATATCAATACTGCCTGCCCAAATTTTACTATGTACACAATATTATGTTTCAGTTGTTTTTTTTAAAAATCATAATACATAATTATATTATTTTATGTTTCAGGTGCTTTTTATAATACACAATTAAATTATTGTATTTTATGTTTCAGGTATAAACAATGTTGCCACTTAACAGCAAAGTTTTATTTGTCACATGCCACGGCACAATGTACAGTAAGCAAAGCAGTGAAATGAGGGTCAGACTCAGCAGCAAAGCAAACTGTGCAAAACTGCAACAAAAAAAAAATATTATGAAGAATATATCTTATGGTGTGAAATAATGCCATGTTCGATATTATCGAATATCGCCTGAGCCTACCTTGGGGGGTAAGTGTTGTAGAAATGATTGAAATATTATAAATGCAAAGTTGCTGAATTACTGTTAAATCATCTGGTGTATAACTCACTACAACCTCTGACTTTAGAGAAGACTCAAACTGTCTAGTTGTGAAGGTTACAGGACCTTGTAGTGTCTCAAATGTCTGAGATATGTTTGTTGGAAACTTAATCCGACTGTAATTTGTTGTTTAGAGAGAAAGATGAAATAGAAGAGAAGAGCCTTATACAGTACACGCCTGTTTATGACCTTCTTGGTGTAAAAGGGTGGTGGGGGAAGAAATGAAGCATAAATTCTATGCTGTGTCTGATGAGTGGAGTCTGTTTCCTCTTACCAGATTAAAAGCATTAATTTAAGACAGTGGAGACTGACCAGAAAATGCTTCTTTATACATCAGTAAGTGCCTTGCTCAAGGGCAAATTAAAGAACCAGAGTAGTGCTGTGAAATTTCTTTTTGTATTCTGGTAAGTAGTACTGGTTATGTGTTACATAACTCTATTCATAGCTAGTAATTATGTGTAACATATGTGAAGTCGTTCATAAATACATTTGTTCACATGTTATGTTAACAAGCTAATATCTACTCACTATCCATGTTTTGTGTTCTCAGGCCAAAGCCATGACAGGAGCCAGGATAACCCCCCTGCTCTCTCCCGGTCCAGCAGCGAGGGGGGGTCAAACAGAATGTCCCTCAGCTCAGACACAGAGGGCCCGCCACCGGGGCCTCTGCATCCCTCTTTATCCAACCGAACCAACCCTGACATCAGTGAGGAGGAGGGGGAGGGAGACCCCACCCCCTGCGTGAACGTTCAGAATGGTCCGACCCGCTGCCTCGCAGGTGATGAGAAAACAAAGATGGACTTTACCAAGTCAGAGGTGGACGCAGGGGGAGGCAAAGGTGACAGTAACACTGAGGTGAAAGGCACCAACTCCGTCACTCAGGGAGATTGTGTGGCTGCTTGGACTGTACCAAAGAGTGAAGCTACAGCAGGGTTGAATTATGACTCTGTTAAATACACTCTGGTGGTCGATGAACACGCTCAGTTGGAGCTGGTCAGCCTCAAGGACTGCTTGCATGGTTACAGTGAGCACAATGACGACAGCGATGGAGAGACCGTCTATCAGTCAGCCAATGAGGAGGAAGACCCAGAGTATGAGGAGGAGAGGAAGAGGAAAGAGGAGACAAGGAAGCAAGGTGACAATAAAGTTTCATTTTGAACATACCTGAGCATACGTCTGTCACAACAGGTGCTTAAAGTTTTCAAGCAAGATACAAGTCACTTTTTTTGCTATGTAACGTTTAAAAACCTGCCAGTAGTCTGGCTAAAAATGCAAACTTTGTCCCAGGGATGGCTCAAGAGGAACGTTCATGGGGAAGGTTCACTAGATTAAAGGTCTTATACCTGTTGGAGCATGAATATTCTCATGGTAATCTGTCTGTTAGCTTGTAAGACATGTTGTGATTAGTTCATCCTTTAGGAAGCACGAATATATTCAGTTAGTTTATGGCAATGTGCTGTTAGGATTTTATAATTTTGTGGCAAATTGGAAATTACTTAATCATGTAATAATATGTAATATTAATAATTAATTATAGTGGAGCTAGAGGAAAGGTCATGGGGATACCACAATTATTTCTAAGGTCGCTGCATATCCAGGTTGGATTTAATGGGAATCTTCCTGGTAGTTGGTGAAACGTCTTACCCTGAATCCAGGAGCTGAGCAGACCGACAGACTTAGTGACTGACAGAAAATCATCTGTAAAAACCAAAACTGTTCATATATGTTTGTGTCGTCATAACAAGAAGCAAACAGAGAAAATATGTTTTCAGGGCCTTTAAAACAGCATTACCTGGTTTTATTCTAATACTCAGCAGTGGAAGTGTCCCTTTAAAATGAGAGCTAAACCTTAACGTCTCATGGTAGACAACAGTAATAGCATAAAAACTTGGAAGGACCCATATGAATATGAAATACAGGCAATGTTCCCATGGCAACAAAATTAAACTTGCTCTCATTTTTATCTACATAAGAGAAGCATGTCTTTCATCTTTCTTAGAGGAAAACAGATTGAGTTTTCAGTTTGTGGATCTAATGAAGGAATGTCCTAAATATTCCTTTGCATGAACAAATGTAGCTGGAATTTGAAACTATGGTGTGTGAGCCCACTCTGATGTACTCAGCTTTAAGCACTATCAGATACAGTAAGTGAGGCGGTTCATCACTACTACAGCTGGTTTCTCAATGACCCACACACTAATATAGTGACATATTTAATGTCCTATGAATCATACAAATGTCATGTATCACCTATAATAATTTCAAAAGAGAATTAAAGTTTGCAGTAAATATCTTCAAATATAAGTGCTCCCTTCAGATCAAGTTGACGTAATTGAAAGGAGCAAAAGACAAAAAGGACATTTTCCATTGATGAACAACAGCTTACTACATATTTTACTGGAGTATTGAGTATTTTAAATCAATTCTCTGTTTTTAAGGAAGCTTGTAGTATGTTTGGAAACACAAGAGATTTGACTCTGATTTCCACTGGTTTTCAACGTATTTACATACAACAATTAAAATAGTAATAGTTAAAAATGTAATAAGTACTGTAAGTGTTTTAATTACTTCAGTATTGTAACCTATTACATTTGATAACTTTTTGATTATTTCTCAGTACCATTAAGTTAGTCTGTTGGTGCTGTGTAGTAGTTTCACAACCTAATGACCTCTCCAAATTGATATTTAATGAAAACACAATGCTGAATTAAATTAGTGAGCATTATTAGATCTCACAGCTATCACCTATCTGACCCTTGTTGTCCACAGATCAACTAAAAGAAGGCGTTCCTGCTCGACCAAAAGATGCAAAGCAACAGAATGAATGTTATATTCTACATATCAGGTTTTTACCAAAAAGAATATATTCAGATGTAACACCTTTGTAATCACCGACATTATGATTAGTAACTGTAATTTAATTACAATTTTGTCTCAGTAACTGAAGATTACAATTACATTTATGTTGTAATTTAATTATGTAATACTTGAATTTAACCAGTTACTCCCCAACACAGGCACTGTACATACAAGTAGATGAAGAAAGCTAGCCGGCTAGCTCAGCTGGTGCTTTCATTTATTTCATCACACATTTTGAGATTTGTAAATGTAGATTTAATTTAAAAGTCAAGTATCTAATCTTTCATTTGCACAAAGAAGAAGGTCTTCAATACTAGTGTTCAAGTGATCTTAAGAGTTTTGTGGTTTGTATGTAGAACTGTGTGTCACCTGCTCATCAACAGAAATAGATGTCATGTCTCTGTATCATGTTAACCAGTCAGAGCATAAAAAGAGAAAATAGTAGAGGACCCACAACTAAGCCTTGTGGAACAACACTGAATAACACATTCATTTAGTACTGGATGATGGCGCAGGTGTAGCTTTAGGAGAGAAGACTGACCGATGTAGAAATCAAACTTGTGCTATCTTTTTGCACTGTTCCTTCATTTCTGGTATCAGTTTAATCTTTCTTTGTTTTCTGCTCCAAGAAGGAAGGAAAGAGGAGGAAAAGAGACGAAAGGAAGAGGAGGAGAAGAAGAAGAGGTGGGAAGAGGATGTGAAGAGGAGGCGGGAAGAGGACATGAAGAGAAGGAGGGAAGTTGTAGCAAGGATCTCTAAGCAGTCCAAGGTTACGTCAGCCACAACCTCAGAGGAAGAGGATTCTCACGGAGGAAGACCTGGAGCTCTCAGAAGCAGGAAGTTCCTCAACCTGTTTGCCAACAACAGCAGCAGCCACTACAGCGCCACTGGTTTGTATAATCTCCAAATATTTAGTTTAGAGCAAAAGTCATTTTGTCTCCACATAAATGAATAATCAGGCGCCTGTGACACGTCGCAGTAGAGCTAAATAGTTAAAGTTTCTTCCTGTCTGTCAGCATCGCAGTTCACTTCTGCAAAAGACAAATAGAGATAATAAAACTGAATTACCAGTGTGTTTCTTATTTGTTTTGCTTTAACCAATTCTTATCAAGTAATGATAATGACACTAGACCTTTTTGAATCAGCAAAGACATGTGAGATCAGAGGTCTGGCACCAGGCTATATCTAGTAGCCCTTAGTAACACTAAAGTGATTATAAATTCTTTCAGATTATTCAGATGGCATAAATTCTTGTTTGGTAAAAAGATTAGGCAATCATGGTTTAAAATGAATAAATAAATAATAATTGATGAAGTCTATGTGTTGCTTTAAGCCCATTCATTGTCAGGGTGCCCTAGCTGAAGGGGTGGCAGTAGCTGTCTACATCAGGGTCTTGTTTTGTACTACCACCAGAGGTCGCCAAATTCTAAAGTTTCCAAATTCAACACACACAGTCTCTAAGCTTTCTCATGGTGTTGGTCATTTGAGCCTTCCTGCTTACTGTAACGCTAAAGATGATTTTGGATAATAATGCAGTTATATTTTTATATTGAAATAAATCCCATGTGTTTTTTCCCATTAAAGAATGAATATGTCACATAATTCAAAGCGTAAGCTGTTGATTGTGTGTGTAACATCAGTGCTGTACCCTTCAGGGGCTGGGTCATTCGGTGTGTTCTCCTGTGTTTTGGATGGAGTGGAGAGACAGCAGAGCCACAGAGCTGTCTACAGGTTAACACACATGAACAAACACAAGCAAATTGTCACATGTCCAAATCTACCCATTAGGTTAAAATCTGATCGTTTTTTTACGCCTCATTTTAGGTTTGTCCCTCGTCATGCAGATGAGCTTTACCTAGAGACAGATGACCCGGTGTTAATGCTGAACCAGTCTGAGGACTTGTGGTGTCAGGGTTACAACATGAGGACCGGAGCTACTGGCATTTTTCCGGCCTTCTACGCTCTCAAGGTGGCCAAAGATATTAACCCAGGTACACTGCAAAGAACTGGACTGTAAAAGCAGAGCATCACCATCATCAACAACAACATTAATAATTCAACATGTTTCCTGGCTCTCCTTCCTTCTCGCAGTCCAGAAAGACGGGTGGATAGAGCAGTTCCTGGTGCGATTCCTGGGTTCAGTGCAGGTCCCCATCCACAAAGGCAACGACGTGCTGTGTGCTGCGATGCAGAAGGTACATAACCACAGACACTGTACAACAGGACCGCACCATGGCAGCTGATTATCAGTAGGAAAACAAAGACAACAACCTACAGCTGCTTATTAGTTGCTAATTGTAGCAAATATTCATGTTTTTTTAAAAGATCATTTTAATATTTAATAGTATAATATTGAATACTTTTGCCTCTTAAAGCATCACTAATTAAATTTTTTTTATAAATAATAAAACAAATTACATATAATTCATGGAATTAACAAAATTGGTTGCTCATGGTGACAAACTCACAGAGGTAGTGCCAAGCAGCAACCTCCAGGGCTGAAAAATGAAGCCAACACCGAAGTGCTAAAAAAACTGCACTTCTTTGAATGGCCACTTGAGGCTGGCTCCAAAAGTGAGTCAATCCCCATAGACTATCATCTTAAAAAACTAAATAAAACTTTGTAGCAAAAAATGAACACGTTTACAGCCTGGTGCAAAGGCCTGGTACAGAGCCTGGCCTCTTTGAGTGACAGGTCGGTGAGCGTATGCTTACCACAAACCGGAATGCACCAGAGTCTCATTTCCACACATGCCCCACCTCTTTGCCCATTTTTGGATTAGTCAGGAGTAGGTGGAGTCAGGTGGAGCAGCTCACCCTGAGCTTCAAAACCGCTCTTCTGAAACCTGTGGTGGGCGTCAGGGAGGCTACGTCCATCTTTATTTAAAGTCTATGGTTGAGCGCCCAACTCCACAGCTCTAAAGAGCATTGCAGCTGCTTTTAGCTCCTTGATTTGGTTTTATTGCACTTTCACTGTTTCATCATCAGTGCTCTCACCAACCTCATTTCCAGCAGCAGCAGACAGCTAGACGCTAACTTTTTTTTAATAGCAACTACTAGAACATTTACTGTAACAGACTAAGGAGACAGATATTTTTCTCAGGAGTTGGTAGAGTTCAAAACTGAGCAAAAAGTAGAGTGAATATTGAACTTACATCCATCAGGACATATTAGACATTAACTTTTTAAGGTGATTGTAGGCAATTTCTCAATCTGCGTTCTTCTCTGTAGTTGTGTGAGTGTGTGAGTTAGAGACCCAATCTTGCCACTTACTGCACACAATGTTTTAGCCTTCTCATTAAGGCAGCTCAGTCTACTCTTAGTTCTTGGGTGACAGGTTTCAAAACACTTTCAAATGTCCACAACATCAATTTGCAACCCTGCCCTAAGCTGTAGCGTGATGATAGTTCAGCAGCTACTGCTGTCCAGATCAGGAGGGGTGGGCACATTCCTGGGTTACTCTTTCATGTGTTGATAATGGTTATTCTTTCCTCTTTATTATTGCTCGTTTATCTCTCTGGTTATTTGTATTTTCACTTTTAAAGAAAAAGAGGGAACTGCCAATATAAGACTCAAGTGTAAACTGTTTAAATTTCTTTTCTCTTTTCTCTTTCTTTTCTTGTCTTTTCTCTCAATGAAAACAGATTTGTCTAAAAAACAAGTGAAAATGGGAGAAAATTTTAAGACTCAGGGTTATCATTTCTAACACATTACTGAATGACTATTTACTCTTTGAAACCTTACGAGGCTAAAAATCTCCCTCAGCCTGAAAACATGAATCTTTTAACTGGCAAGTTCATGCGAGGTGTACCACTCACACATGTCGACTGGCCTCAGGTTATGTTTACGCTGCCAGAGCAATGAGTCTGGTTTTATGCCCAGATGATCTCTATCAGCCCGGCTGATCCAGACAGGAATAGCTCTGTGTTTCAGTTCAGCCTAATAACAAGACAATATGTGTTTTCTTCTCTCGTGGTGTCAAGGAAACTGTTCACAGTGAGGTCTGTGGGTTTTCATGAGTAACCACAATGAACCAAATAAACATTTTTCAGTGTGGAACCTCAGAACCAAGACAAATAAACCGTCTAAGATTTGAGTGCGTTGTCCCTTTATCCGTCTCAAATCTAGTGTGTTATGTAAGTGCAGAGCTGAGCCTGTTGCAGCTGTAATCATTGTGTTTCCTCAAAATCCTTCACTGGGTCCAAATCCTTCTTAAGACTGTTACAGCACACAGCTACTTTAGCTTCAGTTTGTAAAGAGACACGTTTTCTCCTTTCACCTCATGTTTTACATCTTACTGTTTACTCCGCAGCAGGCGTGTGAAGTAGCATAATACTATTGATCCCTATGGGGAAATTAGAGAATTGTACATGCACAAAATACACACAAAACAAGGATTGCATATTCTGCTGACTTACTGCGAAGTGAATAATTAACCTCTTGCAGTTGCTAAACCTGCAACGTACAATAACTGCAAACTTCAGGTGTATGGTATCGATATTAAGGATGTAAACATGCAAGATTAGATGTAGAAAAAACAGTCACTAGATCACTTTCTCAATTATAAGGTTTGATTAATGCAAAATAAAACAGTAGATAAGAAACGGGCAATAATGATATCTACAGAAAACAACAATAGTGTGGTTAAGTATCTGCACTCATTATCTGAGATCCACTGATAAGGACCGAAGCAACTGACAGACGATACAGGTGCCAGTTTCTCAAAGACAGACTGACTATGGCTTAATTAAAAACTAAACTAAGAGTTGATTCATTCGACCTAAGCTGTCTAACTTTTAACTTCTGTAAGCATGACTAATTCACCATGACTTTAGGAGTAAATTAAAAAAAAAAAAAAAAAATTAATATAAACCATGGCTGGCCAAGTAACAGCATGAACCCACCTCAGCAGAAAAATACTCTTCTGATGTTTTCTGAAAGAATTCACAGTTACAATTTTATTTTACCGGGGAAGTTCTGTAAAGAGTGAAAAAACAACAAAGAGAACTTCCAGTAGCTATACAGTAGCTGAGCTGAGATGCTGGGGCTTTTTAATGTGACAGGGCTCAGTATTTCTGCGAACTCACCTGTCAGACTCAGGATAGTAAACACAGGGCGATCCCCTCATTGCTGCATATTTCAATATATTATTATATTATATATTATTATATTTATTATTATCCCTTTATTTATATTATTACTGCAGTCTCTAAACATGGTTTCCCTAATCATTCCACAACATTGATACAAGGCACAAATTTTGAGACAAGATTTTTATTTATTTATTTATTTATTCATTTAGTCATTGGATACCACTGGTCAGCAGGTGACACTTATTGTTGAAAATATGTCTCTTAATTAGTTAGCCTGGGGGTAGAGTGACTTAGTTTTCGGCCTAAAATAAGTCCTTTTTTACGAGACTGTCTAACTTGCGTTGGAGTAATAGAAGAGCAAAATTTAAGGAGCCAGTATGCTTCTTTAGAACTTTTTGTCAGATGGTTAGACCCCCCCCACACACACACACACACACACACACACACACACACACACCTTTCCAACATCGCATTAAGGGGGACAATCTGACCTTCACATCCACTTCACACTGTGACTGATCAGCTGTGCAGGGGTGAGAAAGGAGCTAGAGTCTGAAATTTGTCACAACTATTCCTGGCACTTTGTGTGCCACTTATGTGTGACTCCATGAATGTCTTCCAGGAGAGACTGTCTGAAAATATATGCAGTTATCTTCATATTTAAACAATATTAAATCCCCCCCCCCCTCAGCTTCCCATTCCACCTGCAAGTTTGGCTGCTCAGAACAAACGTTAACACGCTTTTGATTTCCGTCATGGCCGAACTAGATGTGACCCTAAGACTCGCCTGACGCCACAGACCGGTCTAACATGTCTTTGTATTGACTGTGTTAACAGGTGGCGTGTAACAGGAGGTTAGCGGGTCCTCCTCCCTCAGCTTGTGTGTTGGAGGTCAGTGTGAAGGGAGTGAAGATCAATGTCCAGGACCAGTGTCACTCTGCTCACAGGGTACGTACACTAATGTGCCTACACAGCTACCTGCCTGCCTTTCTGCCCTCCTGCCTTCCTTCTTTCCTCCCCTCTTTCGTTCGTTCCTTCCCTCCTGCTTTCCTTCCTTTCTTCCTCCTTTTGTGCCTGCATCCTCCTTCTTGCCTTCCTTCCTTCCTTCCGTCCTTCCTTCCTTCCTGTCACACCTTTACAAACCCAGCTTGTGGAAAATGTGCAGCAGGTTATTACGGTGCTGTAAACAGGACACTTTGTTGTAGTCTGGTGTATAGCGCTTCCCAGTGGGAATGAGCAGTAACTACAAGCTACTCACAATAGCAATAGTGATGTCACTCACGCTCCATCTGGATCAGTAGTCCGGGAGTTATTCAGGTTTAGCTCCACATTGCAGCTTCACACACCCGGACAGAATTTAACCATTGGAACTTTACGTTTCTTTCTCAGGGGGAGCAATGTTTCCACTTTTTCCAGTTGAAGAACATTTCATTCTGTGGTTGTCATCCAAAACACAGCAAGTGAGTTGAACTCTTGAACTCCTTTAAGGATTATTTGATTTAATCACTTCCCACACTTGCATGAGAAATGTATTAAACTATATTAAATTGTACCTTTAATCACAGCCAGTTTAAGTGGTGGTTAAATGTACATGACAGTGATGTAACTCTCACAAGTCTAAGCTCAGTGCTTTGTCTGCTGCAGCAGGTATGTCTCAGTGAACCTCTCAGTAATGGTGATTATTGTGTTGCAGGTATTTTGGTTTCATCACAAAACACCCTGACCAACAGCGCTTCGCCTGTCACGTGATGATGTCAGACACAACATTACATCCTCTGGCCGAGTCTGTAGGGTAAGACCCCTTCTATTCTGTATTTTTATTACATTTGATATTTCTTACATATTGTCTGACTTGCCCCTGGTGGTGTCTGTTACATGTCGTAGTTATAACAGGGGCTGTTTCTTCAGTAGAGAGTAGTTCTAGTGAAAACATGTGGACACTTTGCTCTGTGGATCATCCAGAGTAAGAGGACATGACAGTGTTGATTCATTATGTCACTCTTCTTTGCTCTGAGATCTTCAGACAAGCTTCCTGTCATGTCCACTGTATTTGGATAGAGATCTCAGGAACATATATCTGGTTCATGAACATACTCCTTCATTTTAGTGGCAATATCTGCATCAACAGGGATTCAGACTAGAAGTCTCAAATGGACCCATGGAAACCTGATTTACATAAATGAATTTTCAAAAAAGGGAGACCTGATCTGAGGGAGGCCTAGCCCTTTCAGACTAGACCACAACAGACCTGAGGACAATTGAACCTGATCCAAAATGCGGTCGACCCGAATAGACACTAGTAGAGATAGAACACGGACACCAGCAGCAGCCAATAATCAATTAGATCAATTAACAATCAGCCACAGGGGAAAGAGTAGCAACATAACAATGATAATAATAGTAATAATAATGATAATGCTCTAGGAATGAATATAAAGTCACAGAAACTAAAATAATACATTTATATGCTTCAAAAACAAATTCATGTAAATACCTGAAGGTTCTATTTTCTCCTCCTGAACCAACAATAAAACACAGAAGACCAGACAGTGAAATATGATCCAGGAAGTCTGGAAAGTCTCTCTCTGAAAGTGCATTTTGTTGATAATACTTACACACTTTTACTTGAATTGCAGAAATTGTAATGTACAGGGCAACTGCTACTTTTAATAGATCTGAATTCATCTTTCAACACCTCTGAGGACAATAAATATTTCATGTCAGTGTGGCCAGTGCACGCCTTACATCATCCTTTACGTTCGTCTGTTGTTGATGCACAGAGTTGAGCTCCATTCAGACCAGAGTGTGATAGATGATAATACAACTAATTTTATTTTCTAATTGTCCTCTCTGTCCCACAGGAGGGCCTTCCAGCAGTATTACAAGGAGAACATTGGCTACTCCTATCCCACCGAAGACATCTTCATTGAATAACACCTCTCCTCCATCCTATGTACTGAATACTCACTCTGTGCATGTAAGCTTGGTCTTACACCACAAACTGGACCACTGATATATCTTCATCAGAGTACTTGCATGGTGGATTTTCTTTTTTTCTTCGCTGCGTTCAGTGATGCGGCGAGCCTTTCCTTCCTTTGGCCAAGTCACAATATGAATACCTCTATGGATGGTTAGGATCACATGAGATGTCCCCTACAGTGTGAGCAAGTGTAACATAAATCTACCCCAACTCATACACAAATATCTGATATTGATATATTTTATAGGCTAAAATTACTTATATGTAACTACACGTAAATATTGGATGTAAAACCATATAGACAGCCTTCAGGGCTATGGAGCCAGTTTAACGACAGAATGTTTACATCATCAGTTTCTCAACTTGGAGCCAGAGCCAAAATGGTAATTGATTAATCATCTGAGTCACATATCAAAAAAACGAGTGATCATCCATTTAGCCACAGCAGCGCTTTGAGCTTCTGTAAATGCTAACGTCAGCAGGTATTAGGCGATAAATCAAACTAGATAAAGAACAGTAACATTGGAATCCAACCTATAGCTGTTGAGACATCTCACTCAAAATAAAAAAAAAGTGATATCTGTGAAGTCACACAGCTAACATGGCTAATAGAATTGCTAAACATTTGATGGTTCCAGCTTCTAAAATTAGAGGATTTGCTGCTTTTCTCTGGAATATATGAGCATTTTTAATCACTTTGGGCTCTTACGATGAGCTTCTCTTATTTTTGACATTTTATTAGACATTGACATTGACATTTCATTCTTTGCGTGATCACACTTAATATTGTGACATGATGAGTGCACTTGAATAAAAATGATCTGTATCTGAAGCTTGAGTTCTAGATTGCAGACATATGGCCCATTTTGTCACTCCTAGCGACTTGTTTAAACATATCTTGTTAAACATTGAGCACGCTAAGTGAACTTAAATGTCCCATATTTTTTCTTTCCTGTGTTTTATTTGAAGTGTTTATCCATCCAAAAACCATCTCAGTGTAGTTTTACATCTCCTCTCTCAGGCTTCTCTCTGGAGCTCTAGTAACAACAGGTCAGTGAGCCAATCAGAAGAGAGGAGGCTCTGAGACTGTTTTCTGAGCGATCTAACGAAGATTTCAGGTTGTGTGCATTTCTCTGTGGACTGAGCACTTTGGTACTTTCACAGTGTTGATATAGAACCTAAACCTGCTTGATAAAATCAAACACATTGACATCTACCTTTATACTATATGGGACCTTTAAGTAAAAGTTCTGAATCTTTAATTCCAGTTTTCAGACTTGTGAATGTGTAAAAATGTGAAGTATGTTGACAAAAAGGAAAAAATGAATTGAAAATATGCATGAATTTAATGAGCAGAAAAGGTAGCAAAACTTACCTAGATGCTAATGTAAGATTTGTTTATAATACATATCTATATTATCTGTCTACATGATAAAAAAAAATGTCTCCCTTACTGAGCTGCATTGACCCTCTTGACCAAAATGAAATTCTAAAGTTGAGTATCCATTAATTAGTAATATTTATGATCAACTGGGTGCTCAAGTCAACAAACTAGATTTCCAGTTACAGATATTTTCATGAGAATTGCAGCTTGAACTTCAGTGTCAAACCAGGTTCAGGTGAGACAATTCATTAATTTTAACAGATGTCACTGAACAGCCAGTCAGCTGCTTGGAAGGCAGCTGTGCTAACCGCAAACACACACCTCAGATATCATGTAAGATCAAAGCAAGGCTGCATGTTTCTAAAAGGAGGTAAAGCTTCTGTCTTTAAATTAGCTTCATCCCTGACTCAACAGCAAAGAAGGGCTACTTATTAACAACAATTACCCCCTATAGTTTCAAAGACAATGCTTTGAAGGGGTATACAATGAACAAATGGACCTGCGTGTTTCTTTGCACAGATGAGAACAGATTGATGTTTCCAAAAATATATATTATTCTATATCTTATAACCCCCCAGACTTGACAATCTACTGTTGAAGACATTTGGAGTTACTGTTGAGGTGCCTCATTTCTCTTCTCGCTCCTTTTTTTCCAAATGTGGTTCCAACTACAAACCCTCTACGCAGGGTTTCTCTTGCTGAGCAATGACATACTTTTCCTTTAATTCTGTGTAATAACAAAGGCCAAATGATGCTGTGCAATTTAGTGTGTGTGTGCAACAGAACAGACTGGTGGGACGGTGGGATCACTGTAGAGTCATGTCCATGTCCGTACATGTCACTTTCAGCTTAGACTTCTTTTGCATTGCCTGCTCAAATCTTGGACAAGTTGGGATCAAGACAATGTGGAAATACTTAGTTCTCATTAGACATCGGATTTACTTTTTTTTTTGTTTAGATATGCTTAAAAGGAAATATTGAACCTGGCTTTTAAAACCTACCTTTGCAAATTTAGCCACAATCTGGCTTGGTTGTATAAACAGGGAGAATTCATTTTTCACACAGTTCCTCCTTGGTTTTGCAGCCATTAGGAGATCAGCTCCAGACTTAAAGCTGTACCAATCAACATATTTTTTTCAACAATTGATCAAATGACTATGTGCAATGTGGAAGGAGTCACTCATAGAGAATTATTACCCAACACTGCAGCTACCCTCAGCTCTATGAAGCTCTGTCTGCAACCTGGCCAGCAGCGAACAGCAGAAAGACAAAGTTAGCAACTAGCAGTTGAACATTGTGGAGTGTTTAGCAGCTAAAGAGTCTTAGGAGTTTGTGGAGGCCAAACCAGAGCTAAAAGGAAAGTGAATATTGGACTTCCATATATCTCAAACTTGACTCAGTCCTAATGTTGCTCTATGTCTGCTGGATGTGTAAAGTGACAACTGTTTGATTACACATTAGCCATGACAGCTTATATTATGTGGCATTGTTGTGTTTTCAGCTTGTCCTGCTGCCCCCAAGTTGCCAAAAAAAAAATCAATTCATGCAGCTTTAAGATCAAAGATTTTAACGACTTCCAGCCAGTAAGAAGTGGGAAAGCATCTGCACAAGCAGTTAAACTATATATTTGAGCAGGTAAAGTCATTGTAAAGTCAATGGAAATGAATCCTGAAATGTTTTGTGTTTTTAAAAAAAACAGTGCCTTTTTTTATTTTGGTGTGGTGATGACGGCTGTCCTCAGTAAATATTTACCTGGTGACATCATGTCTCCACTCACGGCATCTAAATAGATACAACACATAGTCTCATTCAGATGAGTCGTCTTGTACCTGGATATGGCTTGGTACACCTAAGATGGCTGCCATGGAAGATAAAGTGGGAGTGAGGAGAGCTGATATCAGGCCAACAAGGGTTTAACTGGTATATGCAGCTGGTACTGTCCCTCAGTCACTCAGTGATTGTGATCCAATGCTGTTTGACTGATTATATATTTACTGTAATACTGGTCAACATTACACCAGTTTTCTATGCTAAGCAGTTAATCTAAAATGAGATTTTGTGTGTCAATATAATTCAATTTTAGGATCATAATTAGCGTTAGCAGTATAGCTAAGATTTTTGTGGAGAATTCTCTGTCCCATTATTTCACTGCGTTTGTAGAAAAGCGAGATAAAAATGGTGGACAAAATGCTACGTACTTGAGAGAGTGATTGAAGGTACTGAATACATATATACAAGGCATGCAGCCTCTGCCTGAAGATAGTGGTAATGGTCCCCAAAACTTGTAGCAAATGAACCCTTAAGACAAACCTTGACTAAAAATCTTTCATTCCTTGCCTTTAAGACTGCCATTGACTTCCATTAATTTAAGAACAATAAGAAAATGATAATTTTATTTTCAAAATATAAGACGAGAAGAAGTTCACTATGATGGATTACATATTTCAAGTTTTAAAAGTTAAAAAACCTATGAAAATTATTGATAGGGTAAAACATGCACACTACTGGAGTTTTTAAGTCATCATCTTACTGACCTTTCCATTGGCTGAGCTAATGTGACCTTTTTATAGAGGCACCACATGTAATGTACTGTCCACGACATTTTCATTTCCATGTCAGCCATCTGAGGTGCACCATGGTAAGTTGTTCTGATCCACCAGAAAGTGTCCTTTCTATGTATTCCACTTCTGTGATTCTAACACCATGGGGATCTACTGTACTTAACTCATCAATATAGATATATCCTGTATAGATACTGTATGTATGTATGTATGTTTGTATAGGAGTTATTGTATGCTGTTGGTATAACCAAATCCTGGGTGTAACACCGCATGATATCAATGTTGTAAAATGAGGACAAGTTGCACAGACTGGTGATAGTGATGGTGGTTATTCTTGTCAATAAATCACGTTTACAACTGCACCTAAAATACATATTTTTGTAGAATATAGGTCAGTAAGTTAACTGCAGTTTTAGAAGGGATTTTTAGCGGGACAGAATTTACAGTTGGCTCCTCTCAGATCTACTCACATGTATGAATCTGTTGGAAGACAAAATTTGAGTCATGGCAGTTGAAAAATTAAAAGATTTATTTGTCAAATTTTTTCAATGTATGCAGTGAAAATGCACAGGCGGTGCTAAATGTGCTAAAAGGCTATTGGCAATTAATAAATTCATATAGAGTATATATATATATATATAATTACATTATGACAAATTAAATGAATGGCCAGAAAGCATCCATGTAGTATCTAAGAGACAGAAGAACAGTATATGCTACGTATGTACTGTACGTATATTATAACCTGATGATGTCACAGTGATGTCATCAGTGTAATCTGGGCAGGAGCTTGCCCTCTTTTATGTTCCCCAGTTTTATGGAGGTGAGGAGCCAATAAAATATCTCATAGAGTCAGATATGAGCCAGCAGTGACCAGCATCATCAGTTACATCTTTATTATTCACAGTGAGTGAGGATCTCCATACATGTAATATCACATTCACATAAAGCTTCATAATAAACAAATTAGTGCTGTAAATACAGTTCATGCTTGAGCTGTTTACTAGGTGGGTTTGGACAGACAGGATGTGGAGGGGTCACTGTTCTTTAACATGCTCAAGACACAGAGAACCATAATCTGCTATTTCAATCAATGTTGGACATATTCTAATACTTTTCACTTTGTTCAGCAAACTGAGAAAGTTAATGGCCAGTGTTAACACAGAGCAGCAGGAGTACATCCATCCACAGAGTGTGTTCTTTCTTATGGTCCTCATTACTAACAAACCAATAATGATGGGAATACAAACATTTTGTTTGGAGAGATTACAGTAAAATTCAAAACACTGCAGCCAGACAGCAATGGTACATCACGTGACCATGTGTTGACAAGGGACTTGCCCATCATCAGGACCACACAGCATAAAAAGAACATGTAGCATCAACAGTGAATATTCTGGTGCCATCTCACTGCTTTTCCGGACATTGGTGCTGGACAAAAAGACAGTGTCATATATGTATATACCCTATATATATAATATCACAGGGTGGAGGGTTTCGCTGCACTGATGTTCTCTTGTCTACTACAAGTGTGTGAGTTTACAGAGCAAATAATGGGCAAAAAAGTTTGGATGTGTATCATGCAGCCACTGTGTGTTTAGGACTTAAGATGGAAGGTTACACATCACAGAGTAGTGAGAAGTCAGAGCTCAGTTCTCAGAGGAATCTGTCTCCTCCGTGGAGCCGTCGCTTTCCACCTCCATCTTCCTCCTGTGGTGAATGTTCCTCCTGGGGGAGGCCCTCCTCTGCAACTCCTTTAGCCCCCCCACCGCACTGCCACTGCTATTGCTGCTGGGACTCACTGAGATCTGAGCGATTCTGGACAGAGAGAGACAAGAAAAGAGGAGATGTAAAGAGAAGAACAGAAGACAGGAGAAGATGAGATGACTGAGTGTGTGTGTGTGTGTGTGTGTGTGTGTGTGTGTGTGTGTGTGTGTGTGTGTGTGTGTGCGTGCGTGCGTGCGCACGTGTGTGTGTGCACATGCTCTCACAGTTTGTCCAGTTCCTGGTCCATCTCTGGGTCAATGAGCAACTCTGCCTTGTTGGGTAACACTCCTGCAGAAACAGTTGTATTAATGACGATACAACAGGATGAATATTGAACTTAATTTATTATTATAAATAGTAAGACATGTAACAATGCATTTTGACAACAGCTGCATAAAAGCTGCTGTTAGAAATGTTTCATGTGCGTATGGGGAAACATGTAGACTGAAGGCTGAAACTGAAAATAAGCATAGCTGTGCTGCTGGTGGCAACTGTGCACCCTCCTTTTCATTCGTACACTGCATACAGGCAAATCCAAGCCAACAACAGTTCCAATACAGCTGTTAATGCCAAATGACAACTGATCCAGCTGTGCTGCCGTCATCAGAAACAGATGCTGCTTTAGGTGATGGTTCAGATTAACGTACATCTCAGTTCTCCAAAAGCTGTGTTTCACTGATTCCTCTCTCTTTGCATTGTTAGTGGGAGAGACAAAGATGCAAGGAAAAGACACAAGTGTGGGAAACGTGGATGTACCCTGAGTTTACATGGAACACACAGCGTGTGATGTAAGCTATGTGAAGTCAAGACGTAACACATAAATCCACAAAAAATGAGTAATATAAAAAAGTCATATAGATAGATAAGGTAATATGATAGGTTTAATAAAATATACTGATATGTCTCAGTCAGTCTATGAGTCATCTCAAAATTTAAAGCTTTGTATTTTATGACTTTACATTTTTTAAATGAAATGTAATACTTTTTAGCGATCTGTAAAACTCTGTATATTGTAATGTATATAATCATGTATGAAATCTGAATAAAATGGATATAGTCATACAGCAAACTGAGTATGCTTATATGCATACAATCATACACTTTATGACATGTAATTTCAACAACATTTTGTATGTGCAAGCAACAGCAGCAGGAGGAGGAGGAGGAGGAGGGTGATGTGTTATGTTAAACCTACCAATGGTTTGGTTGATGGTCTCATGTTTAGCCAGACTCATTAGGAAGCTGTAGTAACAGACTTTGTCAGTTTCTTCCAGTATTTCCCTCATACAGGACCTGGAAGGATGACTTCACACGGACACAAAAACTGTCAGGTGAAACACACATTGTGCTACAATCAGAGCTCAATAACACTACACCTGTTTGTCATACAAATCACACACACTCTGTGACATATGGACAGCAGGGGATCGAAGCAGCGCCACCTCCTTAGACACTGCGACCATTTCCACAGTTAAAATAAAAACAGTCAGTGAGCTCAGATATCTGTTAAGTTTTTCCTGCCAGTGGATGTACAGTGCAAAAGTCTCAGGTAACTGCAACCTTTTTTTAAAGCCCCAACTTTTATTTAACTAATAAATGAACTACACTGACAAAATCTAATTATCATAACTATACACAAAAAGTGAAAACAAAGAATTCACTTTTGAAACTCAACCCTGATAGGCAGATGTATTTAAAAGACAAAGTGCTGATTAAGTTCAGTTCAAATCAAATAACTGTTGTTTTTATGTGTATTGTTTGTATGACACAAACAATTCTATGAATTTTAACATTTATTACTGTTACACCTTCGCGTAACATTCAAAATGAAATATGTGATAATAGTCAAGTGATGCAATAACCAGCGGATCTACAGGTGGGATTTGTTTGTGTGTTTATCAAAGTTTTAATGAAAGTATGTGATTAGTAACTTTAAAAAACTGTATTTTCTGTGCAAGTAGACATACATGAGGTAAATATTTATATACATATTTAGTTAGTTGAATTTATTTATTCAAATGTTAATTTTATACTAGGAACACACTGACAAAACATTATCTACATGTTCCCCATGCTTTGTCATCATGTTGTCAAGGTGTTAATGTGCTATAAATGTAAGTGATTTAAAATTTTTCCTCTCATTCTCCCATTCACACACACACCACAGCCATGCAAGGCGCTCATCTGCCCATTGGGAGCAATATGGGTCCAGTGTCTTGCTCAAGGACATTTGATACATGGACGCCACCAAACCAGCCACTAATGGACGACCCACTCCACCTCCTCAGCTACAGCTGCCTCCTCTCGTCAACATATTCTTAACGTGTTATTAACATGTAAAATTGTAATGTTGATGACATGTTGACGACATGTTCAGTCATAGCTTTTCTTGTAAACACTTAGTGCACTATAAGAATAAAGAGCAACTTTCCAGAGGGTGTCTGGTCCCAGTGAGTGACGACTGGAATGTGTAAGTGTGTTTTACCTGTGTTTGAACCTGTCACAGAGAGCGTCTATACACTGAGCCAGAGTGGACGGTTCCACCCCATCCTGCTGCTGCCGCTCCTTGTCGCTCTCCTCTGCAGCCACCGAGGGCAGCTGCTCGATGGAGGTGGAGGTGGGGACGATAACAGTGTTAGGACTCTTCCCTGCTAACAGGTCCTGGTAGATCATGAGCACGCTGTCCAAGAACTCTACACATACACACAGTGGATGATGGGAAGTTGGAAGTCAAGGGGTTGAATTCTGTTTTATTCAGCTTTGGCTTGAAATAGATTTAAATTCAAATAGGTTTATAGATCTATTGAAATAGACTGCTGGCACTGCCTTTTGTAAAAATTAGATATAACTCCATATGAGCCACTTCTGATATGATTCCTTCCTCACTACTGCTAGTTCATAAGTTTTTATTATTATTTCCATATCAGATATCTGACCACAGAAATAATTCCAGTTTTAATTACAAGAAATGTCCTCAACTGAGTGTCATTTTTTCTCTCTGCCTTAAGGGGGAACAGAGTTTTACCTAATAATGGTTATCCCAATCCATAATGAAAATGGTTAAAATTAAATGTATTTACCATTGTTATAACATTTTAGTTTTTAGTAGACTCCATTTAAAAAAATAGTATAGGAGTCCAATGTGCTCATCATTAAGACAGCTCATCATTAATAAAGGTTACAGCCAACGTCAATGAACTGAATGTTTATGCCCAGACATACTGTACATACTGTTATTTCTGTTGTACCTTGGTAGTAGAACTGTAGCTGGAAAGCATAAAGGAAGTCAGAGAAAGACATCAAACAATCTATGGCGTCGTCCATCAGAACAATTCTACAGGACAAGAAAAGAGAAGCAGTTAATAACAGTTTATACCTGTCAACTGGTGAAATGCTCATTATCTATCCCAGCTGTCCGAGCAGTAATACATGTTAAACAAAAAATTGTGTATGTGAAAGAACCAAACTAGAATCACTGCCTCAAAGTTGTACGCCGCCGCACAAACGAGTCAAGTTACAGGAAATATGGTGAAACTCTCCCCTCCTTGAGTAATAGCATTAAATAATGGCCAGATGTGTTTTTGCAGAACATTATGATGTCACAGCGAAGTTAACCTTTGACCTTATGGATATAAACTGTCATCTCTTCATCATTTTATCCTAACAGACATTTGTGTAAAGCTTTGTCATAATTAGTGTACGAATTCTTGAGTTATCGCCAAAAACGTGTTTTGTGACCTTTGACCACCAAATTCTAATCTATGTCGGTGCAAAGAAATCAAAATGTGGAGAAGGAAAAAACATTTTAGAATATATTGGCCATTAACTGTGAAGGACAGATGGAGAGAGAATTCTGCAAACAATGACTGAAAGATAATATTACATTATATATTGTTAGGTCTGCTGTAGCATATAGAGCTGCCATGTACAGTATACACAGTACACATGATAATGACTACACTGTGCTCTAATACTGTTTGAGCCAAAATCCATGCTATTGCAATACAGTGTGTACTTCATACTAATTGCTATTTTCAATAATTCCCAGTATGCAATGTTAAAAGTTGTGGTGACCAAACAAACACTGTTCTCTTTGGATCAATGAACAACAGTACTAAGAAATCCTGGTCAAAGAGTTAGTTGATGTACTAAAATGAAAGCATAGTGTTTTGTCTGCAGTGTGTCAGTGTACTGACCTAGCTGCACTCTGTACCATCTCCACTGGGAAGTCTGGACACAGTAACTGTAGCAGAGACCTATATTCGAGCATGGACAGTAAGTCTGGAACAAGACATGAAACATGAAATTAGTTACACAATACACAACAGTGACCAACTGATTTAAATGTTACAGACAGTCAAACCAGCCAGTGACACCAAGTCACATACACTCCTCTATATGTGACATGTTTTCCAATTATTAATTCACTTAAACAGTCTGTAATAAGTAGGATTTACAATGTATGTGAGTCTTATGGTCTTATGTTATAAACCTTGCCTAGTAGGCACTACTATACTGTTGTTGGATAGAAGCCATCAGTATGTTTTTTGGGTTAATATAGCTGTCCATAATGATCTGGTACTGTGAATGATAGCATGAATGCTAGCTAACAGCTGTGATTGACATTTTTGCGTAATTGCACAACAACCATTTCACAACAGTTCCCCTTAATCCCCGTTTCTAAGTGATATTTCTAACAGTGAGAATTTCAAGCAGGAAGCACTTTGATACTTTTTATAGCCTCCTTTGGTCTGTAGGCATCAATGAACTTCATTTTCAGATCCTTAGTCAGCTGCTCAAAGGAGCCTGTGGTTGTTGAGTGGTGAAGAGTAAATGAATTTTTCAGCTCTGGAAATGTTATCAAACAATTCCTCATGACAACTCAAGTCAATAAAGACTAATTTTTAATGTTTGTTTACTGCAGGAGGTGTATTTACTTCTTTTCACTTCAAAAATCAACAAAATATGTCATTTTCCCAGGCTGCCAAATTTTGCATAAAACTGTACAGAGAAAGGGGCATTTATGTAAAGACAATTACAGTCTAATACAAGTATACAACTAGCAGAAAAGCTTCCATTGTCTTACTGACCTCCACTCTTGCCGATCTGTCTGTAGCATCTCCAGAAAACTCTGATGAAGGAGGCTCTGTTATGAGGAGTGGCCCTGATGTAGTTATACTCTCTGAAGAGGACGTGGTTACTGTTCTTCACACTGCTGAAACTACAAACACACACATGCACATAAGAACAAGAAGCAACGTTTCACCCAAAATTCATTCATCTCAAAATTCATGTTATCAGTTAGCTAAACACAAGATGCACTAAATTATGTTTACTATTCCAACTATCTCAGCTAACGTGACAGTCTGTCTTGTTCAACAGAAATGTGATCTAATTTTGTTTAGATGATATTAGCTACACAAGAGTGGGACAGGCTAATGTGCATCACTGGCTTTCTGCGTCACATTTACAAGCCAGTGTACAAGCATGCATTGTATGTTGTTTTTAAACACTGAAACACCTTTACATATAGAAATGTGTTCACATGTTCAAATGTGTTTTATGAGCTAAGCAGATTATCATATATTAGTACTGGTTTAGGATGTTTCCTAAAATGCACATCTGCTACCACAATGGTGATTAAATGAATATGACTATACACTGCATGCCTAATGTTGGATAAGTTGTTTTGGGGTTGCATTATGAAAATGCATGCCAATTTGTGGTGCATATTCAGTTTCACTGTTTTCTGTACTTCTTTCCTTTAATACCGTTTGTATTAGCCTCCCACAACCTACATCAGTCTGCTGTCCACACCCACAGAGGAACACTCTCTCTACATGTAGCTAGGTGACTTATTGTGTATTAGAATAACATACTACTCAGCAAAGTAGCGGATCACCCCAAACTGGGTGTATTCCTCTTTATGCTCCAGCAGCTGGGTCACTGCGTCGCTCAGATAGAACAACACGTTACTGTCCGCTGTGAGAGAAACAAACACACGCACCACAATCACACGGAAGAACCAGACTCTTATCAGTTAGCTGACGGTAATATTATACTGATTCTGAATAAGACAGATGAATTGATAGCTCACGGCTGTGACGTGAATATATGCACAGCAACGAAAGAGATAAACACTGTACAGCTAACACAGCTAACGCAGAACCTACCGAGGTATTCGTCAACGGAGACGGTTGAATTAAAACGGTTCATTCTGGTCGTTTTTTGAGGAGACAACGTTAGAATTAACCTTAATAAACTGTCTGATGTTTTCATCAGAACAACTGCTGTTTCTGTTCACTATTTAATAACGTCATTTCTGTAGCCTTGAGATTTTGCTAACTACCATAGAATGTCCTAACATGGTGGGCTTCCATGGAAACAACAGGATGTTGTGAGCTACATTAATTAAATGCCCCCGACCAACATAGCAAGCAAAGGTTCCTTTACTGTTTTCCAGATAATAATAATAATAACAATAATTTATGATAATTTACTTACTTTTACCATGGTTACATGTCAAGCCTCAATTTTTAAGCTTGCATTGTTCCTGGACTAATTGCAACAACAAATCACCTCTCTCATTAACAGCTTGCCAATTTGCTTGGAAGATGTTTGCATCTTTCTTACATCAAGAGCCAGAGTACTCGCTCAACACAGAGCAGTCACCATTTATGTTTATTTTTATTTTCTATATCTGGCATTTTGTGAGCTTTCAAAACTTTCCATTTTTTCATCTGAACTTTTCATTTTAATGTCTTCCAGGAGTGCTCTTTACATAACAATGTTAACAGCATTGCAAAAAATACAATGAAGCTGGTGGCGTTGGCTCACTAAACATCTGATGTGGAGTTCACATTTAAGCACAGGATCCAAAAGCCATTCTAACTATTTTATTTGTAACAATTAAAGAAACTCAGGTAGATACTTAATGGATAAATGGATGGATGGATAGATGATTTTTTTCTGTTTGTGAAAGATATCAAAATACATAAAGATAAATAAGTACAATTACAAATGAACTTAAAATGTCAGCACTAAAATAAAATAAAATAAATCAAGTTGACGTTCCTTAAACTTACTTCATTTATGCATCCAGAATCTTTTTTACTTTGCCTTCAAAGTGTTAAATATAGGAGTCTAATGCAACATAATACAAATAAACATTCAAAAGTCATGCAACAATAAAATGCTAACCAAATAACTGCTATAATATTAACCAAATAAAACAACATAAGGTTTGAAAAGTCCATTATTCAACTCACAGTTCTCTGTAGTTTTGAGAGAAAGGGCTTTGCAAATCAGAAGGGTGGGGTTATATGACTTCCTGGGTGTGGTTAATATGATGACGGGTGATTTCAGGTGAGGCAGGGTGTTAGACTTGCGATTGAACAAGCATATTATGATTGCTATTGATAACAGCAGCGTTACATGAGTGTGTATTTATGTGCTGCAGTGTCACAATTTACTTGTTTGTGTTTGTTGACAGTACCTGCCGTTTTCCTGTAAATATTAACTAGTTATTGAGCTACTTTGCTAATGTCATTGAATACCTCCGAGGAATAATGGAATTTATCAGCCCATCTGAGGCCAAATAAGAACGACAGCTGTAAATGTTCATGTCATTACTGTAACTGAATGTAAAAAAAAAAACCTTAGTAACTAACAGTATAATGTTACTGTACTAGTAAGTATGCACTTGTTCAGTACACCATGTCTATGCTGCAATACATCATTGTAACTATTGTTATTGTATTGCTGGTCACAGTCTACCTCACTGAGGCCCAGTTTAGTGGCTAGGAGGACCCCCAGCTTTTCTCCACCTCCATCCTCTGTGAGGACCCTATGCCCTGCTGTGAACACCAGCCTGGCAGTGGCGTCTGTGAGAACAATGTCTATTCGTTGGTCTGGCTCTGTTATAAGTCATCTTTAGTGGCCAAACTAATGCTTATTTATGGTCTTCTGGACAGGATAAGTCTGGAGGAATTCAGCCAGCCACTGCTGGTGCTACAGCTTCACTCTGGATGTTGGTCAGATGATCAAGAACAAGTGCAAACGCTCTCAATTTCCAGTTGTAGCCCCTGGAAGACCTGAACAGGTGGGACCAGGATCTGGGGACTGCGGTGGTGACAAGGGAGCCGTGGTCCCTCCTCACCTACTCAAGGGATATGGCCAACTGTCAACACCAACAGCCTTCTGAAGGTTGGTGGTTGAGAGGCTGCTTCCTCCCAGGCTTTACTGTCCTCAAATTCTGTTTTTTTTCTGCTCTTGTTCTCTTTCTGCTTAGGTGAGCAACATTGTCACTGTTGGACTACAACAAGTAGAGGGTGCTGTTTGGTGCCATACACCAGCGCAGGCTGGACACCAGGAGATTTGGGTCTCCAGGCAGAAGTTCACTCCATAGGTGGAGTGTGCGAAGAGGCATGCACTCACAACCACTGCTCCACTTGCTGAGTCTTCAGTGGCAGCTCTTACCTGCTCCAACCTCAGTTGATGATGATGGGTCTAGTGGCCTGCTCCAGTCAGAAAACTTACCTGCAAAGTTCTGCACAGACTGGACAGAGCAAATACAAGGGTATTGTATACTGCCCCTCTTTTGAGGCTGTTCAGAAGGGGCATCGGTTGGAGAACAGTGAAAACATTTAAATGATTGTTAATCCCCTTACAAGTGGCATGGGCACTGGATTCTTTTATTTGTGTATATACTTCTCTATATGTTTCCTATGATTGACTATTGAATGAACAGTAGAAAACTACTGTAGAAAAATTTAATTAATGACCGAATATTTTTGAGTTACTTACTGTCAAATTAAAATTGGAATGGAACTTTTTAACTGTAATTTTCTTTCATTTTTACTTATATTCCATTACGCATTTCTGCTACATGTCAGGTCTGATGTGTAGAGAGATTTGAAAATTGACTGACCAAGTAATAGTTCTGTATATGGAGCAGTAGTGAAGAGATTAAACATCAACCTCCTTCCTGTCCCTGAACACTGACCTCTGACTCGGTGTGAGCCCGCCCAGTCGAAAACAGCCAGGGTTGCCAACCTAAAACCTGTTCCAGGGGTTCAGAATTAGAAGCCAGTTCAGGTGTGAAGCCCTCCCAGGCCAAATCAGCCAGGGCTGGGGGCGTGGAGCCAGTGCCATGGGTTGAGAAGCAGAGCCTGGTACAAAGTCCAGGTATAACCCTAACCCTCCCAGTCAAAACCCCAACCCTTCCTCCCAGGTCAGGGTCTTCCATGGGTGTGAGGCCCTCCAAATCACAAACAGCCAGAGCTGGGGGCCTGGAACAATGGCCAGGGGTTAAGAAGAAGAAGCTGATATGGGGACCAAGCGTGAACCCTCCCACACACTAACAGCGAGGGCTGGTGGCCTAGGGCTAGTGCCAGGGAAAGCAAACCAGAGGCCAGTGCAGGGAGCAGGTTAGAAACCTTCTAAAAACCAAGAATGAGACACTTGGTTTGACACCGAATTGAATCCATTTGAAGGTGTTGTGGAAAAAGCTTACAATTTTTCCTCCATGATGCATGCCTGTTCAAAATGGGCCTTTCAGTACTTTAGTAGAGATCCAGGAACCTGGTTCCAATGCCTTTTTTATCCACTTGCACTGGCCAAGGTAAGCCCATGCTCCCAGGGCTGGTACCTAGAGACAGTGCCGGGGAGTAAGAAGAAAAGTCAGATACAGGTTCAGGGTTCAGAGACCCTTTGTGTCTGAACCCTTAACTGGTCACTGAACTAAAAACTCTGAACTGAACACCTGTTCACGGACAAGGCGTAAGGCTCTCCCAGTAACAAGAAGCATGGCTGGCAACTTGGAGCTACTGCCAGACAGTATGAAAGGCCAGTCAAGGGAGCAGGTTGGATGCCCTCCCAGGCTAAAGCAGCTGGGACAAGGGTGACTGGGTGGGGGGCTCACTTCTGGTTCCCATCTCATTTTTTTAACCTGGCCAACGCTTCCAGCCCTGGGTGCTGAGGCCTTGGAGAGCATCAAAACTGATCCCTGACCTGGATTGTGATGTTCAGCCCCTAACACTGGTTCCAAACCCCATGGCCTGGCTGCTTGGGTTCTGAAAAGCATAAAAGGTGGCCACCATACAGGCTTCTTCTTAACCCCTTGCAATGGCTCCAAGCTGCCAGCCCTGGCTACTGGAGCCTTGGAGGATCTTACACCTTGTCTGTGAACTAGCCTCTGGTTCTCAATGCCTGACACTGGCTCCAGGCTGCCAGCCTTGGATGTTTGTGACTGCGAGGTTCTCAAACCTGGTCCCAGAACTGGGCTCTCTTTCTCAATCCCTGGCACTTGCTCCAGGTCCCAAACTGTGACTATTTTGACACCACATGAAGTGAGCAAAAATAAAGACTACACACCAAAAAAGAAAAGGGATAAAAAAAAAAAAGAACAGGTTCTCAACCTTTCACACTGGCCGAGGGCACTGCCAAAGCAGTTGGGACTGGGGTGACTGGGTGAGGGGCTCACACCTGGTTCTCACCTCTTTTTTTTTAACCCCTGTCACTGGCCAAGGCTTTCACCCCTGGGTGCTTGGGATTTGGAGCGCCTCAAACCTTATCCCTGCACTGATTCCAGACCCCCAGGCCATAGCTGCTTTTCCTTTGGAAGGCCTTAAAGGTGGTTCGCATACAGGCTTCTTGTTAACCCCTTGCAATGGCTCCAGGCTCCCAGCCCTGGCTGCTGGAGCCTTGGAGGATCTTACACCTAGTCTGTGAACTGGCCTCTGGTTCTCAATGCCTGACACTGGCTCCAGGCTGCCAGCTATGGATGTTTGTGACAGGGAGGTTCTCAAACCTGGTCCCAGAACTGGGCTCTTTTTTTAAAATCCCTGGGACTTGCTCCAGGTCCCCAGCTGTGACTGTTTGGGCAATAGACTGTTTTGACACCACATGAAGTGATGAATAATGAATAAAGCCAAGTCCCAGCTGCTTTGGCAGAGCCCAGTTCAGGGACCGGGTGTGAGGCCCTCCCAGTTACAATCAGCCAGAGTTGGTGGCATGGAGCAATGGCCAGGGGTTAAGAAGAAAAAACTGGTATGGCGACCAAGTGTGAGCCCTCCCACTCACTAACAGTGAGGGCTGTTAGCCTGGGGCTAGTGACAGGGAATGCGAACCACAGGCCAGTCCAGGGAGCAGGTATGATGCCCTGGACTGGCCTTGTCTGTGAACTGTCTGTGAACTGGCCTCTGGTTCTCAATGCATGATACTGGCTCCAGACTGCCAACCATGGATGTTTGTGACTGGGAAGTTCTCAAATCTGGACCCAGAACTGGGTTCTGTTTCACAAACCCTGGCACTTGCTCCAGGTCCCCAGCTGTGATTGTTTGGGCGATAGACTTTTTTGACAGCAAGCCAGTCTGCAGCTGTCCAGGATCCACCAAGGACAGCTTTCTGTCCGGGAGTTTGTAAGCTATTTCCAAAGTGCTGCAGTGGAGTCGGGCTGGAACAAGGCAGCACTCATCACCGCTTTCCTGAACGGGCTCAACCGTGACGTTGGGAGGGAGATAGCACTCCGGAAGGAGCACACAAATTTAGACGAGGCCATAAAATCAGCCATCAAAGTGAGTGACCAACTATCCCTGTGGCGTGCTGAGCCAGCTGCTCCCTCCACTTTTTGCTCTGAGCAGCGAACCTTCCACGACCCCAGACGAGATGTGCCAAGTTCTCGCGAGGATCACCGGGAGATGCTGAGGAGTCCCGAGCCCGAGCCCATGCAAATAGACGGCATTCACCTGTCCCCCGAGGAGAAAGCCCACAGAATTAGGGCTCAGTCCTGTCTGTACTGTGGTCAAGCTGGTCATTTTATTGCCACTTGCCCCATCCATCCGGCAAAAGGTCCGGCTCGTCAGTAGCGGGAGAGATACTGTTGAGCCGTGTAGTCAGCCCTTCTCCCCCAGACCGTCCTCTGCTCGATGCTGCCCTCCTGTGGTGAGGACAGTCCTTTCTTCTCACCGCGCTACTTGACTCAGGTTCGGATGAAAGCCTTATTGACAGTGCTGTTTGCCAGCAGTTGGGCATCCAGACTGAGCCCCTTGATGTTCCACTGGAAACCAAAGCCCTCAATGGTATGCTGCTGGCCACAATCAACCACAAGACCGCTCCTGTGCCTGTGCAGCTATCCGGAAATCGCCAGGAGGTGATCAGTTTTCACATTATTGACTCTCCTTATGTTCCCCTGATCTTGGGGTTCCCCTGGTTAAGGCTCCATAACCCTCATTTTGATTGGACCACAGGCAGGGTCCGCTCTTGGAGCCCTTACTGTCACTCTCACTGTCTTCGCTCTGCTCTAACCTCTACATCTGACCCCCTGTAGCAGAACCTGTAGATCTGTCATCTGTTCCTGAAGTTTATCATGACCTGGCCCCGGTCTTCAGCAATTGGAGGAATGGCGGCACTGGCTGGAGGATGCGGAGCATCCTTTCATAGTGTGGACTGACCATAAGAACCTCTTGTACATCCAGACAGCTAAGCGTCTGAACACTCGTCAAGCCAGGTGGGCCCTCTTCTTGGGTAGATTTACTGTCACTATCACTTACCGTCCAGGTTCCAAGAATGTGAAGCCCTGTCCCGCCAGTTCTCAGCTGAAGAAGTCCCTGCCGAACCTGAACCCATCGTCCCTCCTTCCTGTATCATTGCAGCTCTCACCTGGGAGATAGAGGCCAAGGTCCGTCAGGCTCAGTCCACACAGCCCAGCCCAGGTAACGGACCTCCTAACTGTCTCTTTGTCCCAGACTCCGTCCGTTCTCAGGTTCTGCAGTGGGCCCACTCCTCCCACCTTACATGTCACCCGGGGTCTCATTGTACCATCTCCTTCCTCAAACGGCACTTCTGGTGGCCGACCATGGAAGCTGACACCCGGTCGTTTGTGGCAGCCTGCTCCGTCTGCGCCCGAAGTAAAACCACCACCAAGCCTAGTTCTGGTCTGCTCTGTCCTCTGGTCATTCCCAGCTGTCCATGGTCCCACATCACCCTGGACTTTGTGACCGGCCTTCCCCCTTCTCGAGGTAATACGGTTGTCCTCACCATCATTGATCGTTTCTCTAAGGCTGCACATTTCATTGCCCTGCCCAAACTCCCCTCTGCACGTGAGACTGCTGATTTGGTGGTACAGCATGTCTTCCGCATCCATGGTCTGCCCTCAGATATTGTTTCCGACAGAGGCCCGCAGTTTACCTCCCAAGTTTGGAAAGCTTTCTGTACAGCCATAGGAGCGACTGCCAGCCTGTCTTCTGGATACCATCCACAGTCCAATGGCCAGACGGAGCGGGCCAATCAGGAGATGGAGGCAGCTCTCCGCTGCATCACCTCAGCAGAACCACTCTCCTGGAGCACTCGGCTGCCCTGGGTGGAGTACGCCCATAACATGCTCCCCAACGCTTCCTCCGGTATGTCTCCATTCCACTGTTCTCTTGGCTATGAACCCCCTCTGTTCCCAGATCAGGAGGAGGAGATTGCCGTTCCATCGGTCCAGGCCCATATGCACCGCTGCCGGGCCACTGGGAAGTGTGCCCGTGCTGCGCTGCTCCGAGCTTCATCCAGGACTCAGGCCCAGGCGAACTGCCGCCGTGCTCCGGCTCCTAGCTACATCCCAGGACAGAAGGTGTGGCTTCTCTCCAAGGATCTGCCCCTCCAAGTGGAGTCTAGGAAGCTCGCTCCCCGGTATGTTGGGCCGTTTGAGATAGGAACTGTTGTTAATCCCTGTGCTGTCCGTCTGAAGCTCCCGGCCTCTTTTCGTAGGATTCATCCTACATTTCATGTGTCTCTCCTGAAACCTGTGTGCTCCTGTCCTCTCTCTCCTCCTGTTGCCCCCCTCAGGTGGTAGAGGGTGGTCCCGTCCATACTGTGCGGCGCATTCTGGACATCGCCGCCAGGGGCATGGTTTTCACTACCTGGTGGATTGGGAGGGCTATGGTCCTGAGGAGCGCTGTTGGGTCCCGAGGCGGGACATCCTGGACCCATCCCTCATCAGTGACTTCCGTTGTCTCCATCCTGACCCGGAACATGTAGCCGGCTCCTCTTTTCAACCCCTCTCACTGACTCTAGCCCACCAGCCCGGACTTTTTGTGACTGGGAGGGCCTCATACCTTCTCCCTGAACTGGGCTCTGTTTCTAAATTCCTTGCACTTGCTTCAATTCGAGCTGTGACTATTTTGACACCACATGTAGTGAGTAAAAATAAAGAAAAAACACCATAAAAGGAATACACAAAAAAGAACAGGTTCTCAACCCTTCACACTGGCCGAAGGCACTGCCAAAGCAGTTAGGACTAGGGGTGACTGGATGGGGGGCTCACACCTGGTTCCTACCTCTCTTTTTTTTTTCTTTTTTTTTTTTACCACTGGCACTAGCTAAGGCTTCCAGCCCTGGGTGCTTGGGCCTTGGAGCGCCTCAAACCTTATCCCTGAATTGGGTTGTCATACTCAGTCCCTAGCACTGGTTCCAGACCCCCAGGCCATAGCTACTTATGCTTTAGAAGGCCTAAAAGGTGGTCCCCATACAGGCTTCTTCTTAACCTCTTGCAATCGCTTGTCTGTGAACTGGCCTCTGGTTCTCAATGCCTGACAGAGGCTTCAGCCTGCCAGCCATATTTGTGACAGGGAGAATCTGAAACCTGGTCCCAGAATTGGGCTCTGTTTCACAAACCCTGGCACTTGCACCAGTTCCCCCCAGCTGTGACTGTTTGGGCTATAGACAGTTTTGACACCACATGAAGTGATGAATAATGAATAAAGGAATAACCAAAAAAGGACATTTTGTCAACCCCTTGCACTGGCCCAAGGCCTCCATCCCTGGCTGCTTTGTTCTGGGCTTCAACCAACCCTTCCTACCTGGTCTGGGCCTTCCTTAGTCCAGCCAACCAGGGCCCATGAAACCAGGGCTGGAAGCCTTGGCCAGTGCCAGGGGCTAAAAAAAGGCATAGGAACCAAGTGCTGAACTGGTATTCAGTTCAGGGTTTTCAGTTCAGGTACCAGTTAAGGTTTCAGGTATAAAGGGTCTCAGAACACTGAATATATCTGACTTTTCTTGGCACTGGCTCCAGGCCCCAGCCCTGGGAGCATGGGCATTGGAGTAGCTCACTCCTGGTCATGTCACCAGATTCTGTTTCTCAACCACTGGCAGTTTCTTTACTTTTTTTTCTTGCTGACATTGGTCACAGCCCTAACCCTTTCTCTCTGGTCCATACCTAAGCATTTCTCCCTGGATCACTACTAAAGTATTGACAGGTACATTTTGAACAGGCATGGATAAAAAATGTGAATCTTTTTCAACAACACCTTCAAATGTGATAAGAAGTAAGTAAAAAAACAGTGTCAGTGGTTGGGAACCAGAACCTGATCCAGGGACCAGGTGTGAGGCCCTCCAATGCACAACCTTTTTTGTCTTTTTTCACTTGACAGTGTTGTGGAAAAAGACATGCCTGTTCAGAATGTGCCTTTTGATACTTTAATTAGGGAACCAGCGAGGGTTGCTTAGGTATGGGTACACATTGGGGGGTACTAAGGAAGGCCCAGACCAGGGAGTAAGGATTGGGGCTGTGATTGGGAGGGCCTCACAACTGGTCTTTTCCTCATTAATGCATCACCTTGCCTGTTAAGATCCAGACAACGGTACTTAGATGTGAGTACACATGGAGGGGGACTAACGATATCCTTTGTGACTCCCTGGATTCCTCACTCAAGTATTGATAGACAAGTTTTGAACAGGTGATGCATTAATGAGAAAAAATGCCAAGCTGTGTCCATACTACTGTCAAGTGTGAAAAAAAACTGTCAAAAGTTGAGAACCAGAGACTAGATCAGGGACCAGGTGTGAGACTCTCCAAGACTCTCCAAGAACCAAGCAAACAGGGTTGGCTGGACAAAGTGCTGCGGGTTGACAAATGGTGGTGAGTTTAGTGATAAGGTGTGAGGCCCTCTAATTCCCAAGCAGCAATGGCTGGGGTCCCTAAGCCAGTGACAAGGGTTGACAAGCAGAGCCTCGTACAAGGACCAGGAGGAAGCCCCTCCCAGTCATACCCCAACTCTTCCTCTGTGATCTAACATATCGGCACATTTTGAACAGGTTCAGAAACCAGTTCAGGTCCCTGGTTCCTGAATACCTTAACCGCAGTCACAAAAATAAAGGCTGGCAACCTGGAATCAGTGCCGGGGGTTGAGAACCAAAGGCCTGTTCAGGGAGACGGTTTGAAGCCCTGTCAGGCCAAAGCATCTGGGGCTGGGGGCTTGACGTCAGTGTCAGGATTTGAAAGGCAGAGCCACATACAAGGACCAGGTGTGAGGACCTCGCAGTCAAAACCCCAACTCTTCCTCCCTTCTCTGGGCCTTCCTTTGTCCCCCTCCATGTGTACCCACATAAATGCCCTCCCTCTTTTCGCTCACTTCAGGGTGGTGTTTCTTAGAGAGCCTCTAAACTGGTCCCTGAACCAAGCTCTGTTCTCAACCCCTGGTACAGTCTCCAGGCCACCAGCCTTGGCTGTTTGTGACTGGGGGGTTCTCAAACCTGGTCCCTGAACTGGGCTCTGTTTCTCAAACCAAGTGCCACTAGTGCCAAAGGTTGAGAGTATGGATCAGAGACCGGATATAAGACCCTCTAAGAACTAAGCAGCCAGGTCTAGCCTAGAGCCAGTGCCAATGGTTGATAAGCAGATCCTAGGTGTGAGACATGTATGTACAGTCTATGGAAGGATACAATAACAGATTAAATGAAATGTACATTTCTTAACTGTGAGCTAATTACACAAAACCCACACACGTAGTCTACTGTCCCTTTACATTACTGTTACCAGTATAGCCCCGTAGCACAATAATGATCCAAATGAAATATCTTCATCAGCACATTGGTCCTTACCTTTTAGCAATTACATCCAGGAGTTTGTAGTAAAGTTTTCTAAGTCCACTTTCCAGAGCAGGTCAAAGTCAAGCAGCGTCATGGTATTTTCCTCTGTAATTACCTTCTGTGCTCTTCTTTTCTCTCCTGTTTTTTTTCACTTGTGAGAAATATTTTGTATGATCAAACATAATGACAGTTGGCTGTCTCAAAGAAGCTCTTGCATTTACCTGCTGCAAGACTTTACCAATCTGACCTGCAAGAATTGAACCAATTATCTAAAACTTTATCATGACAGTGGTTAAATGACTGTCTCAACAAAAATAGATACACATATTCCTCCTCATGGTATTTTTCCATGTATCATGAGGAAAAACTTCACTGAGGAGGTAAAACTCAGAAGTACAGCTCTCATCAATCCTACCAGGTCCACAGTGTGTCTGCCAGCTGTATGTACAGTCTATGGAAGGACACATTCTAATGTGGCTTTGAAGTTCTACATCATTATGATGTCACAGAATTCAAACACAGAATTCTGTGACATTACACACACACACACACCCCCACTCGCACACACACACACACACACACACACACACACACACACATACACACACTTTTGAAGTTAAAAGCATTGAACAAAGAGTGCATCCCAGCATGGTTCATGACTTTTTGTGTCACCTGGACACATTTCTGTTGTCGTCTATGCTACTTGATGTGCACGTTTTCTTAAATTACAGTGCATTCACTTCTCCAGGCCACCGTAGATTGCAACTTACTGGTCCTATAACATTAGTCAAGACAGTATCGTACAGTCATACATGATTTGAAGTTGAAGTGGTTTCATATATAGCAGTTACTGTACGTCGTGGAGACACCACAGTTGTTGAGAAACACAATAGTTTCACTACAACCATTAGCCAGCACAACTTAGTCAACTCACCGTATACACAACTCCTGCATCCACATCCAATATAAAGCAGGTACAATAACAGATTAAATGAAATCTACATTTCTTAAATGTGAGCTAATTACACAAAACCCACACACATAGTCTACCGTCCATTCACATTACTGTTACCAGTATAGCCCTGTGGCACAGTAATGATCCAAATCAAATCTTTTTCAGCAAGTTGGTCCTTACCTTTTAGCAGTTACATCCAGGCGTTTGTAGAACTTTATCATCACAGTGGTTAAATGACTGTCACAATAAAAGAAAAAAATGTGTATTCTTCCTCTTCCACAAATGACAGAATATTTCCATGTATCATGAGGAAAAACTTCACTGAGGAGGTAAAACTCAGAAGTACAGCTCTCATCAATCCAACCAGGTCCACAGTGTGTCTGCCAACTGTATGCACAGTCAATGGAAGGATACGTTCTAATGTGGCTTTGATACCAAAGTTCTAGATCAATATGATGTCACAGAATTCTAACACAGAATTCTGTGACATCACACACACACACACACACCTTCACTCGCGCACACACACACACACACACACACACACACACACGTTTTCCCCATTGAATTTAAATGTAATTAAATAAACAGTTATTATAATAATACTGAACTCCTTACACAATTGAAAAAAACTGTAAATCCATGGGTTCCTTACTTTTTCTACAAGCACTGTTAATTAGAATTGTTTGTATGATATGGGACATTGTGTTTGTGACTTCTGACTTGGATAAGACAGTTGCACTCATAACATACTGACATAACACCAACAACAGGTAGAATTATAATAAATGCTGAATCTTTGAGGTTTTAATGATTTTTCACGTAAATCAGTTTTTCATTACGGACTAACATCTTTTCACTTTATTGTGATTTTACTGAAGTATGTGTGATGAGAATGAAGAAATAAATAAATAAATCTGTTTAAGTTGTATCTCTGATCACAATTTCATTCTCATTGCTCGTAAATGGACAAAAAATATACTCCCTTTTAAAGTAAAAATGAAAACATTTTAGTATCTATAACCTAGATGTTTACTATAAAAACCTATCTAGATAAAGTATAGAATATAAAGAGTAAATATTTTAAGGTGTAGTAAAAGACATAAAAATGTCAACCTTCCAGGGCTAACTGAGCAGATATGGGACTTTATGAGACAAAGGGATTATTATAACATTTAGATCTAGAGAACCAGCAGATTCTCTATACCCTTCTTTTATAAATAAACACTTACACTTACACACACACACACACACACACACACACACACACACACACACACACACACACGTATATTAAAAAGACAAATAAATCTGATTGACAAGAGCTGTGACACTGTTTAAACAAAGAAGTTAGTGTGCACACAGACTTTTCTCAGTGGATTTAACTCTTTTAAGTGCAGTACAGTGCATGTGTCAACCTGTCCCTTTTTTTTTGAGACAAAATATAACCAAAAAAGATAAAGGAAAAGGAAGGAATGACAATGGAATGGAATTCGGGGTGGTGTGTTTCCTCAAATTCAGGTCCTCTACCAGAGGTCTGGGAGTTTATGGGTTCTGCACAGTATCTTAACTGTTCCAGTCTGCGCTCTTCTGGACCTGGAATCTGCTGGAACCCTCTGCACTTTGGATGGTTCGGTGGAGAACATCCTATTTATCCTCCTGGCTTCTGCTACTCCTGTTCATCCCTTCAGTCAAGTAGCCAGAACTGTGTGCCTTTGCTATATATATATATATTTGTATATGTATATGTATATCTATATATATCTATATATATATCGATATATATAGATATATATATATAGTCACCTGAGGCCAAGGATGATTTTTAATCTCATGGGAAGAGAAGAAAGGACAGCATTGTAGGTGGGGGATAGTGGTGTTGTCTTCTGTTTGGCTTTGACTCTTTCAACTTTTAAACATTTTAAGCTTCACTAGTTAACTAGTAAAGTGAAAAGAGATTGTTACAACTTAACTAGCGAACATTTTGGTCCTCACCAGTTGACAAGTTAAGTCAAAATGTCTACAAGTGTAACTAATGGATATTTTGAACCTCATAATTCAGTTCAGAGGGCCACTAGTGCATCAAAAAGCTCACTTGTTTGGATCTTGGTGCTACTAGTGCGGTGCCTGGCGTTACTTGTAAGGCTTTTGTTGGAACTACTTTGTCAAAAGTACCACTAGTGGCTGAAAAAGAGTGACTAATGAAAGCTTTTTTTACAACTAGTAAGACAAAATGCTGAATTAGTGCAACCAAATGTCCAACCATTGCTGACAAAGACCGAATGTCTGATGTCTGATATCAAAGATATCGAGTAAATTCTCAAATGGCTTTCCATAAACCACCACCAGTGGAGTCACTTGTCTTCCGTGGCTGAGGACCTCTGTCTTGCAACTCTTAAAGTGATCTCTTTTAGAATATGACCTTCGGCTTGTGTGGCCTACATTTATGTGTGTACATTTATGTACATATTTACAAATGCATTACATCAGAGTAATTAAGCAATACACACATGTAATTGGATGAATAACCTGCAGCCATTAAAATCAGTATGTAATATCAGAGACAGTAGAGAAACTGTATAGAGGATCTTTGGTAATATCAAATGAAATGCACCTATCATGGGAAGATTTTTATAGGGAGGGCTTAATTTCATAGCAGCCAATCAAATCTCATGCAAAGATAAGCGATTCATGCGATGGTCCAATCAGCAAAGGAATTTCATATCTTAAGGGCGGGCCCTAGTTCAAATGCAACCAATCAATGACATTTTCTCGCGACAAACAAGGAAGCCAATTATATTATGGGTGATGAATAAAATGTAAACGTGTCAGACGCCAGTTCAACATTTTATAGTATGCGCTGGTGTTTCCTGGTCTGTATTTGATTCTCCATGCAGCGAGACTGTACATAAAGTCTGATTCAATACGAGGGTGATATAGTCGAGGCAGTCCCCCTGTATCCGCCCTTCTCCTGTCTCTCCGCCCTTGGAGGCATTTCAAAAAACTGCAAACAAGTTGGACGTAGGTAGCAACGGTAGAGCCGGAAATCGGTGTTCATTCATACTACAAATAAGAGTTCAAAAGATCACAGTCGCACAGGTAAGATTTATAAATAATTACAACGGTATTCTGCAATGTTAATTTACTGAATATGTCAACCCGTGCAAAATATATGTTAATGCATTTGATACTTTATTTGAACGAGAAATCCGATTGCTGTCAGCTTTATTTTGAAACGGAAGTCGTGTCTTGTCTTGTAGGTGGCACTAGGGACGCTTGTATAAAGCTCGGCTGGGCTGCTCCGTAGTGATTCCATTATCATCCCCATCTAACTGGACTGCCAGCGCCGCATTGTCTCCTAGAGACACTAGCAGGTAACCTAGAGATATAAAATAATTTCCTTATTTTAGTTAAAACTCGTATTTGACTCAGAAGCAGTATGCTAGGTTTTTGTGTTTCTGCAGCTGTCGTTGTTAACTGCGTTGTTAGGCCTGGCTGTGTTGGCGCGGATGGAAGATTAGCTTATAGCCTTATTTCTAAGCAGCTAACGGCGGCTACCGGCCGCTAGCAAACAATATGGTCTCGCTGTGGACATTTTATGGATATAATAAGTTTATACCACACATGCCAACAAGACAGACGTTTGTTGACAACGTAAGCTGCTTGTATTTTTTGCTGAAGTGGAGCTAACCAAACGGAGCGGGGGTAACGTGCACGTAGCAACTGTCATTGTTGTTGCTAAGTTAGCTAGTTAATGGCGTTCATCTGACTAGTATCTATCGACAGCTAGTTAGGATGCTGACCACTCCCTGTCTGAGCAAACTGAAAATACTATTAATGACACTCAGGAAAATGGTTAGCTGATAGCACAGCTTGTAAACGGTTGCTAACCCAATTGATTATGACTGGCTGCATTTGAGGGTGCAGTCTGAGTGCACGGAGGGTAGCTGTACGTGGACTCCAATTTTGAAGTATTTAGTCTAAATTCAGAGATACTTAAGGCCCTCGTGTGTTTATTCTTGTATGCAGGTTAAAATATATTTAATATTGCTTTTACGTTACTGGCATACTTGTGAAACACAATGTATAATTGTGGTTACAGCGGGGTGATACATCTGTCTTATGTGTGATATGTTGTCTTCTGTGATTGTAATGATAGTGAAATTTACGTTAATCTTTTATTGTTCTAAAAGGCTTCATTACAGTTAAATATTCATGAACTAGACTGTGTCAGAGTGGAGTGAACATTAAATACTGCTGCTTGTTTGGCCATTATAGCCACATGAGTTTTCTTAGCTTGTGTTACCCACCATTAGTTTAAATTGTGGACGTAAACAACAGTAACCTGCTTGAGCAAAACATCATCACTCTGTCAACAGCCACGTTTTTTGTCAAAATTATTGAAATATTTGATTCAGCAGCTTTTACAGTTTCAGGATTTTGTTCCTACACACATTCCAACGTCATATTTAACATTGGTTAAAGAGGTACGCCTGAGGGTTGTTTATATGAGAACTTTTAAGGTTGTTGCAAGTGAGCCATGGTGCCTGACAATAAGGAGCTTTTCTTAAACTGTATTGTTTTCAAATGACTCAGTGCTTGATGGTTTAAGTGCATGCAGAACCTTCCGTGTTCCAAGTGTATGTGCACCTGTGCTATGAACAACCAAAGTCGTGTTGAATTATCAATTTTCTTTTAATGGAGTTTGGTGATCTCTCTATGCAGAGCTCTGCTACAAGTTTTAATGTCACACATTTTAAGGATTCTATTGTGGATCAATATGCCCCACAGTATTTAGAAGAAATGTCTAATGTCTTCTTCAGCCTGTTTACTAGACTGGGTTGGATCAATATGAAATATGAACCTATAGCCACTCCCTGAATTTGCATTAGACAGTCACATGCTTGTGCTTTCAAGTGGAAGTAAGTGCATGTATGTAAGTGGCTGATACATACTGCAACTGAAGGAATGACTATACACGAGTTGGAGTCTCTTTTATGGCCAAAAACGGACAAAGTATCTTTGTTAAAGCATATGACATGTTAATGGTAAGATTTTGCTTAGTTGGAACAGGGTAATACAGATTACTGTTTTGTTCAGACCTATCAATGTCCTGAGGCTGAAGCTTTTATTAAGTTTTTACTTATTGGCTGAGATATCAGCTGTAGTCTTAATGTATTTAGTCAGTTTTTTGCACTACAGTCAAAAGCTTGTAAAATTATGCAAATATGATTTGGAACCAAACTGATATCCAGGGAGGCTGATATTATTGGCCCTGTACCAGGTTATCTGTAGTGTAAAAGAAATTTCAAACTGGTTTGATAGTGAGCCAAAAACCGCATGGGACCAGTATACCAAATTCTACCACTAGGCATCCCACTTGACTTAGCAGACGCTCCCGAGTGGAACATAGTGACACTGAGGGAGCCCGTGAATGATAGTGTAGCAACTCCAGTCCACTTGTTGAAGGTAATGCATCTCTAGGGCGGTTCACTAACCGCCAATACTGAGCTTTGATATCCTTCATGTTGCCGGCTTTGGCTCGGCAGTAAATTGCACTGTCTAACACTAGTGGCTCTGTTTGTCAATTTATAAACAAACATAATATTTAGTTAATCACATTGCTATATTACTTCTTACTAATGCAATAGAGTGCCACAGTGATGACACATTTCTGTAGGCCAACCCAGATGTTAGCATCACCCCGGTTCCCTCAACGAGAAGCCAATGGGATTTATTTTTTTAAACATGAAAATGTCTTTAGCTTGTGTTAATTAAAGTAGACCATATTTCAGCCATCTAACCAAAAACCCATTCAAAAAAACCCACAGACTTCAGGACGACCCCCCCCCCCCCTTATTCTCAAGTAATGGTGCTGGCCTCAAAAATCCATTATTGGTTGGATAGTAGAAATCCCTTTATGTACACTGGCAAGAAAAAAAGTGAATCCTTTGGCATTACCTTGATTTATGTTTAAATTTATCCTAAAATATGGTCAGATCTTCATCCAAGTTACAATTATGAACAAACACAATCTATTTTTGTAATAACACACAAACCATTGTATTGTTCTTGTTCATATAAAAAACATCATTCAAACATTCACAGTGTAGGCTGGAAAAATTATGTCAACTCTTCAGCTAATGGCATTAACAAAAGATAATGGGAATCAGGAGTCCAGTCAGTGAAACAAAATTGGAGTAGTGGGTTAGAGCTACTTTGACTCATAAAAAAACAAACACTGAAACAATTTCGAGCTTGCTATTCACAAGAAACATCTGCTGATGGGAATCAGGCCTCGATGTCATAATTATGATTAGATAATCATCAGTTCACAGTTATACAAGCTGTTTATAAATGGAGGTAATTTCATACTGTGGCTATTCTCATTAGAAGTAGGTGTCCAAAGAGGACTCCAAAGGCACAATGTGGAATGATCAGTAACAACACAAAAAACAGCTACATGCTTAAAGGAAACATTGGAGATTGTTAACTTATCTGTTCATGAGTTGACCAAACACAAATCATGGTGCATGGAGCATGGTGTCCATAGCAGGACACCACAGCCGCTTCTCTCTCAAGAAAACCCCAAAGCATCACTGTACCTAAAGTTTGTCAAAGAGCAGCTTGACTCTCCACAACACTACTGAGAAATGTTTTCTGGATTGATGAAACTAAAGTTGAATTGTTTTGGAAGACCATGCAGCACTATGTATGTGTAAAAAGGGCTCTGCATGCCAACATGAGAGCATCAACCCAAAGATGAAGCAGGGTGGAGGGAGCATCATGATTTGGGGATTTGCTTCCTCTGAGACTGGACAGCTTGACATCATCGAGGGGAAAATGAATTCTCAAGTTTATCCAGGTGTCTTACAGGATAATTTCAGGGGGACTCTCCATCTGCTGAAACTCCTGAACATTGAGCAGGTCTGATCAGCTGCTACTGGAAGAGCTGGTGTGAGGTTATTGCTGCCAAAGGAGGTTTGACCTGTTATTAAATCCAAGGGTTCACTTACTGTTCCCATCAGCCCTCTGAATGTTAATAGGTGTGTTAAATAAAGACACAAAAGATTATAAATGTTTGTGTTATATTAGCTTAGGGATAACTATAATACAATATGGAAAATTTATAATTGTCTACATTTGTGACTTAGATGAAGATCAGATCACATTTTATGGACAATCAATGCAGAAAACAAAGTCATTTCTAAGGGTTTACATATTTATTCTTGTTACTGTCTGTTTACATCAACAAAACAAATCACTCATGTTCTACTTTTTTCTTTTGGTAAAAGTTTAAAAACCATTGATCTAGATTACATACTGTAGATAGATGAATAATATTTTTTATATATACACACACACAGACACACACACACACACCTACACCTACATGTACACCTTGCTAGTACCAGGCTGGACCCCCTTTTGCCTTCAGAACTGCCTTGATTCTTTGTGGCATAGATTCAACAAGGTGCTGGAAACATTCCTCAGAGGTTTTGGTCCATATTGACATGATAGCATCATGGAGTTGCTGCAGATTTGTCGGCTGCAGATCCATGATGCGAATCTCCCGTTCCACCACATGCCATCTCAGTTTGAACTTCAGCAGATCGTCTTGACCATGTCTACATGTCTAAATGCTTTGAGTTGCATCCATGTGATTAGCCTATTAGATATTTGCATTAACGAGCAGTTGAACAGGTGTACTTAATAATGTGGCCTGTGAGTGTATATCTGCTGTGTATAAAGTTGTACCTTTTGGTGATTTGTATGTGTTTTTTGTTTTATCTCAACAAAACATTAGATATTGGCTTGTAATTTGGTTATGTGCAGTCCTTGTGGTGTTGAATGTCCCCAGCAGACGTGTGAGTGAAGAGGGCTGCTATTTATTTATTTATTTTTTGAAAGTGTTCCACTCACCACGATTACTGATTTATTTATTTATTCCTTTAACAGTAAACTACAGTCACAGTTAAGATGAAATGCACTGAATGTCATTTTGTGTCATTAATGCTGTTGTTGTTGTTTTCCAGTTGAGTACCTTTGGGGAAGCCCACCCCTCGAGTGGCCATCATGGGGGACGATAGCGAGTGGATGAAGCTTCCCATCGACCAAAAATGTGAACACAAGGTAACTGATTCATTAACTCAGTTTTCTTAAGATTTCTTTTAAGTCAGATAATGACAGGAAATGTTACTGAGTCCTCCAAAGAAAACGTGTATGCCCTGCTGACGATGCATAGTGTTTCCTTTTGTGGCCTTTTGTATAGATTTTGGACCAGCTAATGGTTCCTACCCATCGGTTCATATTTACTGTAGCTCATACTTGAACTATAGTCAGATTCACAGTTCAACTAGCACAGGCACAGCTGCCACTGATTAACTTTGTTACAGACTTGCTTACCTTGTTTAATTGGATCCTTATCCCCAAAAGGCTTTTAGTTTGGGATTAAACTAATACACAAATCCAATCCAAATCTTACTAGCGTCCTGTAGACCAATCAAGCATTACATCAATCTTAATATACTATACTGTAAGCATTTAAATGGGAAACAATACAATACCATATTATTCTTCAGTTATTAGTTATAGTGTTTGGTTGTACCTTTACCAAACTTTGTCTCCAAAACAATGGGTTTCAAGTAGGCTCCAGACTGACTCTTGTTAGGCTGCTTTTATACAGCACAGTAGCATCTTAAGTTCTGCCCGGATGGTTGAGGCTGGTTATATTCTACATTTTCCTCGTTGTCTAATAATGCTATGAAAATACCCAGAACAAGAATGAATAGTTTCTACTATTAAGTATTGTCTGTGTATAAAACCCTGATATCTCTTAATCCTCCCGTTCGAGTGTTGTCCAAAAACTATTAGAATTATAAAGACACACTGTTGCACTGGGAGTAATGTTCCTTCATTTCCATTTTGATTCATAGACTGTCCTGCTGCCAGAAATGTGCTGTATCCAGTTTATTAGGTCCATCTGGCTAAAACTAATACAGCAACCTGAAAAAAATCCTGCCTTCATGAATGTTGTAATTAGAGCTGAGATGTTTAGTTGATTGATCGATTTACTTAATCAACAGAAAATTAAGTGGCAGCTGCTTTGCTAATGTTTTAGTCATTTTTTTCCTACAAAAATGCCAAGCGCTGGGTTGTAGCTTCTCAGATGTTAAGTTAGAAGCTTTTCTTTGTCATACATGACATCTTGGGAGTTTTGGACAGATGTTCAGATAAAAAAGGCAATTTAAATATGTAACCTTGGCTTCTGGGAAATTATAATAGGAATTGTTGCAGCATTTTATATACAAAACAATTGAGTCATTTCAAAAATAATTGGAAGACTAATTGATGATGAAAATAATTGCAGCACTTAATGTTCCTTTTTGTTTAAATTGTTTTAGACAATACACTGTAAGACGTGTTTCTAATATTTAGTCTACCCAGTTTACATCAGAGGATAGATTAAGTATTAAAAACACCTCAGCATAAACAGGCTTCTGTAATAAAAAATGAGCACGAACATTTTGTTGGTGTTTATCTTTTCACTTTTATTTGTTGACGGTAACAAAAACGTCAAATAATAGACTTACCATTTGAATATTATTTGAGGAATGTATATAAATCTCATACGGAATATCGAGAGGAGCTGTTTAGATGCCCCTGGAAGCAGAAGGTCATTTTTCCATAGACAATATTGGAGCACATCTGTCACTTGGGATTGACATTAAACTGTCCTGGTTTAATCATTACAACACAATATGTAAGAAGCTGTTAGTTTATTAGGTACATGTAGCTAAAACTAATGCTTGAAATAAATCCTAACTTCATTAGATGGCAGTAATTTTAGCTAGTACCTTGTCAACTGACAACTGACTATTGACAACTCTGTTAGAAAATATCTGGATCATTTATTAAAAAGTTGAAGGCACAAACCTGTGTACATAAAGACTTGACGTAAAAGTTAACGAGGACTCTCATGTTGCATTTCAGCAAAAAACCTCCAATCACCAAGCTTGAAAATTCTGATGTTCAATCAAAGCAACTTGTTTCAGTGAATGAAATACCATTATAAGTTGGAGGGGTACCTAATTTTTTCAACTACAAGTGTATAGAAATAATTATTTTGGCAGATTAAAAAACACTCCCTGCAGGTATTGATTCTACCCTTCTTGAGCATGTGAGTCAGATAGTTAATTTTAGACTTCACAACCAAATATGAATCATTGTTGAAGTGGAACCAGAGCAAGACTAACAAGCTAAACTGAGATGTACTGTGTAGAGCCTGACCAGTTTGATTAGTCTGTATGTGATCACACACCACAACTTAAACCTTAACTGTGATTAATACTGGCTTCAAAGTGTTTAAAATAGATGGGAAAATGTAAGCCACTGTAGTTCTGCTGATAACAGTGGATGTGAACGGTTCTGCTTTCTACTGCATATGACCCCAGATAAACTGTTTCTCTCTAACCAAATGTGTTTTTATAAATTCCAGTTGATGATTGTGTTTCTTTCTGTTCCTCATACATTTCTCTGTGACTTGTGCTCTTCTTCAGGTGTGGAAAGCCCGTCTGAATGGATATGAGGAGGCTCTGAAGTTGTTTCAGAGGATAGAAGATGAGAAGAGTCCAGAGTGGGGGAAGTACCTCGGACTGATAAAGAAATTTGTCACAGATTCTAATGCTGTGGCTCAGCTTAAAGGCCTGGAGGCTGCCCTGGCCTTCGTTGAGAACGCCCATGTAGCTGGCAAGTAAGTAACAAAAATTTAATCTGCAGACATGTTACAAAGCCTGGAATTAGCAGAGATTCAGACGGAGAACAGCCCAAGGAAGGGGGCTGAATTGGTCAATCAAATACAGTTTCGTTAGAGTAAGTTCAAACACCAGAGTCCTGCACAACAATTTGTAATGCTCGCAGATGGATGTCTGGAGAGGTAAACAGAATGCTGTTTATGTCAAAGGGTCATCTACCAAAGATTGTGTCCTTGCTTGCATTTGATTGGTCAAGCAGCATTACATCAGCATTGCCAGATGACTGTGCAGTTTTGCCAAAGCACCCAGTGTTAGCACCCCTTTTGCACTTCTTTCATGCAGGGTTAAAGGTGGTTGAAAAAGGCCTTGCTCTTGAAATGACTTTAAAGGAGAAAATGTTAATCAAAAATTTTTCCACTGTTTTTTGAAACTCATTGTAGAGCTGTCCTCTGTTTACCAGCACAGTAATGTGATGCCTGGTTGGTTGTTATTTATGGTGAGAGGCCTGGCAGCTGATCTTGATAATACTGTATGCATCAGATCTGGTTGTTGCGTTGCCAGTGAAGCAGGCTCTCAGTACACCAGGTGCATTTGTTTTTTTGTTTTTTTGGGGGGGGTGGGGTCATCTGACTGACCACTGAGATGTTCTCTGTTCACTGAATAAATGATCAAAAAGAAGAACTGGGTGGTGACCAGTGAAGTCAGTGGTTAGGTGACTGGATGTTAGAGGAATGTGGTTTTTACAATGTTGAGAGTAGAAGGATAAAGAAAACACACAGGGCTTGGACTGTCTCTGAGAGAAGAGTCCAGGTGCTCACAGCTGCACTGATGACACAACCCACCATTCACTTGCTAAACAAAAGATCTTTTTCATCACAGCTATAGACATTTATGATGCCAGGGTAATGGAACTTGTAAACCTACATTAAATGTTGCTATTATTTCTTACCATTGTCCAGTGAAAATGTCCACTGTGAGGAAGGTCTATGAGAACAATGAGCCAGTCTCAGCAGTAATCCTGTAGTTGTTACAGTCCTGCTGAGCCACCAACCAATAAGGTACTCAGTCCAGTTTGATTCCAGATGTACTGCAGGAGTTTGGCCACTGTCTTGTCCAGAAACAATAGAGGCAGAAAATAATGAGCTTGTTTTTTTTTTGTTTTTTTTAAATACTATTGTCAAAGTCATTTTTGGTGTGGTTGTTATCATTAGGAGTTTTATTAGTTTTTCCATTTGCCCGTGTTTATCAGCTTTAGCCATGCTGCGCAAAGTCGCACTGACGTATGTTTCCTCTACAGCCTCATAACTGAGGATAATGGAAGCACAGAGCCCCAGCAAAAAGTGCTGTTGTGGTCCTGCTAGGCAGGAGGGCTGATGCAGTCACCCCCTGCTGGTCTCTTCTTCTGTCCTCTGTGGCTTAACTGACTGGAGAAAAATGGCTCTTTGTAGTCTGTCTGTGTTCAGCTCTCAGTATTTTTGTAGCTTCTACCTGAATCTTCGTTATTGTAGTTTAGCTTCACTCCTGTGTTGCTTTTTGTACTTTCAGATATCAGCCTTATTTTACTGTTTGTGGTCATTTTCAGCTGTATCAGAGCTGTGTTACTGCTTATACAGACTAGGCTTTGCTGCTGTGGCTGCTGATTCACACCAACAGCTTTCCACTGGCCAACTGAGGGGATGCTTTTATTGTGAAAAAGGTATAGGAAATGTGCTTGTCACAAAATTAGCAGAGTTTAATTAGTGCTATAGATAAATTACTTTACCTTGCTGTGCAGTGCAGTGCAGTGGACAATCACTTGCACTTGCAAAATCCATCATATTCAATGTTGTTTTGCTTTTGTGTTGCCAAAGTTACCTGCAGTTACGTGTGTAGATGAATTTGACAAATCTGAACTACATTACTCTGAAACAACCTAAATCTGACAAAGCTGTTCACTGCAATTAATTAACTGTATCCAAGTTTCTACTCTTTACAAAATGATTTTCACTCTGAATGTAAATGAATGACACCAGTGATTGCCTGGTATGGTTGTCAGTGATGTGAAGTAAACATAAAAATCAATAAAAATCAGATTAAATCCAGATGTATCTGTGTATGCTGACCTTTAAAAGTCCATGTAAGTAAACCTTTATAAGACAGTGTCCAAAAGTATATCCAGTGTGCTCTGACATGTGTTTGTGTCTATACCCTTCGTTTCAGGACAACGGGTGAGGTGGTGTCGGGTGTGGTGACCAAAGTGTTCAACCAGCCAAAGGCTCGGGCCAAGGAGCTGGGCACAGACATCTGTCTGATGTACATGGAGATAGAGAAGGCTGAGGTGGTTCAGGATGAGCTTCTAAAAGGACTGGACAACAAGAACCCCAAGATAGTGGTGGCCTGCATTGAGACACTCAGGAAGGCTCTGAGGTGAGTGACGCTCTCCTGGGTTAGAATGACCACACTAAGAAACCAGTAATGATGACACATTGCTTTTGCTTTTTTGCTGTCAACTCAGGGAGAGGTAGGCAACTAGCCAGACAACAATGAGGCAAAAACAAACTAAATTGGAGCTAGATGCTAGCTCAGTGGCTTTTGACTGCCGTTCATGAGGACACGTTTGAGTATTAATTTAAATTTTCTTCCATCAATGTGGTTTGTCAAAAAATATAATACTAAAGTTAAAATTTGGACTATTGGACTATTTATAAAAAAAAAAAAAAAAAATATGCAGATGACATTTTATAATACTTAATTAATGCCTCAGTATTCCTTATGTCAGTCTGTAATGAACAAATATGGTAAAGTGTCTACTCTATCAACTGGTCCAAGATACTTGCAACTTTTGACCAATCCCAACTGAGGTTGAATGTAACCACAATGTTGCCATAATGACTTAACACACCAGCAACTGAACACCAAATTTTTTATTTAATCACTACTGGATAATTAGCATTGAAGTTCAAATATTATCGATTTATTGTTCTGGAATATTTGGCTTTGTTAGATCCATCTCTTCAGAATTTATGTAGTTTGAATTTCACGTTGTGAAATTTTTCAATAGTCTATTTCAAGTTATATTTATTTGATTAGTTCTAAAATTTACATAGACCATTAATATTCGCATTCAATAAGCTCAATTCAAATACAGAAAAGTCAAAAAGTCTATTCAACATAAATTCAAATGCTGAAATTCAAGATATGGAACCCAGATCTGAACATCTGGGACACAGAGGAGGAGCAATTGAACCACACATAGTCTTGCTTTCATTTCTATGAAAGCTGCTCACTGGGCACTGAGAAGCACTCGCCACATTCCAAAGACGTCTGGGACCGCAGAGCACTGGAGTCCTTCTCCAGTCAAGTTGGCTGAAAGCTGCATGTGCTGAGCAAGCTATCTTCCCATTGGCTTCTTTCACACATTAATGGGATAAAATGATAGTCATAAAGCTCTTCTTGACTTTGCAAGCACCTCAAATTTAGCTTTTGATCATTAGGTTCCCTCTGAATTTGAGAGTTGCATATATACTAGAAATAAAGTTTGTGAAATTACACAACTTGAAATTGACTCTTGAGCATTTCACAAAAGGCGGTTTATTTTAGTGAAATAAATAAATTCAATATTTAAGGTTCAACACTAAGTTTTTAGTAGAGATTTACATTTCAAAATTTGGTGTTGAGATGTTGATATAATTGAAATTATTATTATGGCAATGATTAACTTACATATATTCCAAATATCTACAAGTTCATGTCATTTTAAATCCAAACAACACATTCAAACTTAATTTCTAACTTTTTTTTTTTTTTTTTTTAACTGCAAAATGTTAAAGATGGGTTTGAGTGATGGAGCACACTAATATAATCTAACATGGATATTAATACATACATACATGCATGTAATGGATAATATTGCATATAAAAGTATAATACTGATAAAAATGTGTCAGTGGCACAGTTGTGTCCTCCTGGTGAAAAAAGTGGTGTACTTTCATTTTCTCAGCCTATATTTCTTTCATAGGATTTTCTTCCATTTCTTTAGTTGAAAACAGTATTATATATGTGTTATATGTCTAATGTCAGTTTAATATCATGTAGTAGCATAGGTTTCACATTGTTTATGGATAGAATAGTGCAGTGATGTCATAGAAAAGTACTGATAAGCCCTTTGACCTCCTCCCACACAAGAGCTGTTCAATATGAATATGATGACTGCTGGTCAGCCATTACTTGATGTGCCAGTCTTCTATCACCTGTCAGTGACACTAACAACTTGTCATCCCTTGTCTTCATGTAGTGAGTTTGGATCTAAGATTGTGACATTGAAGCCAGTAGTGAAAGTTTTACCCAAGCAGTTTGAGTCCAGAGAGAAGGCGGTGAGAGACGAAGCTAAGCTGCTGGCTGTAGAGATCTACAGATGGATCAGAGATGCTCTGAGACCGCCACTGCAGAACATTAACTCTGTACAGGTGGGACATGCTCATCACGCATATTCACCCACCTTAATGTTCAACTTTCAGAGTCAGGATAAACTAAGCAATGCTGTTTGTTCTGTCCCTGCAGCTGAAGGAGCTGGAGGAGGAGTGGGTGAAGCTGCCTTCATCTCCTGCCAAGCAAACCAGGTTCCTGCGTTCCCAGCAGGATCTGAGGGCAAAGTTTGAACAGCAGCAAGCCCAAGGTGGAGCAGAGTCTGATGGTAGGTTTAAATGTGTAGCAAACTGCTAACAGATGTATATGTCTATGCAAAACCTTGATTTGATGGTGGGGAGTTGTATAGTCATGGTTTGGTGCCATCTCTTCTTCTGTTCCTGTTTCAGGAGAGGATGTGGCAGAAACAGCAGCAGCTGTGGATCCTTACGAACTGCTGGAGGCTGTGGAGATTCTGTCCAAGATGCCCAAAGACTTCTATGAGAAAATAGTAAGTTTATCAAACTATGTAGACTACACAAGAACTTAAACAAAAACATCATGTCTGCCTGTGTTAACTGCTCAGGTTTCATCTTGGATAGGTATACACAAACAAAATTCTCATTGACCTAATTCAACTTGACTGATTTACGTTCAACTTCTAAAACACCATAAGTGGAATTTTATACACGTACAAGACATGAATTTGTAATTAAGCTTTACTGTGTGGTGGCAGCATGGTGGTGCAGTGGTTAGCACTGTGGGTTAGGTTAACTGGTGACTCTAAATTTGCCCGTAGGTGTGAATGTGAGCATGATTGTCTCTGGTTATCTGTCCCTGGTATACCAGCTGGGATCAGCTCCAGCCCCTTTACAAACTTCAAGGATAAACGGGTATAGCTAATTAATGTGTGTGTGTGAATGGAACCTAAATGATTTTGATATGTAACTTTGCTGTGTCTGTTTTTTCAGGAAGCTAAAAAGTGGCAGGAAAGGAAAGAAGCTCTGGAGGCTATCGAAGTTCTGACCAAGAACCCCAAACTAGAGAATGGAGACTATGGAGACCTTGTCAGAGCACTAAAGAAGGTAAAGACTGAAGTACTTCTGTGGTCTTATCTGGACGTAGGTGAAAGGACTCTTATCATAAATAAAGACTGGTCTAGATAGACTTGTGTTGAGGGGGATCTCTTACCTCTTGTTCACTTACTGGTTTTTTGTTCCAGGTTGTTGGGAAAGATGCCAATGTGATGCTCGTGTCATTGGCAGCTAAATGTCTGGCTGGACTGGCCAGTGGCCTCAGGAAGAAATTTGGAACATATTCTGGACTTGTAAGTTAAAGGAATCTATTTATTTTATGACAGTGATTATGTTATTTCTTTTTATAATAAACTATCTTGGAGTCTCAACAGAAGAGTTTGTTTTAGTATCTAAAAGAGTTGGGGTTGTTTTTCTTCCAGTGAAGTTATTGGGTATAATTAGAACAAACTACTCAAAAGCTTTATTTTATTAATTTTATTTGAAAGCCATTTTGTATGTTTCATTTACTTCTAATGTAAATGCAGAGCTTCAGACTTTTTACATTGGTTGCCTTGGTGCGCTTCTTCATTTTTTATAAATTAGTTTTTATTTTATTTTTTTATTTTTTTCAATGCACCCAAGCACACAAGTAATGAATTTAAGTGTTTGGTTTTTTTTTTTGTCCGTTTTATCATCTGAACCATGGCAATAGGACAAGTTGTTCTTTGTGAAAGGCAGATGTATTGGTATATTTCAGGTTCTGGTTCAGAGCCAGTCCTGTCATCCTCACAGTCCTAAGCTAAGAATGTGTACAGGTGGAGAGGGACAAGAGCTTGATGCATCATAAGAAGTCCACAGCAGTCTAGGCCTATAGCAGCATAACTGAGGGATGGTTCTGGCAAGACTGAGCCAGGCCTAACTATGAGCTTTATCAAAGAGGAATGTTTTAAATGTAGAGTGTCTGCCTGGGCCCAAACTGGAAGATAGTTCTGCAGTAGAGGAGCCTGACAGCTGAAAGCTTTGCCTTCCACACAAGTAAACCTGCATCCTGGGAATAAATTATTCTAGTGCAGTAATGGAGTACTATGAGCTCTTTAAGATATAATGTGGCCTGGCCATTAAGGGCTTTTGCAGAATTTTAAATTCTGTTTTGTGATGACTCAGATGAAGGATTTTAAATTCTGGTCTGTTCCATGTATCAAAATCATTGTTTACCGCTAAATTGGAGCCATGTGTGTGTTTAGGTGGTTCCAACTATTCTGGAGAAGTTCAAGGAGAAGAAGCCTCAGGTTGTCCAGGCCCTGCAAGAGGCGATTGATGCCATCTTCCTCACTGTGAGTACAGTCTAAATACAAGGATTATATTTAGTAGTGAACAACTGTTCCTGAATCATTGAGTAAGTAATAGAAGAACTAGCAATTGTGATGAAAACGAGAACACGAAGTCTGTGATAATGTTTTTCAGTCTCGCTCCACTACTTTGGTGTGGCTTCTGTTGGATGAGTACCTCTGTATTAGGTAGGCTTGAATATGTGAAAATCTGTACTCCGCACCGACAACAGCCGTGGCCGATGGTTTTGTGTTTTCAGGTTGTTCGTCCGTCATCCCATTGTTGTGAACACGATATTGCAGGAACATTTTGAGGGAATTTCTTTAGATTTGGCACAAATGGTCACTTGGACTCAAGTGAACTGAACTGAATGAACTGATTTAGAATTTGGTGGTCAAAGGTCACTGTGACCTCACAAAATGTTTATGCACATATCACATGCTAATTATGATACAATTTAACACAAATGTCTAATAGAATAAAAGGAAGTGATGACATTTTATATCCAAATGGTCAAATGTCATCTTAACTGTGACATCATAATGTTCTGCAGAAACATTTCTGGTCAATAAATTAATATTTAGTAACAACTGATTCTCTACACATTTTAAGTTCAGTCACTGCCAGGTTTAACTATTGTAGAGCATATTGAACTAAGTGACAAAAATAAAGTTAACTTGCTAATATTTGAACCATTTTTATAAATTATATAAACTTGCTGCTATTTGATTGCCGTTTGGATGGCACGACAGATGTCAAGTAGTAAAGATTTAGCAATATGCAAAGACATTGCTTAAGTTTAAATGGTGAAACTCAATTTGGCAAATTACTAATTTAAAAATAGCTGGTAATTAAGAACATAGGAAGGACTTAACAGACTTAGCTGCAGCTGCACCAGCATTTTCTTAAATTCACCACTAAGTCCTTCTTAAATGATGCCTAAAGTCCCTAGTCTTAGAATGCTGATAATTTACATTTACTCATTTGGCAGACGCTTTTATGCAAAGTGATTTTTATAAGTTAGGGACATCACTAAAGTGCTACAGTAGAAGGCCTTAGAGAATGCAATAGAAAGTACATGGGGATCAAGTAAAGAAGTGCACAGTAAGTGCGAGTTAGGCATGTTAGCTGGTTAGAGGTGTTAGGAGGTGTTAGGTATTATATCGGGGTATTACAAAATTAAAAGGGATTATCCACTCAAAACATGATTCTGCCTCTTTTCACACACCACGAATGATAACGACAACAATATCTATACCACCATGAGCATCCACACTGAGCAATAAGCAGCATAGACGTGGTGTGGTGCGTCTTTCAGCACCACAGAGATGAGCAGAGAGAGAGAGATGTTGTTTATTTCAATAAGTTAATTTTATTGCTGATAGAAAATATATTCAAAGTCTATTTTACTAATCCACCCTCCTGTGTGGAACAATTACACCTTAGTCTTCCTAACTGCTGTGGTTCATATATTAGTTATTTTATTTTCTGAAAGCGAGGCATTGAGCGTGACACCATGTAAATTTGGGTGTGTCTTGATTGGCTGCCGGTGTTTCTATTGTTTATCAAATCACTCTGAAAGTGATCCCAACGATATTGTTCACCACTGTTGTGATTATAGTTGTGGTAGTTATCATTCTTGGTATGGACTGCCCTGAAGAGAACATATCTTGAAGGGGCTATTTGTAAGTTTTCTCTGCTGCTGATCATGGATTCTTGGCAGGAGCGGTTGGTTTGCTTCAGCAAAAATATAAAGTGCTGGTCAATGCCAACTTGTCTGCATAAGTCTTCCGTAAACACACACCAACAGCAAAAGCCCTGTGGAAAGTACCCATGAAAGGAGGCCTGGGAGTGGCCTGGGAGTGGTCTGGGAGTGGCCTGGGAGCCATTGTGGGCAATGCTTTCTGTTTGTTGTAGGATATTCTACTTTAGATGAATATAGGAAATGTACAATCCTCTTCGGTTTACTTACTTATAAAGGCACTCAATTTGAAAATAATTGCACATCTACTACAAAGATGACCTAGTTAAAGATGAATCCTTTTTCCAGCTGTGAAATCCCCTTTAATGTTCATTAAAGTAAGAATTATTTTTCAAAAATCATTCTTCAGTTGGCTTGTCATGACTCTACAGGGTTGCTGCAAACCCTCATATAATGATTCCTAACTTAACTTGACTGTTGTTATTTATAGAGCACTCTACTGATTCTCCAGACCAGCCTCTAATGCGTTTCAGAAGATGCCCCTAATCTAAGTTGGATTGTTATTTTCTGTAGTCTCATAATGTCATATTTAATGTGATGTATCTTTTTCCAGACCACTCTCCAGAACCTCTCGGAGGACATCCTAGCTGTGATGGACAATAAAAACCCCTCCATTAAGCAGCAGGCCTCTCTGTTTCTAGCTCGTTCCTTCAGACACTGCACACAGGCCACGCTGCCCAAGAGCATCCTCAAACCCCTCTGCGCTGCTCTCATTAAGGTACACAAACCCTGGGTGGAAATGTCTTAACAGTATTATTATCTTTCTCTTTTGGTAACATTGTACATGATAATAAACCTGTTTCTTAGAGTTTACCATCTCAATATCAGACTGACATGAAAATAAAGTTAAGTTAAAATGCTGACCAATAAGTAGCAAAGTGCTGCTGTCAGGGAGTAGTAAGTAAAGTACTGTACTGTGTAACCTGTAGGAGCCCATTGTTGCACAATTCTGACACACTGATTATCATATAGGGGGATACTATTATCATGTAGGATACTATGTGAGATCATTTCAGGCTGTTGATGAAATTATTTAAATCATCACCTGTTCTTTTCTCTTTAACCATCACAGCAAGTGAATGACTCTGCTCCAGAGGTGCGTGACGCTGCCTTTGAAGCTCTGGGGACGGCCATGAGAGTGGTGGGAGAGAAAGCTGTGAACCCTTTCTTGACTGACTTGGATAAACTCAAACTGGATAAGGTATGGATCAGTGGAAGGATGAATGGAACCCACATCAGCTACGATGAATTAAAACCAGTAGTAAGCTCCAATTTTTATTGTCAGTAACTGCTAAGCACTGTCCTTTTGTTTAATTTGAAAACAGATAAAGGAGTGTTCTGATAAAGTCGAGCTCCCTGGAGGGAGGAAAGGTGCAGGAGGTGGAGGAGGTGGTGGTGGATTGGCAGACAAGAAGTCTGCAGCTAAAGCTCCTCCCCCTGCTGAAGCTCCGCCCAAATCCTCTGCCCCATCCAAGAAGACCCAAAGTGCTGCTTCCAGCAAGGTATGCTCAGAGCAATGCATATATGGAAAACTAAGATTAATTAAAAAAAATATGTTTTGTCACCTGGTTGTCCCCAATTTTGTTTGGTCATGGACAATATGAACAAATATATCAAAGTGGCATTAACAGTTTAGAGCTGAAGTGTTTTGCGTCTCTTTTTTGCAGCCATCAGGGGGTCCACCTAAGAAAGGCAAACCAACCTCTGGAGGTGGTGGAAAATCCAAGAAGGCTGCTGACAATAAAGAAGTCACAGAGACTGAACTGTCTGTAAGTCTGTTTGCTTTTGACAAAAGGTTTGTCACAATACCATACGAAGAGAAGATGGTTCACATTCTTTACTGGAGCAGTCAGAGTTTGGCTGATGTTTTTCTTGGAGCTCCAAAAGCTCCTCAATGACATTCTGTGGCGCAGGTCATTCTTTGCCTGTTGGATAGATGATTCTGTCCCTGGTCCATTTCTGTAGTAAACATATGTTATTGACTCATCTTCCCCCAAAGAAATGTATTTCTTCTGTGTTAGCAAAAGGTATGACATGACGCACCTTCAGAAACTCCTGTAGGGTAAACTTGGCCTCCCTAATGCCTTTAGGGCTAAATGGCCAAACTTGAAGAAACTTGCTTAGCAACATTAAGGCTACAACCAATCTATAATGTTGTTTGTTCGTTTTAACGCAGAAGCTGGTACTTGCTCCATTGAAAGAAAACATCTGTTTTTATGTGTGAATAAGTAAATTTCAAGTCCTGTTATACATCTTGCATTCCGGCCAGCACAGTAATGGTCCTTCTGGAAATCAATGAGGTTTCTAATTTAGTTTTAGTTTTCAGCCATTAGGAATAGACTCTTCACTTTTTGACATTGTGCCTTGTTAAAACAGGAAAAGCACAGGTAGAATTAATGATGGCTACATTCCCTGTAGGCGAGGCATTTCCAGTGCCCTGGTATTGTGCATGCTCACTCACTGACATGGCGTACTGGTACAGTGAAGGGGATGGAGGCATTGTTACTGTGACTGTTTACACCTGTGCAAGTCAAAATGTCTGCCATGAAGAGGGTCTATTATGATCTCTGTACTAATTCAGTCTGGAACCATTCAGTCGTGTATTCTCTGATAACTACATAATGCTACAATGATGTCAGGTTGGATTTCTGTTATGGTTCTGAGGGATTCAGAACAAACAGAATATTGCTGTTGGAATTTCTGATTACTTAAAAGTGTGTGTGTGTGTGCGTCTTCATATCAGGCTGAGGTGTGTGAGGAGCTGGCAGCAAATGTACTTCCCGGTTCCTGTCTGCAGCAGTTGGACTCGGCCAACTGGAAGGAGAGACTAGCCAGTATGGAGGAGTTCCAGAGGGTAAATGCAGTGATTAGTTGATATAAGTCGGCACTTGCTTTGATTATTAGTTTATTTCAGATTGTAAAATGTGAGGAGTTGAAGCTTTTCTTTGTAATATAAAAGTCACAGATTACATCACATTGGGCTGTCAAATATTATTACATCTGGCATTTTTCTTTTTCTCTGACATTTAATAGACAAAATGATAAATTGATAATGAAAGTAATCCAAAGTTGCTGCCCAATTTGGAACTAAAGGAAATATTAAAAAAAAAAAATAATAATAATAATAAAAATATGTTGGGATAATATCAGTGTTGAAGAATCCCTTACTGGTTGAACACTAGCCTTTATGTTTTCAGTGCAGATGACTTGAAACTCTACATTACATGTTGAAGGCTGATGTGTCACTACATGTCAAACTATAATATGCAGGATTGATAATCTATAGATTCATGTTTGATTCTAGGCTGTCGAGACCATGGATAAGGGGGAGATGCCCTGCCAGGCCTTAGTCAGGATGTTGGCAAAGAAACCAGGCTGGAAGGAAACCAACTTTCAGGTAATTGTCTCCGTTACAGCAGCTGAATGAAATGATCATTTCTGTGAAGCAATTTGGCAGCAGCTGTTTGGATTTGCAGAGTAACATTCCCTCCAGGAAAACACTTCATTTTGGCGGGTTTGACCTTCTTATTAACTCTTTTGAAAGTCTTACTGGCTCAAACATATATGACTAGACTAGAATCAGAATTAAGACAGTCCCTTCACTGCATCCATGTTTCCATCACTTCCTCTTTCCCTTGCATTTTCAGGAATGAGTCACTTTTTCGCTTGTTTACATCTGCATGTATTCTATTTGTAGATTTATTTTTTAATACTGCAGGCTATGATCAGAATATCTTTGAATGTGTAGACATGATTTCTAAGTGCAGATGTTGTAGGGAAAGTGGTAAATGTGTCTTACCTCAAACTTTAGCTTCTACCTGATGCAAAATCACATGTGACTAAATAGAATTGATGATTAAAATTTGTTGTAGCTGAAAGATGTCAGGCTCTCCCACGATAACATCCATGATACAGATGAAAGGGTGAAATAACGGGTCAAATGAGAAATTTTTCTAATGAATGAAGAAAGCTGTTAATCACACCTACAATTAACACAATTTAGCTGTTTTTAAGCAGATGCTGAATCGGAAAACAAAATCTATAACTCGGGACTAATACACTTCAGTTGGTTCTTTCGTTTGTCCAATTTCGAACAAGTTTAAAATAAGGGATGTGTTGTCGGCTCCTCAGAGCAGAAATAAAAGCTTATGATGGTGGTCTCCTCTCTTTGTGTAGGTGATGCAGATGAAGCTACACATTGTGGCTCTAATAGCTCAGAGAGGAACGTTTTCAAAGACATCGGCCGGCGTGGTTTTGGATGGCTTGGTGGATAAGGTCGGAGACATCAAATGTGGTGGAAATGCAAAAGAAGGACTGACGGCTATTGGACAGGCCTGCTCACTGCCGTGGACTGCAGAACAGGTTCTTAAACAATTTCTCGGAACATTAGAAGAGTTGCCCTCATAGAACTTGAAAAGAAAGTTGGTTGATAGTGATGATGAGAATGAACATGCTGTATTTACAAGGTTTGTGTTTTGTCAGGTTGTCTCTATGGCATTTGCACAGAAGAATCCCAAGAACCAGGCAGAGTCTCTCAACTGGCTGGCTAATGCCATGAAGGAGTTTGGCTTTGCTGGGTAATTTCCAGTCTTTATTTCAACACTCATTATTATATCAGAGCATTAAAAAAGTCAATTCAGTGTTTTGGCTTAAGAAGAAACACAAAAGATGTTACAGCACCTTAAGGGTGTCTGTTGACCTTTTGACCTTCTCCATCTCTCTCCAGTATCAATGTGAAGGCTTTCATCAACAATGTGAAGACGGCTCTGGGAGCGACTAACCCTGCTGTCCGGACAGCAGCCATCAGCCTGCTGGGAGTCATGTACCTCTACATGGGAGCTCCTCTGCGCATGTTCTTTGAAGATGAGAAGCCTGCTCTCCTCGCACAGATCGATGCTGAATTTGAAAAGGTAAGCACTTTCCAGGTGGATCAGAGAATATGTCAATTAAGACTTAAAATCATCTTATGGTCTCCTCACCACTTGGTCATCCTGACAACTGGTTTGCTACAGTGTATGACCCATGAGAGGGAAAATAAGAGATCTGTATGTATGTGTATCATCCTCAAAGATGCAAGGCCAGTCTCCACCAGCTCCAGTTAGATTCACCAAGAAGGCGGCAGCGGAGGAGGAGGGTGACGTCGGAGAGGAGCAGGAAGAAGATGGAGGAGGAGGAGGAGGACAGGACATCATGGACTTACTACCCAGAACAGATATCGGGTAACCAGAAAAGACAAAGCCTCTCAGTCGACCTACACTGACTAATTTTAATGCTTAAATCTGTGAAATAAAAGCTCAACTAAAACCATTTTTTAGTATGAGTATCTAATATAATACCACTATTTGAACATTGAACATTTTACAAAGAAAATCATTAGTGATGTGGTACTCAACATACCTCAGTACTGAAGTTGTACCCAGCTATTTACAATGACCAGTGCCATTTATAATGAGAATATGTACATATGTCTAAGAAAACACAAGCACTTTGTCATTAATCATCACACACACACGCACACACGCGCACACACGCACACCCTGGAGTTGATGCAGAAAATCCTGACATAAATACTGTACCTGTTTTCTCTCCTATTGCTTCTCATGTGTCTCTTCCCTCCTGTCTTTAAGTGACAAGATCACATCTGATCTGGTGTCTAAAATTGGGGATAAGAACTGGAAGATCAGGAAGGAGGGTCTGGATGAGGCTGCAGCCATAATATCAGAGGCCAAGTTCATCACAGCCAACATCGGAGATCTGCCTCTGACCCTGAAAGGTCGACTCAGTGATTCCAACAAGATCCTGGTTAGTAAGAGATCAGGTCTTTCCTGCTTATACAGATTCTAACCTCAAACTTGGTTCTGGCTCTAAAAGCTGTCACTGCACCACAAACTGTTTTCACCAGCACAGCTTTATTTAACATGAAACAACATGTAAAATGATCATCGTGTGCATGGTCTCCAGGTCCAGCAGACCCTGACTATCCTGCAGCAGCTAGCTACAGCCATGGGACCTGGACTTAAGCACCATGTTAAAGCACTGGGAATCCCCATCATCACTGTTCTTGGAGACAGCAAGGTACTGGGCACATACATTAAAATCACAAACACACCCCCAGTAACACACATCTTTGTTTCCACATTTCAGCAGCAATGGCAGTGTAGTTCTTAAATTCCATCTTACTTTGTTCAGTGTCCACATTTATTTCTTCATTAATTTATTAATTTAGCAAATTGATTTGATTTAATTACAAGAAAGTTAAAAGAAACACATCAGAACAAAATACACTGTAAATATCAACAGAAGAAAACAGATCTAAAACATAATGATACAAAATAAACGAATGAAAATACTGTGATGTGCATTTTGGAAATGTCCAAACTTTATAATCAGAAAATAGTAAATGAGTTAGAGGAGGCATGAGAATATGGAAATCTGTCGATTTGGGAACCGAGTCACGTCCCTGAATATGTGGTGATGATGGACATGTCTCTGTCTGAAGGCCAATGTCAGGGCGGCTGCCATGACCACTCTGCAGGCCTGGGTGGAGCAGACTGGGATGAAGGAATGGTTGGAGGGAGAAGACCTGTCAGAGGAGCTGAAGAGAGAGAATCCCTTCCTGAGACAGGAGGTACACAGACACAGACACACACACACTCTCTGTTCTGTCTTGTACCTACAATTTATAAATTCAGGTGTAAATGTTCCTGAGCTGAATCATTGTACACATGATGCAGATCACACACTTAAAACTTTCTTCGTCTCACAGGTGCTTGGCTGGTTATCAGAGAAGCTGCCCACTCTGAGGACAGTACCTGGGGATCTGTCGCTGTGTGTCCCTCAGCTCTATGCCTGTCTGGAAGACAGAAATGGAGACGTGAGGAAGAAAGCTCAGGATGCCCTGCCCACCTTCATGATGCACCTGGGCTATGACAAAATGGCCAAGGCTACTGGGAAACTCAAAGTACTGAACTGATTTAGTGCACTATGACTAACAACTTATTGCTTTTTAATAAACGTGTGCAGAGTCTAATTGCTCACAGTGGCAGTTTCAGATTTACAGCTGTGTTGTTTGCAATTATTGTCTCTGTCCTTATCTCCCTCCAGTCTGCGTCCAAGGATCAGGTGATGGCCATGTTGGAAAAAGCCAGAGCAGTGATGCCAGCCAAACCTGCTGCTCCTGCCAAAGCTGGAGGGGGAAAAGGCTCTGCAGAGCCGAGCAGAGCTGCTTCAGGTGTGTGTGACATCACAGTGAATTAACAGTCTCACATTAAAACAGATCGTCGAACCACGTCTGTGGTAGTTTTTCATATAATGTACAGACTAGGAGCGAATTCTGACAGCTAGAGTCCCATTTGGCAAAATGTAATATTAAATATTCTCTAAACGTGCACACATGCACCCTTTATCTCACCTTGCTCTTTTTTTTTTTTTTTTTTTATTAGCAAAGATTTGCAGGCGCCTTATTTTTAGTTACTGGTGACCTTTTTTGCTTTTATCAGGTTTTTATCATGTTCTAATCAGATTTGAAAATTGGGTCCAATTTTCAAATCTGTATAATACCATCTAAATCCACCTGGTTGCCAAGTGTGTGTGTTCGTGTACGAGGTGGAGCCACTAATCACAGGGTTGGAAGTTTGATCCCTGGGTCCTCCTGTTCACATATCAGTGTCCTTGAGCAAGACTCCTGTTGATTAGGCTAGTACCTAGCATGGTAACCCACTGCCATCAGTGTGCGAGTTTGTATGTGAGAGAGACGCAACTTAAGTGCTGTATAACTGAAGTCCATTTCCAGTACAAACTGGAAAACAAATGCATTTTTTGCTATCAAATGCTTTGATAGTCTGCTCATTGCTTAATAAATATGCTATATTGACACATTGGAGAGAGTTTGATCTGTCTGTCCTCTGCAGCCTCCAGGTCTCAGCCAGCTAGCGAGGACTTTGTTGACAGTAAACCTGAAGTGAAGAAGGTCCGAGGAGGAGTGGCTGCTAAGAAGGTATGTCCATCCAGATCAAGTCCTGTTTATATGTTTCAGTGTGCACACAGAGAAGGTTTGATTTTTTGGTTAAACTTAATAAATCTGTTAATGACTGTCCAACCAAAACAGGAAAGAATTTCGCTCCCCATTCATTTCCATAATGAACAGTGCAAATCCAGGCTGACCCCACTGCCTGTGTGGTATTAAATTTGTAGACACCATGTGAAGATCTGCACCTCTCTAAATATTCCCACATCACCGTTTGTACTCAAGTTGTTGTCAGTGGTTTTGCATATCAGGCATGTACGTTTCCTTTTTTTGTCGTTTCCTGTCAGTGAAGTGTAAACACTGATGTTTTTCTATTCACCCAGCCTCCCTCCCCTCCTGAGGAACCTGTCCCTCCCCCTTCCTCCAAGGACAAGGACATTAATGCTAGTAAAAAGCCCCCCAGCAAAGGCAAGGCTGCTGCTGGCAGCCAACAGGTAGATGTGTAACAGGTGTCCTTGTGATGAAACTCAGTCTAGAATCTCTTCACTCTTCGTCTCCATGCTGCTGCTTATTAAAGCTAATGAGCAGCTAACGTGGACAGAGTTTCTCAGTGGACACTCGACAATTGTTAACCCCTCGGCCAGCTTCTCTCTGCCTTGACCTGGTCCGACCTCGGCTCAGTCTAATCCTGTGTTTCTCGAATCACTAATACTGCCACTGAATATACAAGTGTATAATAAATGCACATAGACTTGCATTTGTGAGGTGAAATCTGTTTAACACGTAACAACATGCTGACAGGAGATTCAGTAGTTGTTCAGTGTATGCATGCTTAGAGAAAGAGAGCACAAACTGAGAGGTGACTCGTCACTTCGGTGGTTCAGGTTACTCCGCTGCATGAATTTGTCTGTGTGACATGTTTTGGAATAATATCACATCAGTGTTTTCAACACTGTTTAACCTGCACTGAGATCTTTTCAGCGTAACACCCCTTCGTTTCCTGTTTCTACTCTTACTGTCTGTCACTGACACACAACGTGATTACATATAATTAATAGTACACATCCTCGTAGCACAGTGGTTCACGCACTCTCTCTCTCTCTCTCTCACACTGTGATGTTGCCTTCTTCTCAGGGTGCAGCTGCTAAGAAGCCTCCAGCCAAAGGCATGAAGGATGATGAAGATAAGTCTGGTCCAATCTTCACACTCATCCCCAACGCTAAGGAACAGAGGATCAAAGAGGAGAAGCAACTGAAGGTACGTGACTGACAGAAAACATGTTATCATCCAGTAGCTTAATGCAGCAACTGTTACACACTGTAACACTGTAGCAAAACAATCCAGCATGGTATAGTGATTTGCAAATAAAATAAGATTAAAATTAAATTTTAATACTTGAATACTTAATCGATTAACTTCAAAGTGTAGTAAAAAACCTATCCTAAATCATCCTTTGCCTTTTTAAAATGGCACCAATACTCCAATTCTGCAGCTTGTCTTCTCCTCTCTGCTTCAGCAGTAGAAACAGTCTGACATTATTTGTAACCCTTTTATGTGCATCATTATAATTAAATTTACTTCATAATTGTAATTATAGATTATGGAGTCAATTTGGATAACTCAACTATGACCAGGACACACTTTTTATTTCTCTGACTGTGTGGAAATGTGATGTTACATTACAGACGAAGAACAACACCATTAAAACGAGTTATGTAGGTTAAATGAGTTTAGTGTGGAGCAGCAGCTCTTTGTTTGTACTGTAACTGTACAGAGGCCATGAAAAATATAATTCTCCTAAATGTAACTAAGGTGTATTGAAGAAAACGTGAGTAATAATGTTGAGTACTTATAAACCAAAAATATCTGTTGATAAGAAAAATCTCAAGCTCATGAAAAATGACAACACCTAAGTCATTTTGACACAAGGTAGACTTCAGTCTGAGGCCACTGAAAAAACTGTTGGCCTGATTAGAAATGAACTTGTCAGGCTGGCCGGCCTCTGGCTACTGAAGTCGTCTATTACACAATCTGAGCAGAAATTCTGTGTTTCTTTTGAACTGTAGATTCTGAAATGGAACTTCATTACTCCTCGAGATGAGTATGTGGAGCAGCTGAAGACTCAGATGTCCACCTGCTTTGCTAAGTGGCTGCAGGACGAACTTTATCACCTTGACTTCCAGAGACACGTTAAGGCCATAGGAGTCATGATTGAGGTAACAGTTGATTTTATTCATATAAGGGGGTTGTGTTGTAGGAGTCGATTTGCTTAGGTAATAAAGTTTGTATGTGTGTTTGTATTTAACAGAGGTTGGAGAGTGAGAGCGAAGCTACTATCGGCTGTCTGGACCTGATTCTGAAGTGGTTCACCCTGCGGTTCTTCGACACCAACACCACAGTCCTGATGAAGGTGCTGGAATATCTAAAGCTGCTGTTTGCCATGTTGAACAGGGAGAACTACCACCTCACCGAGTACGAGGCCACCTCCTTCGTCCCCTACCTTATACTCAAGGTGAGCACACATCGCTCAGTGATAAAACAGGCCACTGTGAAGGTTGTTTGTTTTGTTTTTTATGCTCAGATTCATTTTTCTCGTCCTCAGGTTGGAGAGTCAAAGGATGTGGTTCGCAAAGATGTGCGGGCCATATTGACCATGCTGTGTAAGGTTTACCCAGCATCCAAGGTCTTTCCTTTCCTTATGGATGGAACCAAATCCAAGAACTCCAAACAAAGAGCTGGTATGTCTCTAACTGGCATAAAGCTGCACAAATGTCGGATGGACAAATGTTGGAGGAGACATGTTCTAACCTGTTACTGTGGTGTCCTCCCTGTCCTCAGAATGTCTGGAGGAGTTGGGTTGTTTGATAGAGGGCTATGGGATGAATGTATGCCAGCCGACTCCAGCCAAGTCTCTGAAGGAGATTGCCGTTCACATCGGTGACAGAGACACATCTGTCCGCAATGCCGCTCTGAACACTGTGGTGGCTGTGTATAACGTCTGTGGGGATCAAGTTTACAAACTAATAGGAAATGTAAGATAGAAATCAGCCTTTTCATTCTTTAATCAATCCCAAAACTTGCTCTGTACAATTTTTCATCATTCATTCCCCTGTCTTTTCCAGCTGTCAGAGAAAGAGATGAGCATGCTGGAGGAGAGAATCAAGCGTTCAGCCAAGAAGACTCCTGCAGCTCCTGCTAAGCAGAGTGCGACAGAGAGGTCCCAGAAAGAGCACCCAACCAACCCCAATGCCACCTTCCTCCGCAAGCCTGCACAGGAGGATCCCAACAAACTCAAGTAGGTCACCTCTGACTCAGGGCTGTGGGATACATATAATATGAATCCTAGCTGAATAAAAACCAGTGAGGAGGCCGATAATGTGCTCATCACAAAATATATGATTTTGAGGAACAAAAATTCAGAGTGCTATGTAGTAAATTATAGCAGTTAAATCATAAAGTGATGCAATTGATCAATGTAATTAATTCAATATATAGTATATATGACAAAAACATGATGCATACAAACTAAAAATAAGACTATTAAAGGAGCCATTTGTAAGTTTTGCTATTGCTACATAGCCAGCGTTGGCTTTAACAGCTGTTTACTTACCAGTCTAGAAGAAATGTTGCAAGTTCAGAATCAAACTTCAATCCTTTACTCAGCAGCAGCTGTCTCCAGAGGCGGAAAGCAACGCCAGTTAATTCTGTTTTTGCTTCAATTTCAGTCCCTTTTTTTTTTTTTTTTTTTTACATCAACAATAAACGTACAACAAGCATCATAATCAGTCATCAAATGGATATAATTACTGATCGACAGTGATTACCAGAAAAATACTCCTGAAAAGTGATAACAAATCTCTCTGTAAACACTTTTCCATCAGTTTTTGTAACAAATGAGGGCAGTTTTTGAATTGAATTTTAAAAATGTAGAAAAAATAGTCAACACAGTGAAATTAGTATTTTACCTAAACCTCAATCAGAAAAGTCCAGCTCCAAAGATCCAAAATATCTTGTGTGAAATGTCTTAAACCCCAGTTTCTCCAGCTGTTCTTCATGAGCATGTTTCCATTCTGTCAACCAGCCTCCTCTTTAATCTGTCAGATCCATAACAGACTTCTACATGCTGTCAACTCTTGTGTCTTGACTGTAGTTACATTTTTACCATAAATCTTTTTAATGTTTGTTTTGTTCACGACTAATCTGTCCTTCTCTTCTCACCCTGTTTTACTGAGTCATTGCATGTCGGGTTGCTCTCACAGACACATTTCATTTTAAAGTAAAATTGGGAAATAAAATAATCCTACTCACTGTCTGTGAGACCAACCTCAGTGTATGCGTCTCTGGCTGGCTGGTGGCCAGCTGTCCGTCTATCTCTTAACCCCTCATCTTTCTTCCTGTGTGATTTCCTCCTTTCTCTGCTCTGCCTGCCTGCCTTCTTTTTGGAGCAGAATAATGTATCGCACGTATAGGATGTGAGTACCTCTTCCTCCTCCTCCTCTTCCCTCTTTTCTTTTGTGTTGTCATGGTAATAATTCCTCTGAATGCAATCTACTATTCACCATTCTTAATAATTATCAGAAAAGCTTGTGTTAGTTGAGCTTCTTCACATGGTGGGGAATAAGGGTCTAACCTTGTTCCTCACCAGACTAATGATCTACATGTGCTGCTGTCACTTTAAATAAGGTTCATTCTTCCCTCATCACCCTTTTGTCTTAGTTGTGAATGTTGTTTATATGGTATGTGGAAATTAACTGAGTCTTACACAATCATGCCAGCTACAAATACAGGGACAGTCAGACTGGCTTTTATATAAACATAACAGGTATGTCCCTGCAATGTATGCTGGGAAAATAGTTGGATCTCCTCTTTAAATGGAACCAGTGGCTGTAGTGAAGTGAACAAACTCAGATTCTGGATCAGCTCATACATGAAGAAAAGCTGGTGATGACGCAGTTTCTTTTTTTCTGCTTGGAAAAGACATTTGTAGCAACAGCCTTTTTCAGTGAGACTCGAATGTGTTTGCTTTAATTGCTCTGCTTATTTAGTCGTGTGAAGAAATGATGTTGAGTCTTTAGAGATTTGTTTGACCAGTGGTTAAATAACGACAGGTCAAGCAGCAGCAAATTTAAAACAAATGAATACAAATATCTCATTTGCTCAGGTTATATAGCACCATCAGTTGGTTTTTGACTAATTAATTATTGATCATTATCGTGGCCAATAGTTTTAATTTATTCCAGTTGTTGAGGCACATGTTCAGTGTTTTTTTTTTTTGTTGTTGTTGTTTTGGGTTTTTTTTTTCACTTTTCTAAACAATAAAAATGTTAAATGTTGGTTTTTGATCAGTGCTGATCGGCTCCAGTCCTGACAGTCCAACTGTAATTTGGAAAAGATCAGACTATTCACAAACTTTAAATCTAAGGTTCTCCCAAACAGCTCTTTATTACTGAAGCCATCTTCTCCCCTTAATGTTTGACTATTTCAAAGTGTGGATATTGATGGTTTTTAAAGCCTAAATGCATAAAATATGCTTTTAAAAAATGAATTGATTGTTATAAAATGTTTCTCCTTTTTTGCCATATGAGGATCACAAAGTCAAACATTAAATGACCTTCGCATTAGACTGAGGACTGTCACAAACATCCTCACCCTCACATAGATTCTCAGACTAACAAATAAAAGCTTGTGTCAGTCAGACCTGGAGCTGAAAGGCACTGATTGATACACTAGACTAAATACACTGTCCTTCTCCACCATCTATCCTCCAATCTCTCCCCTGCCTACCTCCATCTAGCCAAGCCCGTCAGAACACCCAGCACAGTGAGTCCTCCCACCCCTCCATCCCCAAGGAGTTCCAGTTAGATTTGGACATGATCGAGATGGACCAGGGCAGAGTGTGTGAGCTTCCGGACCTTGTCCAACACAAGCTGGACGAGCTGCTGGAGCCCATCATGATCCCCGAACCCAAGTAAACACCCTCACAACTGACAAAGTCCGACAGACACTGACACGTATAACATAAAGAACATGCATGAATATTTTATGTGGTTAATGTTGTTTGTGCTTTTGTGTTGAAAGGATGCATTCTGTCTCTCCACACTTTGATGACCTCCACAACAGCACGGCCTCCACCATCAACTTTGTCATCTCTCAGGTGGCGAGTGGAGATATTAACACCAGCATACAGGCACTGGCACAGGTATAACACATACATATATACAGTGGTGTGATCTAACCCATTCTTTTCACTTTGAAGCATGTTAACGACAGGGTATCATGACAAAGTGAGATCATACGTGTGTGGTTTGTCTCCCGCAGATTGATGAGGTGTTGCGGCAGGAGGACAAAGCGGAGGTCATGTCAGGACACATTGATCAGTTCCTCATTGCCACCTTCATGCAGCTGAGGCTCATCTACAGCACACACATGGCTGACGACCGGCTGGACAAGAGGGACATCATCAAACTGTACAGCTGCATCATAGGAAACATGCTGTCTGTGAGTCACTGCCCTGATAATGTGATATGACAGTACCTGTAACTACAACAGCAACACACTAACATCTTTATGAACCTCCTCTTGTTCCTCTCCGACAGTTGTTCTCTATGGAGTCTCTGGCCAGAGAGGCATCCATGGGTGTGTTGAAGGACCTGATGCACGGTCTGATCACACTGATGCTGGACAGCAGAGTGGAGGACATAGAAGATGGACAGCAGGTCATCAGATCTGTCAACCTGCTGGTAATCAGAGTCCTGGAGAAGTCGGACCAGACCAACATGATCAGGTTAGTGTGAAGAAACACTTCCCATCAAAATGAAATTTCATTTAATTTGCTCAGGACCATGAAATTATTCCAAAAGCTCAGTAGTTCTGTACTTCTGTAACACTGCTGGTTGTCTTCAATCTTCCTGACTTCGACATCTTGATCAGATGCGTACATCAGCTGTTTTATAAAAAGAGTTTATGTAGCGTTTATTTTAACAACACTCCCTGTGTCAGTAGACACTGTTCACTGTTAATGCAGACTCAAACATCCTCCCTGTTTACTAGTTGTAATTGTTGTGCGTGTTGTACAGCAGTTTTCATTTGAAAGTGAAACATTTGTGTAGAGAATGTGTTTAATTGACGGTAGCTTTATACTAGGGATGTTAATAATTAACTGTTAACTGACAATAAGAATTTTGACCAATAAATACTATCAGTTACAAAAAAAATACACACATGTGAGAGACAATCCCACCTCATTGATTAGTATCCTTTTGACCAGTCGAAAGCTAATCAGATGTGCTTCCCGAGGCTGACCACTCTAGTGGAGGCGCTATCTCTGCATTCCTGGGACATCGGTACCATCTGAGAGAGTATTCTCCGCTGCAGGTCTCACAGTTAACAGTATCACACCAGACTAACCCCACCGCATGTCGACATGTTGTTATTCCTGAACAAAAACTAGTAGACAAGCTGTCCGCTGTGCTGAGGTATGAGGTAGTCCTGGCCTGTTTATTTTATTTTGAGGTCTGCAAAATGCGACTGCAAGTTTATGTTTTGGTTACCTGTTGGCTGTTTTTGATCATTAATTCAGTCAATTAATCACCAAGTTTCTACAGTAGCCCAGAACAGACAAACCAAACACTGGCTCTAGAGAGGGCCTTTCGCAGTTTTATGTTACCTGAAGGCCACTTTAGGTTCTCCTACACGCTTGGAAAGGGAGGGGCGAGGGGAGTGGTATTCAATTGGTTGATATCTGCTACTTCACAGCTAGGTGCCACTAAATCCTACACAGTAGTCCTTTAACAGAAACACTGTTTTATTCATTCATTGTTTTCACTTTCTACTTGGCTATGTTTTTTGATTGAGATTCAGCTACCATCAAAGAAACACAACACTTCCTGCACAGATGAGCCGCATTAAAAGCCTTCCAGTATCTTTAAGGACCTGATAATGATAATTAGGGTTTCAGTGTGAAAGATTTACAGTGTTGAGTTTCACAGACAGAAGATTTAAAGCGATTGAAAAGCTTCCTGCTGAAACAACTAAATAACTTTGTAAATAACATCATTAATAAACACTTGTCACATTCACAAAGAGAGATTCAGAGCAGCAAAGTGGTGAGAATGATATGACTGTGGTACTGATGGAATTAGTGCTGTGGAAATGTACTTGAGCTACTGCTACTCTCCATCCGCCATTAATCTCCAGCAGCACTGGTGTCCTCAGGAACATGCTAATGTTGCCTGCATTGCTGCAGCTTGGCGTTGTGTCAGGCTCAGGTGTCACTCGCTTGAGCTTGTCTGTCCCTGCTCCAGCTTATTCCTGATGTTGATGCTTTTCTCGTCCACTTTCTTATGTTCAGATTCATTTAATGAGGGTAAAATTTTGCACATATCACCTTCAACATCTGAGTTAACTTTGTTTAGCATAACCAACCAAGTATCACCAACTATAAAGTCAAGCTTGAAATATAATCCCTTGGTCATACATGTGGATATATACGTTGGTTTTAATTGTTTAGGCAGAGAGTTGTTGTTTAAAGCAAGAAATGGTTCTTAAATACAAATGACCATTTTTGTTTTACATAATGTTTAGTCTTCCATGACTAATGTGAACAACTTACTTAGACTTTCCTGGCTTAGCTGTAAAAGGATCTTTAGATTATTTTGTGGTCACTGAGCGAATTCAACTGAAGGAGCACAGTGACCTGTTTGGATGTGCCTGACAGACAATGACAAGAATGACATAAAGAAATTTAGAAAAGAGATGAGATATAAAATCTCTCCAGTGTTCTTAGTCTACACAAGGACCTCCTATCAGTTGTACCAGAAAACCTCCAGGAGGCATCCTGACCAGATGTTAGAACCACCTCAACTTTGGACTGAAGGAGCAGTAGCTCACTAAATTAACATTTGTTACTTGTTGTCTCTGCAGTGCTCTGTTGGTTTTGCTTCAGGACAGTTTAGTCACAACAGCTGGTCCTCCGATGTTCTCTGAACTGATCATGAAGGTAAGGAGGATCACAGCACAGGAACTGACCATCCTGCATACTGCATCACTATTGTACGCTTCAGACTGACTGTCCTGTGTTTGTGTGTGTTCAGTGTCTGTGGAGAATGATCCGCTTTCTCCCAGAGACCATCAACACCATCAACCTGGACCGGATCTTACTGGAAGTCCACAACTTCATGAGAGTTTTCCCCAAAGAGAAACTCAAGCAGCTCAAGAGTGATGTCCCACACAGAACCCTCAAGACTCTGTTACACACACTCTGCAAGCTCACTGGGGCCAAGGTAACACACACACACACACACACACACACACACACACACACACACACACAGACACAGTATATACTCTCTGTATGTCATATTCTGAGCAGCGATTTAGTTAAATCCTTTGGTCAGATGGTTCAGATCCTGGGTCAGATATTATTTTACCTATGAAGTTTTTATCTTTTGATTGTATTCATGTCTTGATAAACAGATCCTAGACCACCTATCGATGATAGAGAATCGTAATGAATCGGAGTTGGAGGCTCATCTGAGGCGGGTGGTCAAACACTCTGGAAACCTGTCAGGACTCAAGAGTGACCGAGGCAACGAGAAGTCTGGTCTGCGCATGGTGAGCAACAACAAAAACACTAAAGTGGCCATTTTATTATAATGTAAAGAATTAAAAGAAACTCAGCAGTTCTGTGTCTCTAAATGAATTCTGCCCTTTGTTTTGTTCCCAGGACGACCGAATGTCAAAGGCAAAGGTCAGTGACATTCTGTCTGAAATCTTCAAGAAGATTGGCTCCAAGGAGAACACTAAAGAGGTCAGTGCACTGCATCCTGAAAAAGTGTGTGTGTGTGTGTGGACAGAAACCAATGCTTATTAAAACAAAGAGCCTTGAAAACTTGAGTAATGTGTGGATCTTTCTCAGGGTTTGACAGAGCTGTACGAGTACAAACAGAAGTACTCGGATGCAGACCTGGAGCCTTTCCTCAAAAACACATCCCAGTTCTTCCAGAGTTACGTGGAGCGAGGCCTTCGTATGATCGAGTCTGAGAGAGAGGGCAAGGCTCGCATCCAGACCTCAGCAGGTACAACTGGAAGATTTCCCTGCTTGCTTTGGTGAGAACGAAGTCCAGGGTGTATAGTAACACTTTTTTTGTGCATTTTCCTGTGTGTGTCTCTGCAGTGATCCCTCAGCACGGTGTGGACTCCAGTCTGAGCAGCAACAATGAGGAGCTAAAACCAGCTGTTTACTATGAGAGACTCAAGATCCTGAGACAGAGACAAGGGCTGGAAAACACCAGGGTTAGTGTATATACACACACACACACACACACACACACACACACACACACACACAGCCTTTAAGGCAGTCTGTTGCATTGCATGGTTTTAAAGCGTCATGTCTGGCCTCAATTCTAAGCATCTGGAGGAGGCCAAACAGTTTAATCTTGGTTTCATCAGACCAGAGAATCTTGTTTCTAATCTGAGAGTCGCTTAGCTGCTTTTTTTTTTTTTTTTTGCAAT